>NC_134573.1:169881852-170181852 GCF_050947875.1 Dermacentor variabilis | reverse complement strand
CGTTGCAGTTCTGCAGCTGTGCCACGTGGAGAGGGCCGCGCTGCAGGCGGGCCTCGGTTCCCAGCTCAGCCCTGAAGTGGCCATAACATTGGTGTGGTTTCTGCATCGTTGGGGGCTGACTTACCTGCTGCCAAATGAGACATACTACACACAGGTAGGCAGAGAGGTAGTGGTGTGCCGGTGTGGTGGGCAGGTACTCTCAGACCCAACTTAAGTCGCCCCTCCCCTTTTCTCTTTGGTCGCTGCACCCTTCCCTTCCTAGGAAAGCGGCATCATGCGGATTATCTTTAAGGGCTCATTGGGAGGCCTTGTGCAGCAAGTGGGGAGAGAGCCAGCAGCCCCTGCTCGTCAGGTACTACACACAAGCCAACTTAAATGATCAACTTAAAGGGACACTAAAGGTTACCAGAAACTCAAGTTAAAGTGGTAGAGCAATGTTCTAGAACGTCTAAGGCGTCAATATAATCGCGAACAGAGCTTTAGTAACCGAGAAATTGAGGTAAATGCATGACACGATTTGAGACCCCCCAGCGACATTCCGGTACTAGCCCGATGACGAAAGGTCTCCTCATAATTTGTGTTACTAATACTCAACTACTCGTATTAAAAATATCATTTCATTCGATTATAAGCCGGAAAAAATGCTACTTGTCTACGTCTATTCGATTCTAGGAAAAAATAACATTTTGACGTTACCCTTCAGTAATATGGGTGTTCGAAAGGTTTCGTTTTCGCTCGACTCTGCGCCGCGCACGCTTTGGAGTTTCAGTAGTTTCGTTATCGCGTCGTGCTGTGAGGGTTCTGCTCGCGAAACTTTCATTTGGAACAAGCAGCGAGAATGCCACGTCCATGTGATGTCGTGGGAAGCCCTCGTTGCTTTCCCGCTCCGGAGAGCCGGTGTCGAGGCCGCCGTCGTAGTACGCAACGACGCCGGCAGTGCGAGCCCTCAGAAGCAGGTCGCGCTTGTCGGTGCTCAAATCGCTGAAGTTGAGCCCACCATCGCGAGCCAATCTGTCGGTGTCAGGGTCCATTGCGACGAGCGTCGAAGTTAGCGTCATAGAATGAAGTACCAGCTTATGGGCGTCTTGCGCTGGAGTGTGAGGTATAGTAGCGGCGCCTGGTGGCGGTGCGGGAAACGACATCTGGGTCGTGCCAGCTTGGGTCGTATTGAGCCCTGGCTGTGGCGAAGCACGTTTCTAGGCCGAGTTTTGCGTCGATTCGCACATTTTTATGCCCTGTTGCGAGTGCGAAAAGGCTCGTCGCTTCTCATAGACCACGCCGACCACGCTGCGAGCTCGCTGCAGCCTATAGTTTAACGAAAACGGACTCTCCGTGTGCCGTGGGACGTAACGTGGGACGTAATTCGTTTCTCCTTCCGCTAGCCACCATACTCCCGCTTTCGCTCTGCTGTCGGCTCTGTCTTGGCTCTGTTTCTGGCCGCGCGTTCGCGTTTTGCGCAGAAAAGCCGTAGCGCCGTCTGCGGACGCCGTTCTACTCACCGATGGCGCAACGTCACTATGAGACCATGATGTCAGTTCTCCTCGATCGGAGGGCGGGCGATTTGAACTGCGCTAGAGGTACGCGGACGCTTCAGAACGCATTTTCTCTTAAAATAAGTCTCTCCTTAGCACGAAACAAGCGTTTCGAGGTTTCTGGGATGGTATTTCAACAGTCCACGTTGACTTAATAGTAACCTTTAGTGTCCCTTTAAGGCTGCTGCCACCTGCACTGTGTCTGTCTGGCGTCTGTGACAGCCAGTGTTGGTAACATAATGAGAAAGTCGCTAGACTTGGCTAGCTTTTAGTCACCTCAACGCCAGCTTTGCCTTTTTGGGGTGTAAACGACTCTCAGCTATAGTACTTTATCTTTAGTGATGTAAATGTCGTGTTTGTCTGAGAATCAAATTAAGGCTAAAGAATAGCCAGTGAATGGCCTTGGTAAAATTCCTCAAGCAGCTTTGGCTGAGTTCGCCGCCTCTATTTTATCATGCACCTCCATTTGTCACCACTTCTGAAGACATACTATACTGAAGAGCTTATTAGTGCGCCACCTGGATGCATCAAAGCTGCTTTTCTAGGCAAAGCACAGTCTTGAGATGTGGCATTGTTGTAGAAGATTAAGCATTGTTGTTCCTTTCCACATTCTGACCGTTGAATCGTCACTGCAAGGTGTAATTTAAAGCTATTTAAAAAGTAATAAGAAAGACTTCAAGGAACAGTTAAAACGTCAAAAATATAAATTTCTTATCATCACCTTGTGACCTTCTGTTAAAAATGGAGTGTTTAATCCAGGACATGGCGACTTTGTCCAAAACAAAAGTTACTGACACTGGTGACAACAGCCACTCACTTCATTGTTGCATCCAATTGTTAACCTCCTCGTTCTTTGTTCTAAAATCTCTCTGCACGAGCGCTGAAGCTGCATGGTTAAATTTGCTGCATTACAAAGCACACTTGATGAGTTCATATTCTTAGGGTACTTCACATACATTGCGGGGGCTATGTATCTATCTATGTTAGTATCTATGTATGTGTGTTTGTATCTAACCATTTTCTCGCCTCCCTGGGCCACTGGTTTGTCCGTGGGCTGCTGTGCTGAGGGAACAGGGTTCGAAACCAACCAACGGACCAACTTGGGTCACTGACTGTGTGGCAGTGTGTACAAACTTGCGCTATTCAACAAACATTTATCGCGCCGCCATGGGTCACTGTAGATGCGGGACTAGGTAGCTAGCTACCACTGTTCAAAAAAACTTTTTGACTCCAATTTTGAGCACTAGGTAGGTAAGCGGCCACGCGGTCTGTGCTGGTCTTCAACGAACCTCTTTGATGCCAATTTGGGTTTCTGGGTATGTGCCAGTAGGCGTGTGCCGCTCTTCAATGAACGTCTTTGATGCCAACTTGGGTAACTACATACTGGGTCTGTTCTGAAAGTAGTAGGACTCGTTTAAAAAAACAGAATTATTCATGAGAATAGTACGAACAATTAGAATTTTTCAAAGTAGCACCCTTCTGCATCTACACACTGCTGCCAACGAGTTTTTCAGTTTTCGTACGCCTCCAGGAACGCCTGGACCGGAATGCTGTTTAGCTCCCTCGTCATGGCCTGTTGAACCGCCTCTACCAATCCATGATGCTTCCCCATGAGCGTCGATTTTATTCTTGGGAATAGAAAAAGGTCTGGCAGGGCCAAGTCGTGGCTGTAGGGGGGCTGAGGCAGCTTTGCCACCTTGTGCTGGGCAAGATACGTGGAACACTGTGTGGCTCGGCGCGTTGTCTTGGTGCAGCCGCCAATTGTTGGCGATGGCTGGGTGGACATGAACAATGCGTTTTCGCAGTCTTTTGAGGACTTGCTCGTAAAAAACTGCATTAACTGTTTTTCCGGGTGGTACGAACTCTTTGTGGATGACTCCATGTCGACCAACAAAGCAAATGAGCATGGACTTTTGCTTGGATTTGCTCATTCATGGTTTCTTGGGGCGTGGGGAAGAAGGGGTGTGCCATTCTGAGCTCTGCCACTTGCTCTCCTGGTCGTAGTCAAACACCCATGTCTCCTCACCGATCTCTACATTGTCCAAAAGGTCGGGGCCCTCATTCACATGATGAAGATCCTGGCAGATCGCTTTTCAGTTGGCCTTTTGCTCCTCTGACAACACTCGTGGCACGAACTTCACGCACACTTTCCTCATGTCTAAGTTTTCTGTCACGATCTCAAAAACCTGGGTTTGAGGAATACTCAAGTCATCAGCAATTCTGATACTCATCCTATGATCACTGTTCAGTAATTTTTTCACTTGCGACACATTTTCGCTGGTCTTGCTGGTCAAAGGGCGTCCGGAGTGGTTGTCGTCTTCCACTCTTTCCCTACCTTTTCGGAACTGCTTGTTCCACTCAAAAACACCTGATCTACCCATGGCAGTACCACTGTAGGCCTCCTTAATCACATCGTGAGTCTCTTTGCCCGTTTTACCAAGCTTTACACAAAATTTGATTGCGTATCGCTGATCCAGTAAACGCTCCGTGATTCTCCATTACGAGGTGTTTCGACAGGGGTTCACAGTACAAGTGACCTGCTCCCTTGAGCGGTTGAGAGCCGACTGCCGATTTTTCCCAGCGTTGCCAATATCCCCCTTCACCAATCCTGCGCGCCCAGACCACCTCTCGTCTGCCCGTTTGCCCCCAAAAAAGCCAGTCCTACTAATTTCAGAACAGACGCTGTATCACATTAACACATGGCACATTAACAGACACTGTTAATGTGCCGCTCTACAAAACGGAAAGGATCCCTTAAATCTCTCCCATGGTGAGCAGAACTGAAACCGGGTTGCAAGGGTTCCTCAAGGACAGCAACCTGGCACATTAGCAGGCTGCACAACAAATGCTGTGGGTATACGCTGCATTTAAATGAACATCATTTTACGCCAACACTTCAGCGAGCTGTTCGATGCATGCACTGAGCATGTGGTGCTCTTTAATGAACCTTCGCCAACTCGCCAACTTCGGTCACTGGGTATGTATTCTAATACTGGTACAGCGCAATATGGAAAAGAAGAAACAAGCCGAGCCGGCCAAAAGAAGGAACAGAGTCACTCTGTTCCTCCTCCTGGCCGGCTCGGCTTGTTCCTTCCTTTCCATGTTGCGCTGTACCAGTTTTAGAATGCAATACCAAGTCGCCCAATCCTCAGCCCTAGTGAGTACATATATGCCACTGAGTGTGCAGCAAGCAAGGGGCCAGTTGTCAGCGTTCACAGACATTGGCGTGCCATTCTTCTCGTCTTGGAGGCCACGCACAGACTTCTCGGCAGTGCCACTAGACAATTCAGCGAGTCCAAAAAGAAGCACAAAAGAGAAGCCCTGTTGCCATATGACGCGTTTCTCAGCGTTCGCACATACCGGTGCACCATGCATTTCGGAGTCCATGCGGAGGCTGTGCAGCGCCAGTGCTAGATGGCACCGAGTGTCCTTAGGGAAGCGCAAAGGAAGAATCCCGCTGCAGCACACTGCCTCATACATAACTCGTTTCAACGGGGGCGATACATTGTGTTGCTATATAAATTCAAAGTTAATGCATTACCGTCGGCAGTCATATTGAGATAGGCACTGCTGAATTTTTTTTAGTTGCCTGTCACTAACTAACTTCACAATTTTCTCGTATAGTGGTGCATTGGTTGCTGCAGTGATGATGTAGATGAAATGTTGTTCAAAACAGATTGGCAGTACCATCTTATGAAATAAATTTATATTTTCTAGCAACGAAAGTGTCTTGTAATATTCCGTATCGCGTGAAATTGCCATCAGATACTGTAACTACACTGAAATTATGTTACTTTGACAGTTCACATTGATAGTCTAGCCAGGCCTGTGTTGCTTTCAGTTAGAACTGCGGGCTCAGCTCGTTGGTTCAGCCAAATAATTTGGCAGTCTTCAGTGTGTTCTTACATCCGTTGCCTCTACAGATATTCCCTCCCTCCCTCTTGGTTTTGTCCTAGGTGTGTGTCAACTACATCCTATCACTCGGCTGATCCTGATCCTCCTCGAAACCAATTCCCTGCTGCACGCATTTATTGAAGCAGTAGAAGCTGTTTTGGTGGTTTCATTAGAGCAACAGGCATCAATGAACTTACTGCAGTTCATCCCCCCGCTGCGATGACAGGCTCCTCGAATATGAGTTATTCAAATGAGCCTCAGTCCAGGAAAGACAAAACCATTTTTTCCCCAAAACAAATTTAATATCGATTATAATAAAAAAGAAAACAAGAGAACAACAAGGAGCACACAAAGAGGTACAGAATAACAAAACTACAGTTGCCTGCGTTAGTCCATGCAATGAGTTCAATTCACTCACGGTCCAAAACAAGAAAAAAAGAAAAGCTGAGACATCGCAAGTTTTATTTACTCGAGTAGCAATCCATTGACAGCAATTGCGCTTGCCTTGACAGTGGTAGCGGCGGGACAGGCAGTGACAAACGAGGGATGTGAATGCATGGTAGAGCCAACCCCGGACATCCGAGTCTAAGACCTGTGGGGTCTCTCACACCGTACTCTTGGGACAAAGGAACGACAGTACAGTAGTGCAAACACTCACAAGGGCATTTATTGCACCTTTCATAAATCAATGCCTGCTAGCCGAGTTGCTACCCACAAAACATGCCGATGGGCGCGCGACAAATCTAGAAGTCTGACTCACCGCGACCGGAAGCGAGCGAATATGTTCGCCCCATGCTGGATCCCAAGGCCTGGTCGTTCGCGTGTATGGTCACGCGATTCGTGGCGCGTTCGAGGGCGGCCACGCGAGGCGGTCTCGCAGAAGCATGGGTCGCCGCGCGCGCGGGACGTCCCCGCCGCGCGCCGACCCGCCGGGGAAGAGGGTCGCTGCACGTGCGGCATGACCTTCCCGCTTGCTGTCTCGAACCCAACAGCCCGAGCGCCTTGTCTCCCGACGCCCGAGTAACCCCGCAGCGGCGCGACGCTCGCGCCATCTCTCGCACCGCGCTTGTACCACCCGACCGCCGCGGGCGCCAGGCCACGCGGCGGGCGAAGCCGCCCTGCAGGAGACGAGCCATGCGGGAAAACTAGATCTCAGGGGAGGCGTGAGAGTCACGCATCCCCACAGACCTAAGTCCAAGGCCAAGGCTGTTGGAGTCCAAGGACATCCAAGTGCGCCCGCTACAGCTGAGTGGTGCCTGTACTGGTTCCTTGGCTCATGTTTCTGCCCGGGCGTTTCTCACCAGCGTCACCCCAGGCCTCTGGTCGCCTCCAGGCAACCTCTGCTCTCCGCACAGTGGCTCAGGATCAGGACGAGCATCAGTATCAGCACCAACAACAGCAGGTGCAGCCGGAACAGCCGAGCCCTACACTCGGCAGATCTCTTCAGGAACAGCCGAAGTTGTCTTGGTTTTGTGGAGGCTCTGAGGTTTAGGTCTGGACTCCGACGACATCGACCTCGCCACCAGTGATCTTCAAGCGCCGTTCCCGAGTGATCTCTTTTCCCCGCATTCCAGTCTGTCCTCCTCTCTCCTGGTACCTAGTACCGCTGGTTTCGTTCCCCCCCCTGATTGGGTGACGTTCTTTCTCCCTCGTCCAACAGCTCGTGCCACCACCCACCAACATGTTCTTCTTTGTCGGCCACTCGAGGGTATTTGGAGCTGCTGCTGTTCCGCAGTGTTTTGTCACCACATTTTTCAAGTCTTCAGCAGTTGCCACATTTTCAACCACGATGCTTTCCACTCACTCATTACACTCACCAACCAAAAAGAGCAGAATTATTCATTTGGACGTTCTACTCTTTTACTTTCAATAAGAACACATAACCGGGCACATAATCCAAGAACATAATCCGAGCACATAATCCAAGCACATTTGCTGACCATCCAAAGACAAAATATCTTCATTCATAGCACTGACATCACATTATTTCACTGAACTCACGTGAATTTCTTCCATAAAAGGCACCCATCCCATCCCTGAACACCATAAGTGCACCGCCATTCTTTTGGTGCTTCACATTTCAAATCACGTAAAAATCCCTGCAGCATGAAAATCTCAGCTTGCAAGAAAGAAAAAGGCTGCTGCCTTCTTCTGGAGTCATTGCGAAGTGCACTTGTTATTTCAAAATGTTTCCAAAAGCCAGCTCCACCAACCCTATTGACTGGTGAACAAAAGCACGTGTGCTCCAGGCACTTCCCGACATCTGAGCGGAACAGATATGTTCGCGCATTGAGAGAGCCGTGACACACAACTGTAAAGGATTACTGTATTTACTCGTATAATGAATGCGCTCATGTAATGAACGCAGCCCCACTTTTCCAATCAAAAAGTGTTTTTTTTTTCTTTTTCTTTTTCTCACATAATGATCGCACCCTAAACCTGCTGCCATGAAGTAGGAGACACACAGTGGGATTCGGCGTCTGATATGGTGTCTGGCAGGTGTGATTGTGTCCGATGCCATGTCGGACGCCGAATTGTACTGTGTCTCCTACTTTTATTGCGAGAGCAAGTATATGGACACTCCAGGCGCTTTTTTGCCATTATCGGCGCTGTGCTCCGCATGCTGCAGGTTGAGTGAAAGCACGCGAGACGAAAAAATCCTGGGTGAGGGTGGCATTTTACTCTGGCAGCAACTCCGCATTGCACGGCAGCGGCGCGCCCTATCTTGAAAGCAATCTGCATCAGGGAGCTGAGTCGATGGTGGCTCGTACCTATGTGCGTGCTGCGTTCTTGCCGCTTAGTTTGCATTGAAGCGAATACTTTGTGTAGCTGTCTAGACATTTGCTATCGCAATTGATGGTTTGCATTTCGGGCGAAACAGACTTTCCTAGAGGTGACCTCGGGAAAAAAATATCGCTCAAATTTTACTCAGCATAATGAACGCACCCCCGACTTTGCGCATATCTTTTGGGAAAAAAAGTGCGTTCCTTATGCGAGTAAATATGATAATGAGTGCTGACAGGACCGTTTCTTGTCATGTTTTTTTTTTTTTTTTTGCTAAATGAAACTCACAACTTTCTTAGCACTGGAACAAATACTGGTTGGTGACAGAGCACCATAAACAATTCATTATAAATTATGTGTTTCTACAAGCCAGTTTCAGTTCTGGTACCCAAGACGTGGATACATCATGATGCCACGATACACTGTCTTGCTCCGTTCTTGCAATCACTGAGGCTGCTGCTGCATGCAAGTGCAGCCAGAAGAAATGTGTGCAGCACTATTATTATTATTACTTATTTTTTTATGAGCAACATCGTCATACTAGCCCTATTGCTACGCCATCTCAGCAAATTTTTCTCTCTGTCAGTGGTATCAGGCCCACATTCCGACATAATGTTTTTCTATGTTCCTACTTGCTGAAGCTTATCCTTTACATGCAAGAAGCTTGTGGTACAGTTTTCACAACTTCGAAAACATGTCAGTACTCCATTGAGATTATGATTTCTTGGAAAACAGCTTTAGTTTCAGTAGACAGGTGCCGCCTACCCTGTACAACCCATTGCTTTTGCTTATATTGTGTGCCATACACAGTAGGCATCCGCTAACTTGACTCTGGATAATTCAACTTGTTGCTTAATTTTATCCTGTTAGAAGGTCTTGCATGGTGTCAGTACACTCTTATAGCATGGGCCTCTTCTGTTTCGATTCAAGACGTATCTACCAAAATATAGTGAAGGCTTTACATAACCTTTGTAAATCACAGAATATGAATTGTGGTTGCATGTACGTGAAGGAAACCACAACATACTGAAAGCCACAGCACGAAGAACATTGCTTGCACTTGTGCTTTGCATCTGCTGTGATGATTAGACTAGCGGCAACATAAGCAGCTGAGTGAAGTGATTTAGTGCTGAAGGATCTATCTGTAATTTCATAAGTTGGTTCTCACTTTAACTTGGAAGACTCCAGGCACAACGAAATGACCACAAACCATCATCTTTCATCCTTAACTGTATCATTTTTGACAGCCATTTTTTCGAGTCATGATTATGTTCAAATCGTTTTGCAGTTTTGTTTGAATCGTTTTGCAGTTTTTTTTGCTTTCTGAAGCATTTTCACAGTGTCTAGTGATGAGTGATCTACCGACAGCTTTCGATATGGCTCGTGTTGGGAGACCAGCAGCACCACTGGCTTGCTCATAGTTTACAGCAGCAGGCATGGGGCAGATTCCCTTTCACTAATGGATACTAATGTTGTCTTATGTTCCTGTCTGTGCTTGTTTCTACATGTTGTGGAGAATGACTTTGCTGCTTTGTCCATATACTGTATTTTAGCACGTATAGCCAGACTTGAAATTTAAGAAGTGTTAATACAAAGTTTAAACTGTTCAGCAAATTTGGATTTAAGTGCGGCTTCATGGCAGTGAGATCAGCATTGCTGTGAAGCGGCAGTATGCCTTGATGGGAAGCATCAGCGTAATGGGTAATGAGTCTAATGATCAAGGATAGAAAACCAAGTTGTTTCTGGACTTATGTTTTGTGTTGATAGGAGCACCAACTTGCCTTTACGAAAGATTGTTGTATGGATTTGTTGCACAGTTACATGTGCAAATATTTTTCTCTCCTGTTTCCTAAGAGTAGCAATTCGGTGCTGGTTATGTGCTAGCACTGTGTGCATGGCCAAAAATATGGTTAATAGTTTTCTTATGATAGAATTGATATGTGGTCTGTTTGTGCTTTAATATGTTACATTAACAGTGTGTCTGTACATACTACAGTTTGTTTATGCTAGTGTGTCTTTTGCTTATAGTAATGTGTCTAGCAAACACAGAAAGCGTAGCAATAGTAAATTTATGTGTAGAGAATGTGTTTGTATTGAGGATGTTCAAATAGTGAGGTTTTCAGTTGAAAAGACAGAAATGGTATTTTGCATAGAAAGATGGTAAGACAAATTTTTATTTTTATTAATACAAGAATGCTGTTTGGAAGTTCATTCAGCCGGGCAGCTTGGGATGCGAGGTCACTTCATGTTCTGATAGGCTTGCATCTGCATTGAAGTGGCTGGTGGACAATATAGATAGATACTTTTCCATGATAGGCAGACTCCTATAGTCATAGTAGCCCCATACGACTTAATTTGCTAATTGACAGTAGACGTAATTGACTGCTCAGGAACTGAGAAATTAATAAAGTTTGCATCCCTAATAAGCTCAACAATTCTGAAGCCAATGTAGAGTTTCTCATAGCTTCAGTGCAGTCCTGTTATGCTGACAGTCTGGTAAGGTTAAAAAAAATAGTAATTTTACTGTTTGTTTTAAAGCGTAGTTTACTGCATTTTAGGCTACTCAAGCCTTTTAATTTAATTCACACGCAAGTTGCTGACCAGAATGCTGCCAATGTAACCAAAAATTGAAGCTGGCAGTTCAGGTAAAAAACGGGAACATGCTTTGGTCTGCGTGTGAGTGTTTTCAGTGACGAGAGAGGCATGACTTGGTCGAGAGCTCTCCTTGCATCCATACATAGTCGCGGCATGTGGGACTCTATCTTTAGGCTTCATTTTTGTTGTCTTCTGCATTGTGTAGTCGCCATTGCTGGTTCTTTGTTTTTATTTTTGATCATCTTTGAAAGAGTTTTGAAGGGTGACAATTCCGCATTTTGTCGTGCACAGATGAGCCCCACGTTAGTTGCGGCGTTCGGACGTGATTCGGAGGCTGGCCCCTGTGTGCTGGACTGGGTGCTGGGCAAGCTGTGCTCCAACCTGGAGTTGTGGCACAGTGAGACTACACTGACGCTGTCCACCTGCCAGGCGATGGTCTCGCTCCTCAACAATGTTGAGAGGTAGGCTCGACATGCTTGTGGAGGCAAGCTTGGTCTTTGGCGTTGCTTAGGTGCTGGTGGAACGAGAACTGCACGTCTCTGCGATGCACCTAAACGTGGATGCTTCACGCTCCCTGCAATCATCTGTTAGACACTTGTATGCGGCCAAAACTTACTGGGGGTATACAAATAGCAATTTTTGAGACCAAATAAAAAATGATACTAATAGAGCCAGGAGTTAACTTAAGTGAATATTTTACGAATGAATTTGAAATAAAAGAAAGCTATTTTTACCATCAATATAGAATGACGTTGATTAATAAAGGGAAAATGAGACATCCACCCAATCGTAGCATACCACTCTTGCCTTTGCTTCAGAGTTGTTGATGAGTTCGGCTTTGCCCTGCCATCTGCTAGCCACCTGGTTAGCTCAGATGGTAGAGGAGCTGCCTCAGAACAGTGGTTCTGGCCCGGACCAGGACGAATTTTTCTTCAACTGCGAAGCTTTTCTTTCGAGGAACCCGTATGGGTTTCCTTTGTGGAGGTTGCTACGACTGGGTGGATTTCGTATTTTTCCTTTATTAATTCCTTCCACCTTGTGAGTTTCCGCATAACCATTATGTCAAAATGACTTTCATGTATCGTAGTATTCACAATGTTAGTAATTTTCTGTCATAGCACAGGACACCATCAAGCATCGTTTATTGAAGGTCTAAATGGAGTATTAAAAAAAAAATAAGCAGTTGGCTCACTTATTCAGGATTCTTTGGATGAGAATCCTGGAGAAAATGATCTCTGTTTAGAAAGAAAAGTCTGGCTTCCCAACTGAGCAATGCATAGTGCACTCTACAGAACTTTGAGTGTTTTATGTCTGCTATATCCACCGGGATGCTCCAATTTTACGTTTGATTAAGCGCACTTGAGAACTTAAACTATCAGAAGAATATTCATATTTACAAACACCGGCTATTTGATTTGAAAATTGGATTGAAAAAGACATTGTTCAATTAGTGATTCAAAGTTTTCTAATATTCGCACACCCCTACATCTTACCTGTCAGGTCTGAGGTCTCTGTACGAATGCAAAATTGGGCGGCACATTGACATTGTACAGGGTGAAACGACAAGGCACGCAAACATTGAACATAAAAGAAAACAGAAGCAGCACTGAACCTCAGCAGTCGTATCAATATTTTTCTCCATTTCTGTGCCTCATTGTTTTGCGCTGTTCCATATAGTATGCTGGTCTGTGAGCACTGTGCTTATTTTGTGCGATACCATGTACTGTGAGTATTATGCATATACTGAGATTGTCGCAAAGTTAACCCCCCCCCCCCCCATTTCACTTCATGTGCTAAAATGCACCTCATGTTGCAGTGTCATATCAGCTGTTTTTTGTCTTCATTTTCTTTGTGGTCGAGCACATTTTGTCACCGTGTTGAGGTACAGTTTGAAAGCCTGCAAAAATATTCATGCACTGTGGGGACCCCTTTTGGACCCCTGTCTCCTGTTCACGCGCGACTTGGGCCATTCGCCTGCGCGATCGCTGGGGACACGCAGTTCCAAGCCTTATTTTGGATAGCGCACATTCCCCGCGGCCGCTGGCGCCAGCGCGACGCGGAGCCTGCTGCTTGCGTGCGCGGCTCACGTTACGCCGTGCGCCGCGCGTAAGAACGGTGCCTGAGGAGCGGGCCCCTCTCGCCCTCTCTTAGGCTTCTCTCTCCTTCAGCATCGGAGGTGCGCGGGCGCTTTCGCTTGGACATATTGACTTTCGGTGCTCTTGGCTGTCGGACTTGCGGACCAACTTGGTCCCGCGCCCCTCTGAGCAAGGTGGCCCCCTTTTGTGTGGCGAACCTGCTCGGAAGAGCCAGTGTGGCGGAGCAGACTTCCCGGGAGCTTTCATCCGTAGTCTGCGACTGCCACCCCAGTGCCGTATTCCTGTATTGTACATGCATTTTGTACATAACAGGGAATAAACCCCCATCCGTTGGTGCCACGGCTGGAGTTGTCTCTACGCCTTGCCGGTGAGTCCGCGAAAACGCCGCGGCGCCCCTTTGCGTGCTCTGCAGAGTGGGGACGAGCTACGTGTCTCCTTAGACCTTAGCTAGCCGGGTCCGGGCACGTTAGCCCGAAGCCCCACAGCACGTACATTGAAATCCACTTAAGATATCTTTCATAAAATCCGGAATTCAATATAATGACTGTGTCGCATTGTACCCTGGCCAATTTGGAACACCTTGAAGAATAGGGTGGGGTAGAGAAAGTCATAATACCTACAGGCATTTGTTGTTATAAGTGATATTATAGTCACTGATCAATTTTTTTGGACACGGATAGGTCTTCAAAATAGACATAATCAGTGTTTGCAACATTTTGGATCTTGGTGTTTAGGTGAAGCAGCATTGTTCAGGCCATGGCCTAACTAAGGCTACTCCATGTGGGTGTCTGCAACTGAAGTTACAATTATATGAATAGTCAGTGCAGATCTATTCTTAACAACTGCACAGCAGTATATACTCTGTATATGAAGTGTTGAGGGAAACTCATATTTTTCCTTAACACTTCATTAAATCAGGTGGGATGTTGAGTTTATGTCTCTGCGTCGAGATTTTCAACAAGTCCTTATGAATATGTGCTGGGGACTTGAAAATGTTTCACCAAATAAAAAATTGTGCAAAGCTTGGTTGCGTTAAATTGAGGTTCTGACTGCATGCAGATGCTACTGCAGAAAGAAATCTGTGTATCCAGGAGTGAGTGAGTGAGTGAGTGAGTGAGTGAGTGAGTGAGTGAGTGAGTGAGTGAGTGAGTGAGTGAGTGAGTGAGTGAGTGAGTGAGAGTGAGTGAGTGAGTGAGTGAGTGAGTGAGTGAGTGAGTGAGTGACAACTTTATTAATTGAAGGGGCGAGAACTGAGGGAGGCTAAGCTACGTACGCTGCCGGGCTGTGCTTCTTGATGACATCTTCAGCTCATGCCAGGACCCATGTCTGGATATCTCGGTCAATGCTGGAGAGAAGGGCATGATGTAGACGAGGCATCACAAGCCTTTCTTTCTCTTCAAATTCAGGGGTCACCGAGCCGCAGCATGTCCAAGCCTGCTGTCACTATTACAGCGTCAGTCACAGGGCCAGTTGGGACCCCTAGCGCCGGGCTCCCATCGGGCACTGCTCAAGGCCCTGGTCATTGCCTGCACAGCCAACAGATTGCCCGAGGCTCCGAGGCTTTGGGAGGCTCTCCTGGGGCCCCTCAAAACGCGCTTTGATGAGTTCTTCGAGTCTTGTGTTCAGTCACGCTGCCGCTTCACTGAGCCCCAGAAGTGAGTGTCTGCTTTTACTGCATCAGCTACAGAATAAGTCTATAAAGATCTGATGTGACAGTTTTTACTTTCTTTTTTTTTTGTGTGTGTATGTGTTTAAATGAACGTCCAAGCACTCTAAACCCATGAAAAAAAAATCTTTCTGAGCACCAGATCGCCATGATTTACCTTGATACATTTTTCTATGAGTTTTGGTTTTATTATCCACAAGGTGGTTGTGTCATGAAGTCGTGATACAGTGGCTCGCTCCATTTCTGCGATCACTGTAGCAGCTACATATGAGCGTAGCCGCAAAAAGAATAAAAAGAGCCACTTTGCCACATCCTCCTTTATTCTGCACACCTTGCATGGGATGCCTTTGTCGCATTGCCCTACACATCTCTCTCCCGTCTCCTTTCCACCCCTTGGACCTCTGCACAGCGGACCCGTGTATCGAACGGGTGAAAGGAACGCGGGAGAGAGGTGCGTGAAGCTGGCGATACATAGGGCGCTGTGACGGAGGCGTGCCATGTAGTGTGCTTGGCACAAAGGCAGCTGTGGTGAAGGTAGGCGGGTGCAGTGGCTCACATTTTTTTTCCTGGATTTCATATTCTTTTTCTTTTCGGCGAAGACTCCCAGTAGCCAGATTCAATTGTTACAGCCACTAATGCCTCATGCACACATTGCAGTAAGTGTTTCATTTTACCATAGTAATGCACAAAAGTTCACACTGCAGGAGCTGCTCATAGTTGCGTCCGAGTAGTGCTAAAACCGGTAATGATGTAAGTGTGTTTGGCTGTACTTCTTTCTGTCCAACTAAAACTTCTGGATGTGTGTCCTACCTGCTTTTTTCATGCAAGCCGGTTGTAACAATGGGTTTTTCTTGCTACTTGAATAGTGTGGTAAATAGGTTTAACTGTACTTGCCAAGTGTCATCCTCATACTTGCCAAGTGTCAGGACCAGTTTGCGCAACCACGAAGGCATTTGAAGCCAGAAGGACAAAGTTTAGGCAGATACATGTACCATATTACTCGATTCTAATGCAGCCTCGATTGTAACATGCTGCTTTTTCATGGCCACAAATGGGAAATGTGATGCCCTCGAGTGTAACACGCTATAATGTTTGATAAGGTTTTATTGCACACTTGTTCATCCGTGTTCTTTTCATTGTCTTTTGTGCGAAATACAAGCGCAGTAAACTGAACGTAATGTGCTCCTTGATTTTATGGTAAGAGAGAGAAATAGTGATTTATTCACACTTAGGAAAAGAAACACCAAGGTCACTGGAGATGTGATTTGTACACTACCTATAAATGGTGTCCAATAATGACAGACTTTTGGCATCTGCAGTATACGTTAAAGCACAGCTATTTGAGATTGGAGGATGGGATATGGACACTACCTATTGCAGTTTTGGTTTCATACTCGATTCTAAGGCACATGTCATATATTTTAGCTAGTGCACATTAGAATTTAGTAAATTCGGTATTCTACCTGTCATTCCATTCCCGTGCTGGCTGAAATGACTTTTTTTTTTTTACACATACTGCAGGCCATTGTTTTAGCTCAAGCAGGAGGGTTTGTAAATTTAATGACAAGCGCTCGCCGCTCTGGTCGAAATGTCATCATATTTCCTTGTCATAAGAAGCCAACAAACACTGGCACCAAGGACAACATAGGGGAAATTACCTGTGCTTAATAAATGAAATAAAGAAATGATAAATGAATGGAAATGAAAGTGGATGAAAAAACAACTTGCCGCAGGTGGGGAACAATCCCACAACCTTCGCATTGTTGGCTTCTTACGATATGACTAATAAAAATAGGGACCCTCAATTAACCCCCTTTCCTCTCATATTTCCTGCTGGTAACTTGTATAGGCAATTGTGGTGTTTGGCCACTGTTTTCCGTATTTACCAAATAGCGATGGTAATTTTTTACTTTTTTTTACAGAAGTGTCGGTCGTGGCTCCAAACACTCCATTTTAGCCCAAGGTTGCAGTGATGGCCTGCTCGGAATTTTGCCTTTCTTTATGTTTTTAGTGTTCTTAGACATATGTATTATTTTTTAAACTATGCTTTTAATTTACCTGCTCCTCCCGATTTTATGAAGTATCCCAACTAATAATTGCGCTTTGTTTAGAAGAGTAGCTTTGATGCATCCAGATGGTGAAAAATGAAGTGCATATGAAGCAACAAATGAAGTTGCATATATAAAATGGGGGCATTTGGCAAAGTCCCTTCAGGAATACTAACTGGACAATTTACCGGCTATTTGTGCCACGAAAAGGTCTTCAAAAAATCAAACGTGTCGTTGGCGTGACTGAAAACTCGCTAAATTTAGTGACTTTCTCGCTATGTTACCTGTGCTGTGTTTGTGGACATGCCCCTGCAGCTGTGTGCTTTCCCACTTCTAGGAGCAAAGCACTCGACCTCCTGGAGAGCCTGTGCGGTGTTGCTGAAGGCACCACACCCAGCAACCTGACCACCATTCGGCCCATGCTGCTGCCCCTGCTGGTTCGGCTGTCCTCCATCGTCGCCATGCTGCGTTCTGAGGCTACCCTGATAGCTGCCACCACGCAACTCTTTCGAGCTGCAGCTCGCCGAATGCTGTGCTTTGTGGGGCCAAACGATGCCACACAGCTCTGCCACTGCTGCTTGGAACTTGTGCGCCTCTTTGCCAGCCACAGCGCAGGTGCTGCCTCGTTCTCTTGCCACAGTGTTCTTTTCAAGAGCTGAGCTGCATTTGCGGCTACCGAGAAACTGCCCAAATTGAATGGAGTTGGGGAAGGCTTGGAAACAGCGTGAAAAGACTGGACAAGAGCAGACAACACGAGCACTCGTGCTGTCTATTCTTGCCCAGTC
The DNA here is from genome assembly GCF_050947875.1 of Dermacentor variabilis. NCBI lineage: Eukaryota > Metazoa > Arthropoda > Arachnida > Ixodida > Ixodidae > Dermacentor > Dermacentor variabilis. The sequence goes on along the minus strand of NC_134573.1, from coordinate 170,164,452 downwards.
TTTTTGCTCTGTTTCCAGGTATTCTCGTAATGTACCAGTAAGCTCAGTTTTCAACCCTTCTTTGTACAGGAATTTATCAGTGTACAGTGAAACCTTGTTAAACTGTAGTTGGCCGGAGCTCGGAAAAAGAACACACCAAGAAATAGCATGAGATCGCCTACTTACTTGTCAGAAATGGAACTCAGAGAGAGTGCAATCAAAGGGCAAAAACATGCAGTATTTATTCACTTCACGCAACACAAGTGTTATTTTCGTTCGATGCCGCGGCGGCCTAGCAGCGACGACAGTGGCCTCAAACTTACTGAAGCTGCGAGCCGGCTTTTCAGCCGGCCCATTCTTCTCAGCAAACGCTCGCATGGCAGATTCCTCATTGGTGTTGCACATTCTCCGTGCACAGGCGCGGCGGCGCTGCAGAAGTCGCGGGGCGCCTTTTTCATTGCGGGGTAATGTTCTCGTTGCGACGATTGCATTCATGAGGCTGACGTAACGTGCAGGTTCTGCCACTTTCGGGCCTTGTTTCGGGCCTTGCATTGTCCTCATCACTGTCGCTAGGCGTCACTTCGGCAACAACAGAGGCAACAATGGCAAAAAGTCGAACCTCATAGCCAACATCTCTTCGCAGTCGCAGCAGCGCTGCCGAGCTACTTCTTCGCATTCCATATGCCACACATTGTAGTCAATGGTAGATCCCTGTCGTGTGCCAGCGCCTACTTCTTTGTGCCACATTCAATAGCGTGAACGATGTCCAAATTTTCTTCTGTGCTGAGCACCCGGTGTTTTTGCTTCAGCATGATGCAAATTCTAGCTTGCATGACGTCACAACACTCTCTGGCACGGCGCCAAAATGATGTTGATGTTGATGTGGCTTCACGTGCAAAGGCACGGGGTGCTTTTAGATCGTTGTTCCGATCTCTGAGGCTTGTTGTTCTGCCGGGCTGCCCGGTGGGGACGACGCACCGCTGTGATTGTGCGACGAAAAGTGGAAACACTAGGTGTTAGCCGTTGCGTATGCAATAAGTTGGTACGGTTTATCTGGATACAAAACATGTTATGTTCAATGGCCGCTGAGTCGAGGATTTGACTTCACTACTTTTAAAACGAAACTACTGATTAAGCCGGTACAGTTTAACAAGGTTTCACTGTAACAACTTTGTCTAACGTATCACTGTGCCTGATGTTTTCGTTTTTCTCCTAAAGCCTACATGCATTTGTCTTCATAGCTTTTAGAACAGTCAAACCTTCACATAATGAACACGAATATAAAACGAAGTACAGTCGAACCCACAATGTATTAGTTATAACAATGAGGAGCTGCTGCACCGTCAACTTCTGTATGTTTTCTATGGTGAAACAGCCTACGTACTACAAAGCCCCCATTCTGCATTATCGATTATAATGTTGAAACCTGGCCATCTGTGCCAAAGGGTAATGGAACGTGATATTCTTGAAAAGAAAAAAAGAAAAAGAGAAATTCGAGTCGCTGCATGCCACCACCCACTCATCCTTCTCCGCATCGCCAGCCTCACATGCCTCTCCTATCGCCTTCCCACTCCTTTGAACATGAATGGGCTGTGCCCATAGCACTATGCCATCCAACCCTCCGAAACAGAAATGGACCGCGCCCGCTTCGCATTCTATGGCTGGACGTTGCTCATGGCTGCTCAGAGATTGCTCGCTGGCCCTCATGCTGTGCAATTCTGTCTACGGATTAGGCTGCTTGTGCTTGTCTTTTTTAAAGCAAAGCATTCTTTGCCTCTTCCTTCGGCTTTCCCACTGCTGCCGCCGCCGCCGCGCACACCACGTTGGGGAGTAGTTCAGAGCTTGCATATAGATGACAGGCGCAAGTAAGTGAGGAAAGGCGAAGGGAGAAACTCCTTTTGACCCCACCACGTCGAATGTGCACAATGCCCTCTGGAGCTCCCTGGCCATCTCCACATTAGCCGCTTGACAGCTGTAATTATCCGTGGCTCCCCTCAGAAGCATTGCAGAAACTGCAGCGCTTCCCTTTCCACTAAGGTGCAAGTCCAGAGGGGGTGTAGATAGAAATGTAGAGAGGAGGGAGGAGAGGAGGCAGTTTCTCAACAAGGTAGGGGCGGGAGGTGACGTGAGAAGGCCAGAAAACCGTACTAATATATGACAGCGGTCGGTACAGGTACGGTACAGTATGTTGCTGCTATTTCTGAAAAATAAACTCCATGCAAATATGTCAAGTGGGCAACTTACGCAGGGTGTGCAGAAGCAGAGCGACATTAATTAAAGTGCACCGCAGGGTCCAGGAGACACTACAGAAGCGGTCGACGTCAAATCAACACTTCTGTGCCCGCCGCATTAGCTTTGCGGCTATGGTATTGCTAGAGGTCATGGATTTGATCCCAATCGCGGCAGCCACATTTCGACGGGGGCGAAATAGAAAACACATGTGCACTTAGATTTTGGGACATGTTAAAGAACATCACGGTGTCAAAATTAATCCGAAGTCCGCTACTACGGCTTGACTCATAATCTGATTGTGGTTTTGGCATGTACAGCCCCATTCAAGTTTAATACTTCTGCCACAATGTGATGTGCCATGTAAGGAAATGGCAACGCTCAACCCTCTCAGAGGTTATGAAATATGGTGCACAACAACGTCTCAAGCAAACACCTCTCCCTGTGTGTTTTGTGTACTATGCAGATGAACAGCAGTGGTGCATGTAAGGTAACGTTTAACATCAACTTACCACTCTCGTGTTAGACTAAACGTTGAAGAAGTTATGCTTTAGCCGTCAACATCACCTCTAATTATCGTCAATCAAAGCATCCAGCATAGAAATCTTCGCTTAGATCGATTGCCACAGTGCGTGGGATCTGCATAATTTTTGGTTGTGTTGAAGTCGTTCCTGGCTACGTGATTTCTCAGCCTCGTTTTTAACTCACCGCCGAAACGAAAGATAGCTGATCCGCCTGCTGATCATCGGCAATTCATGACATTGCTGGCGAAAAGAAAGTGCACTGCTATAGATCTGGAAACGAAGTACAGTAAAAGCTCATTAATTCACAACTCGTTAATCCAAAATTTCGGATAATTCGAAGTAGCCACCGTAGTCTGCCCAACAATGTATCGAAAGCAATATTTAACGCATGCCGCTAATTCACACTGAAACCCTCACCGTGACCGATAATTCGAACTCCGTGCTGTTGTGGATGGGGAGAGTGCTAGTGCGCGGGAGCATCAGGGTGTCTGCCAAGTTGACATTTCCAAATTCCCTGAGTTTTCCAGGTTTTCCCTGAGCACCTTTGCAAAATTCCCTGAATGAACCAGAACTTTGTTTTATGTCAAGACAGGCTGACACCACGTTGCCCGATGCTGTCACTCTGTAGTAAGCATGCTGAAACAAAAAAATGACTTAATCCAGTTTGAATAGTAAGGAGTAATATCTGTTTTATTTAAAAAGAAAACAGAAGGAAGGTGTTAGTAAAATGCACAGCGAAAGAAATGGTAAAGCTCATTCCAAATTGAGTCGAACATTTTCAAATACGAATGAAAAGGAGATGCACACGTAAGTAAACATTTTTTAATATCAGCTATTTCTATCAACTGATAGCAAGCTCATCTGTATGAGGTCCTGAACTTTGTCACAACTAAGGTTCTCTCTCAGCAGCTGGGAAGTCAACCTCAACTGTCCTGACATACTCTCAGCTCGTACACAACATCTCAGTGTTGGGTTTCACTGCTTTAAAGAGTTAACTTTGGTTTGGATGAGGGACACCTGCATCTCAGCGTCCGCCAACACTTTGTTTTTTGAGCTCAAGCTCCTTCAAAGAGGCGGCGGCACGCTTTCTTTCCCGTTAATTCCTCACTGTGTCGGTCCTTTCTGTTTTCATCCTCCTTCTGCCACGCTTTCACCCCATGGATGATGTGAAGCATCCTCTTGGGCTGCTGTACAATCTACTCCCCTTTTTCGGACTCCCTAGGGGCTGCAACAACGTCCGAAAAAAATGAATGCATGTCCTTAACTGCCTTTAAGGGATAAAATTGCCACAGGCACGTCCGAAAAAGCTCTGAAGGCCTGCCAGTACACTTATTAGGTATATCGGTGCTCGTGCTGTGACAGGAGACGGGGGTGCACGCGTGTATAGTTATATAATTAAGGAGTACATACTGTGTCCCGTGACAATTGCCCCTTCCACGCTTGTTATGCTTCACTGCCTAACACTTTTTACTGAGGCGAAGCTAACTTTCGGAGACTGGCATTACGCAACGCGCTGTGCTCTGCGAGCTTCGAAGCCAGTCGCGAGGATTCCAAAGGCGAAGTCGGTGCCATTGCTGACAGCGGCGAATTCTTTCAATAAAAAACACGGCACCGCACGGCAAGAAGCTTAACGGCGAAAGTAGAAGCAGCTAGGCCTAACGTTGCCGCGGTGATGGCTACGACTGCCCGCGGATCTGCATGCGAGAGTGCCGGTTCGAAGCGGCGAGATAATTAAAATGGCGGCGGTGTCAGCGGCTTTGACTAATGCCATATGAGACCTGCAGTCAGGGCAATATACATTGAATATATGGAGTACGTGGTGGTGCCGCAATGCCGTGCGAATTATCGGGCATGTCCGAAAAATCGGGCGTCTGGAAAATCGGTCGCTAACTACTCTGGCAATACATCGTGCCGATGACACGGCGTCAATGACGATTCGTTGCGATTCCTCTGTTACTGAAGCCAGCATTAACACGACTTTCGTTCCCTTTCAATAAAGTTACAGCTAATTTTCCCTGATAGAAGCACAAATTCCCTGAGTTTTCCCTGAGTTTTCCAGACTATTCAAGTTCCCTGAGAATTCCCAGTTTTCCAGGTTTTCCCTGGAGCATGTTGGCAATGCTGGCGTCGCCATGCGAGCTGCACAGGTTTGCTCTTTCCACCTGCAGCCCTTTGTTGAGGCCTGACTGGAGAAAGACGCGTTTGCGCCAGGCCAGGGATGGCCAGCGCCTCTGTTGCAGGTCGGTTGTCGCCCTCTTTCAAGACCTTCAAGATAAAAACGCGGACGCGGTGCTGCGTGTTTTTCCATCTTTCTTTTTTTCATTTTACATCTTGGAGGCTATGATCTTTCTCTGCAAGCTGGTCTGCTGAGAAGCGGCACCAGGTAATGTCTAAAATATGGTGGCCGTAATGTTTATCGGCGCTCGCAGTACCAAAAAAGCATGGCCTTTGAGATTCATGGCTATTATCAATGGAAAGCGTCCCTTCGAAGCATGTTTGGACAGTGCAGCCATGAAAGTACAAAGGAGACCAATGTTGCAGCAGGTTGTGGTGTGTTTTGCAAGTGCATTTTAGAGGGCAGCTCTTGTTCCTGCAGTGCATGTTAGCGGCTCAAAAGTGCATTTATAGTCTTGACATTTTCGGTGCGGGTCGCTTGCGGCCAGTTGTGCTATGCTGCTTGCGCTGCGCTAGCCGAAATGCTGTTACCTCTAGACGTGCGTGCCACACCTGTGAGCACTGTTCTCTTCGAAGCATGCTCAGAACAATTCCCAACCCACATATCGCTTTTAATGGCTGTCTGTGACCGCCGACGAAGCGGTGTGGGCACCTTTTTTTCTCCGCGCCGTGCATTGTGGGTTGGCGCAACGAACGCATGGATGTAGCAAGAGCCATCTCACTATTGGGCACACCGGACCGCTTTGGCCGCGTACCGTTACATTGGCTGCACCAGTGCTTCGATCTATAGACATTTTTGTTTCACCAACATGACGTATCATGTGCGTGCACACGGCATCGGACTATATAGACGTCCGCACACCAAGTTTCATCCTAGACGCCAGTGCTCCTTTCTCCCCTGGCGGAACGATTTCACCTCCAACAGGTGTAGGTTTCCGCCGCTGCTTCCCTTCACGATCGCGCTGCGTGCAAAGCCTCTCTTGCTTGCGACGGCGTCTCTTTGGATGATCGGAAATTATTATTGTGTTAACTATCACGCCAGCAATATAAACACGAAAGGGTTGATGCCATCAGAGAAATTCTGCCGATTCACAAGAAAATGGTACGAAAAACGCAGACGACAGACATGGATTACTGCGGTGCGCCGAACAAAGTAAACAACTGGCAAACGAAGCGAGCTCGTTCATTTATCACTCCTGAGTGTATGACTGTTTTTATATGTAACCCACATAAATTTAATAATTACTTGGTATATAATATTTTTATTCATAAAAACTTTCAGTTACTCGACCAGCACTTGTCCTGTCTTCTTTCTCGTGTTTTGTTTGTGTGTGTGGTGCCCAAGAATGGAAACCACTTCTGTTGTATGCACTAGCAGTGGCCGAAGTTCACGCGTGCCGAGAAAGTGAATGTGTGCACAATGCATTGAACATCACCAGAGTTCATTCCTGTGTCACCACTGCACTGATTGATCGAGTTACTGGACGATACACGCCTGCGTCTTGGTCGTGCTGGCATTGTTGAAACAGAAATGATTACTAATACTTTCAACTTCCGTCTCTTGAGCACTGTTAAAAAATGGCCAAGCTATTTACATTGCTGCCTCTATTCTATATTGTAGGGGACGTACTAGTTAAAGTTGTGTGTGCATATCGTACTTGAGCTATGCAGTGATATATTTTGTTTATTTCCACACAGTGTCGATGGAACTCCGTTGTCGCCATCAGAGACAACACGGATTTGTAGCAAACATTTTGTGAGAACCTGCAAAAATGATTTTAGCTCATATGTTCCGTATGTATGTGCCGCATCGTATGTGCCGACGATTTTTCCGGCGGCACATACGATGTCGTTTTCAATTACCTGCTCAGCGTCACTTACATGGCCAAGCAGACGCTGCCCTTTCGCTGCATTGCAGCCATAAAAATAATCGTCAAGCGTACCGATCTTCTTAAAGGCAAATAGAAGCGTGTACAGTCTGTTTCACACTTAGGAGAAAACTCGGAACGTATTGCATCGCGATGCGGCAAGCAGTAGGCTCGTGTGGCGGCAGCAGCTCGAGCAGGCTCAGACGCTCGAGGGGCGGGGTCGTGATCTGCGTCATCTGCTATGACGGCGCACACTAGCCGCATTGCCGGGAAGTGTGCTACTGTCAGGGGCAGTTCACCGATTTCATCGGTACTGCGGGAACTGAGCTGATATTCTTTACTAAACGTTGTGCGATGCCGAACTCTGAGCTTTAATTGGCCATAATGGAGTTCCACAAACTTCTTTTGACAGCATGCTTCGTTTGTTCTTTTGAAAAGCCGGGGTACTGAGCGTGTGCACTTATATTTCTTCACTGTGTGTGCTACTTTAATAAGCAGCGACAAGACGTACCAAGATGTGCGCACAACGTGCTCAGTCTTTATTTGACTCGAAAGGAAAACAAAGCACTCAACAATGATAACTATAGGGGTCAAACACGATGAAACAAACGGATATGATTAAAGGAATGTTTTAGGTTAAGACAATGAGCTAGAAGTGATTTTTCTCGACAATCATTCATTACACCAGACAGACCCTGCCCGCTGGCGGGGAATGGGACACGTAACGCTCCGAACTTCAGTTAGTATCTCGTCATGTCCCCAGCGGCAGTGATGACAGCGCTCATCCTGGAAGGCAGTGAAGTGTAGAGTGACTTGATCAGGGATGTGTTCATTCGCGGCAAGTCTCAATTGCTGACGATGGTGGATCGAAGCCTATCCTCGGGCGACTGATAGAGGGGATGGTGTGCCAGCAATACTTTCAATGAGCCCCAGACATTTTAAATGATGTTGGTGCCCAGGGATTGAGGCGGCCACTCCAAGGGAGTGACGGCACGCTCTTCCAGCAGTTCTTGCGCAACACGTGCAGTGTGGATCGGCGGCCTATTGTGTTAGAATATATAGTCGCCTTCCAGGAACGGGCCATCAAGAATGTATGGAGCCAGTACATCGTCTATGACTGCAATGCACCTTTCAGCGATGAACTTACCTTCGAGGCGTATGAATGGGCGTCGCACAACGCTTAGTAAAGAATACTGGCTCATGTCACGCAGTAACGATGAGATCGGCGCACTGCAACTGACAGTAGAATGCTTCCCGACAATGCAGTCAGCGCGCACCGCTGTAGCAGACAACGCCATTAAAGACCTCGCCCCTCGAGCACCTGCGCCTGCGTGAGCTGCTGCCGCCGCACGAGCCTACTGCTTGCCGCATCGCGATGCAATGCGCTCCGAGTTTTCCCCGAAGTGTGAAACAGACTGTAACCAATTGATTTTTTTCTTCTAACCTTAATTATTTAGAGTTTTGTAGAACTTGAATTTTCATAGCATCCCCGCAGAATTCGAACTAATGAGCTTTAACTGTACGTCTTACCGATGAGGCAATCATTGCAAACATGCTTACATCGGACAGTGTCAGTGTCAATGGCAGCGATGATGTGGTAGGGCAGGCTGCCTCAACGTTGTCCTCAGAGCAAGCCCTGCACATGATTCAGACCTCCTGCAGCTTCATTTTTGCGACTGACCTTCCGCTGTAGAGCACCTGTATGTCTTGGAGAAAGATGTTGGAAGCTTCGAGTAAAGCAAGAAAGCTTACGGACATGGGGTTTTCTTGTGCAAGCCAGTGAGAAGTATGTGGTGAGTTGCTTGTGACGATCTCGTTCCAGCATTTCTTCTGGATTTCTCAAGCTGAGAGGCTGCCACGGCAACCTACTCGCATTCTTTATGAGGCCCCTTTTGAAGTCAGAAAAGTGACGCCTCGGCAGAGCTTGCATGTCGCTGGTCACTAGTGATGCTGCTTTGCAGTTAAAGCAGTGCCATTCTTTGAATGTCGACAGCCGCAATTTGTTACACATGATCGGACCGTGCAGGAAGCAGTGCTAAACAGTTGAACGAGTCAACACAATCGGCAGCCAGATGGAGAAAGGTAGTGGGGAGGGGTACTGGGTCTACCCGCCATTATAGTTATCGCACTACATTTCTGATATTTCCCATTTTGACATTTTTCATGCAGACTGGTTATAACAATTATTGATTATATAACAATGATTTTTTTTCATGCAACCCGGTCACAACAATTATTCGTTATAGCAGTGGCATTTTCGTGGCACTTGAATGTTGTTATAAGTGGGTTCGACTGTAAATCTAACATTAGCACTTTTTTTCCCACCAATATCAGTGTGTATGTTTATAAAAAATGTAAGATATAATGAAGGCAACTTACCACACAGACTTGTGGCGCTTTGCGAGGTGTTCTGTTGGCTTTCCAAGTGTCACAGCTGCTGTGAATAGATCTGCATCAAGTTGGCACCAAACTGGAATTTTGGTCACCGACGCCTGATGAAGTAGTGCCAGTTAGGCCAAATGGCCATGACAAAAATTCGCCACTGCCCTGTTTGCTAAGGGGCAGCAAGTCGCCATGGAATGCTTGGCGTTAATATGTTCGTACTGGTGGCTTATCACTGATCGGTCCCGAAATAGTGTGTGTGGATTAAATGCGTGTGGATTAAATTGATGGCTGTTGAAGCGGCATGAAGTTCATTGCCACGTATCCAAAGTTATCTGTGTGTCTGTGAGTGGCTAATTGGCCTGATCTTTGCATATGCTTTTGCACATGCTTTTGCACTTTATGACATGCTGCTTTTGCAGCTGTGCCCTCTGTCCATGTGGCATTATCATTTTGATCGGTCCTGCTGACCCGAATAAACCTTGTACTGACAGAACTAGCCCCAGCCGATGCTGCGCCATTTTGCGAATTACAGCTTTGTGCAGGTTGACGTCGGGGAGCGCTCGCAGTGACAAAGTCCACTACTGCGTCAGCCGGGGTGGCCTGTCCACGGCGAGCTTGACGCTCCTTTTGCGCGAAAAACAAAGTGAAACGCTTGTTTTAGCGGCGTTTGAGGTACTTCGTGGCGCATACAACATGTGGCACTGTCGGGTGTCTACACCAAATATATTAAATATTCGAAAAATTGAACAATAGATATTCGATTTGCAAATTGAATGATTCGAACATTCACTGTTTGATTAAATGTAGTAATATTCGAGTGTTCACACACCCCTGGATAAAAAACACTTGATTCTTTTCGACAGACATTCTATCGACTGGAAAATTTTTCCAGACTTTTGTATATGCAGCAAGTTATCAGTGCTGGCATACTAATTTGGTGTTTCCTTTCACAAGAGTAGAGGATACTACAGATCTTGATTCCTAGGTACCTAAGTTAGTTACTGACAACTACCAACATTCTTCTTGCATAATGTGAGTAGCCTCCTGAGCATATGTAGCGCTGCGTTTGTGCAGAACATTTGTAAGCATGAAGGTTCTGTGTTAATTTTCTCAGTTTTGGTGTTCACACAGTTCTAGTGGTTTCAGTATACTTTTATGCTGATCCTGTGCATTGTTGTTATGCATTACTGCATTCACTGCCTAGCTTTGCTCACTAATTAGGCTATACTTCCTCGCAGGCCTCTTCACGACAGAGGCGACCGCTGAGGATAGCCACGTTCGTGAATTGGGGGAGCTGCTGGAGCTATTGACAGAGCTCCTCTCAAAGGACTTCTTGTACATGGGTGGTCCGTCCACGGCTACGGCACAGGCCAGAGGAGCTGCCAACAGCAATGCCACCGGCGAAGCTGCAGCACAATTTGATGTGCCAGCCCCTGGGATAGCTGTGGAAGGCTTGCGGCTTCTCATGCCTTTGCTCAATGCTCAGCTGCTGCAGGTGAGTCACTCTCACACAAATTGATGTGCGACATCTGCAGTACTGTAGCCTTCCTCGTGCATACAGAATCGGGAATTTCGAAGTTCTGACACACATTTTTGACGTCATAGGAACTCTACCATACGTTTCTTGCATGTAAATGAATGACATCAGGAGATATGAAGGCTGCTAAACACTTGAAAGACACTTTACTTCGATACAGTCGACTTTCATTAATTCGACCCCGATGATACCGATGAAAATGATCGACTTATCCAGCAGGTTGAATTAAACAAGATGTAGAAAAAATGTCAAAACACACAGCTAATTTATTTGGCAGTATTTGCCAGAATCTAACGCCTCCCTGAATCAAATGCGTGCCCACTTTCTATGTGTCTAAAGTAGAAAACTAACGTAGAAATTACATTAAAGCTCCTGAACAAAGTATAAATATAACAAATACATAGTATCTGTTGCAAGAAAAATATGTGTTGCACGACTGTGGCTGGTCTCCTAAAGTCGGCTTCACTGCACTATATTGTGTTATGCGGTAATGATTCCTGAAAAAAAGGTGCTTATTATTCAACGCTTATTCCTTTCTGCGAATTCTACAAGCATCTCTCCTCTAGCACTCCTAGAATCGACGCCGTAGTTGCCAATTGCTTGTTCACGAGCCTGCTTTTCCCCCACTTTTGCATTGAAGTCGCCCATTACTACAGTATACTGAGTTTGCACTTTTCTCATCGCTAATTCAACATCTTCATAAAATTCATCTGCTTCATCATCATCGTGACTGGATGTTGGAGTGTAGGCTTGTACTACTTTTAATCTATACCTCTTATTAAGTTTGATTATGACTACAGCTACCCTCTCACTAATGGTTTAGAATTCGTCTATGTTGCTCGCTATGTCCTTATGGATTAGGAATCCTACCCAATATTACTTCGTATCTGGGAGACCTCTATAGCAGAGGACGTGGCCGTTATCCAGCAATGTGTAAGCCTCACCCGTTCTTCTAATCTCATTAAGGCTGATAATATCCCAAACAATGTCTGATAGTTCCTTGAAGAGTCCTGCTAAGCTAGCCTCACTCGAGAGGGTTTGGGTGTTAAACGTTGCAAGGGTCAGTTTCCATTGACGGCCTTTCCGGACCCAGAGATTCTTAGCACCCGCTGCTGCGTTGCAAGTCTCACCGCCGCCTTGGTCAGGTGTTCCACAGCCGCTGGGGACTGAGGGCCAATGGTTAATTGAAGATATTACTAGCAAGGTTGTGGCCGAATACTGCACCAGGGAGGCCAATTCCCATTCTGGCGAGGGAGTGTTCTTGTTCAGTTTAGTTGGCCTTCCTAATTGGGTTGTACCTGGATTAGTATAGCCCCACTCGCTCTCGGCATCTTTCGCCGGTGTCAGGCGTCACTCCAAGCCTGCAGACGTAGTGTCGTCAAAAAAAAAAAAAGGAAGAATCCTATAGAAGGATTCGAACTTCCGACTATGGCAACCGAGCTTGCGACATAGCTCAGTCAGGTTATCCCATAGGTGGTGAGGCTATCTTATTGCCGAAAAGTACAGCCCAGAGGGCCCTATGTGCCTAAAAGCTTCTTTGATTTATGCATGATAGATGTGTTTTCCTGATCGCGATGGGAAACTCAATATAGCACGATTTATAAGTGGTTCTGGCCTTGTAGTTCCGGAATTCTCGCATGCGCAGACAGCCATAAACTCACCTAGGCAAACTATACAGGCATTCCGAAGGCCTTTCACAGTTGTGAATACGTGCTCGTGCTCTACAGGAGTACAAACGAAAACTCACGAAAACAAGTATAAGTGCAAATGTAGAAGAAATAAATGAATGCAAACTAGACCTTTTATTTATTTATTTTTTTGCTTGATGAAAATCTGTATGCGAACTTTGCAACTGTTGCCATTAAGCAAGACTGCGAGTCGGCCTAGTTGGAACAAATTCATTTTAAAACTTATTGTGCGCCAACAAACAGGGACGAAGAATAGAAGAAACACAAGGACGAGCGCTTTCTAACAACTGGTTTTATTTTTGAAGAACCAAGCAGGTGGCAGGTATTTAAGTAGGTGGTTCTTCAAAAATAAAACCAGTTGTTAGAAAGCGCTCGTCCTTGTGTTTCTTCTATTCTTCGTCCCTGTTTGTTTGCGCACAATAAGTTTTAAAATGTTGTCATTATGTTATTTTTTCTTATTTTTTGTGTGATACTGGAAACATTCTCATCACTTTTTCTCTTCCTTTAATGCTACAACTTCATTTGGGGGGGGGGAGGGGGCTCTCACTAGAAAGTCAGGGCAAGGCATGTTGGTAGAGTCAGTTTAAGTCAATTTAGTACATCTGAAATGCCTAAAAACATGCTTGAATTATGTGCAGCGTACAGGTTTTGATGATCGTGGTAGGTGGCACGGCGTAGTATTTCTCAATGGTTCTAACACCATGGTTTCGGAGTCTCCCGTATTCAAGCGGCCATGAACGCGGCTAGATACACTGTGTATTTTCGGCGAAATTGAATGGCACTTAAAAGTAGTGTGGAAAAAAAAAGAGACAATAAGGAAATGAAAAAACATTCGCCGCTTACTGCGTATGGAGGGAGGTACACCAAAAAGTTCGTGGTCTCGGCTGCCTGTCTCATATCATATTAAACCAGTCACATATTTAGTGACTGGTTCAAGGAGTTCGACAAAGACATCAAGAAATAAGGCCGCAGAAAATGTATATTCGTAGACAACTGTTCTACTCACCACGTTGAAGGCCTTGAGCTGTCTAACATTGAAGTCCAGTATTTACCTGTGAGCTGTACATCGCTCGTTCAGCTACTTGACAGAGGAATTAACAGTGCCAAGTGTTCCCACCGGTGTAGACGGGCACCAAAGGCTGCTTCTTAACATTTGTCTTCAGCAGGAAACAAAGGTGGACATTTTCCAAGCAGCAGAGATGAGAAAAGAGGTACAGGTTGCAGAAACTAAGTGGAGAGGGAGAGCCTTCACGCCCTTCCGATCTCGCTGCAGCTCGGGTTTCATTGCACGCGAATGGAGCAACCCCGTACGACGTGCAACTTTATGAGCATTTTTGCTATGTGGACGACTGCCGTCGCTATAGAAGAGACGGATGAGGTACTGGTGAAAAGTGTCTAACATCACAGTGATGATAACGGATCTTTGGAAGTCGATTCATCATGGGCTTTGCCTTTGGTGCTTGGCGCCATTGATGTATTGCGCCAGGCCGCGGACTCGCTAGACGATGGAGCAGCGTGGTGTTCCTTGATGCCTTACGAGTGTTCAGTGTTGCCATTTCTCATGAACAAGCAACAGAGCAAAATAATACAACTTTTTGCCACTAGATGAATGATTCTGGGTGATGTCTACATCGATTTCCCCCCTTTGTTTAATTTGTGTTTCTTTTTTGGATTTTCATGCTGAAACTCCATACAACAAAAACCTCTATGTAACGAAAATTATCGAGCATTTGTCAATTTCGTTATATCCAAGTTTAACTGTAATTGCTATGGCTTAGAAGGTTTTAAACTTCATTAACGCAAGAAAAGTGACAAATCATGGGTAGTGTTGCGGTGCAAATAAGTCTGTCCGTGGCATGCAGCATTGGTTTCTGTCATTCCATTCCCTCAACTTATTTAGGCAGTGTTGAAGGTGGGGGAAGATTTCTACATTGAAGGTTCTGGCACCTGTTGACAAAACAAGGTGGCCAATTTGTCCTTGATCACCCACAGATGTCGTTTAAGACTTGGCTAGACTTTCCAATTTCTGGTAACATGGTGACCAGCACATTGTCCAACTGAAGGACACAAAATAACCTTTTCCTTCTCCCCTCTACACAGGCATATTGCACCAAAAATGCGGAGAGAGATATTAAAGATGAATCTACTATCTAAACTGATTCAGTGTCCTCTTTTTTTTTTTTTTTTTTGCATGGCTCATTTCACTTTTGCAGTTTCCAACACTGTGTATGCAGTACTTCAAGCTGGTGGCTCTGCTCAGTGAGCTACATCCTGACAGAGTGTGCCAGATGCCCGAGGAGTTACTTCAGGCACTATTAGGATCAATTAGAGTTGGACTGACAAGGTTGGTGGCCTTAATTTTTTTGAATTAACATAAATATATATGCATATTGTCAGGAACCTTCAGAAGTACTCTTGGGGTTTTAATAAACTGCAGAGCTGGCTTTTGGGAAGCATGTCCATCGGGGTTGGCTCGCGAGCAGGGAAGGCGCGCGGTCTTCTTTGTTCTTTGGGCTCAACCCACTCTTGCCCTCGACCCACTACCTACATGTGGCATCATCCCCTCTTCCGAACAAAAGCATCGTCTCGATGCTGTAAAATAGGCGTAAACAAAACAAACAAAAAAGATACAACTCAAAGCGAAATTACAAAAAAAAAAAGAAAAAGAAACGTTCTGCTGGCACAGTCAATGAACAAAGAGGCAAGCTCACGAAAATAAATGAAAAGCAGAAACAAAGAAGGGTGAATGAGAGAAAAAAAAAACATTACGAACGCGCCGTGTACGGGTTCATGGCGCACAACATGAACCATGTCCGAGTTTGGTTGTCTTTGTGTCCGAGCCCGTGTCTGTGATGGTGTCCGGGACCACTACACTGAACGTCACTGACGCAGCATAGTACTTTATACGGACCAAAATACTGGCTCAGCAACTTTTCACAGAGGCCACGGTGGCGAACAGAGAATGTCCATGTCGACGGTCAAAAGGCCTGTGAGGTGCTTCAATTGGCTGAAGGAAGCCAGCTGGCTTAATAAATGGTGTCTTTCAGCACTGGTATTCACGACAGCCTTTACGTACTGTTTTACGTTTGCCGAAAGTCCGGGCCAATAGTACAGCTTGCTTACTCTAGCGAGTGTTCGTGAGAAGCCTAAATGGCCAGATGTGGGTTCGTCATGGCAAGTGAAGAGGACGTTGTCTCTCATGCCTCTTGGAACCACCAGGAGGTAAGCACGGCTGTTTGAATAGACATTCTCCTTACAGAGCATGTTGTCTCATAGACGGAATGACCTCAATAAACGGGACAGATGGTGTGGTATGGCTGTGCCACAGCCCTTTAAGTAATCGATGATCAGTTGAATCTCAGCATCGTCACGCTGCCGTCTGATCAAATCCGACGAACTAATGGCACCCAGGAAGCCGTCATCATCTGTTTCCTGACTGACAGGATCAATCTGTCCATGGGACAGTGTATCAGCGTCTTCGTGCTTACGACCAGACTTATAAATGGTAGTGACGTCAAATTCCTGTAGCCTCAAGCTCCACTGTGCCAGTTGTCCTGAGGGGTCGCGCATGCTTGCCAACCAACAGAGGGCCTGGTGGTCCGGCACTACTTTGAAGGGACGACCATAGAGGTAGGGGCGAAACTTGATAATTGCCCACATGACTGCGAGGCATTCTTGCTCCATAGTCGAATAATTCACCTCGGCACGGGACAGTCAGCGGCTGGCATAGGCTATAACCCTTTCCATTCCGTCTTGACGTTGGATGAGCACTGCGCCAAGGTCAATGCAACTGGCGTCGGTATGCACCTCTGTATCGGCATCATAGTCAAAATGTGCAAGAACAAGTGCTGACTGTAGGCACTGTCGTAATTCAGCAAAAGCTGCCTGTTGCTCATTATACCAAACAAATGGCGTGTCGTCCCTTGTAAGGCGTCCCTTGTAAGGCACAAACCCAGGAAGCGCCGGACGACCTTCTTATTGGCAGGAGCTGGAAATGCGGCCACAGCCGCAAGCTTGTCTGGATCGGATCGGACCCCTTTGTTGCTTACTACATGCCTGAGAAACTTGGGCTCCTCATAACCGAAGTGGCACTTTTCCGGTGTAAGTGTGAGGTCTGCCGATCGGATGGCTTTTAGCACACTCCGCAGGTGGTGAAGATGCTGCTCGAACGTTTCAGAAAACACAGCCACATCATGAAGATTCACAAGACATGTCTGCAACTTTAGTCCAGTGAGGACAGTGTCCATCATTCGCTGGAAATTAGCCGGGGCTGAACACAAGCCGAAAGGAAGGACTCAAAATTCATAGAGACCATCTGAAGCCACAAAGGTTGTTTTCTCGCAGTCTCATTCATCTACCTCGATTTGCCAGTAGCCACTTCTTAAATCGAGAGAAAAAAAATAGTGGCCGCGTCGTAGCCTATCTGACGAGTCGATATGCAGCAGCGGATACACATCCTTTTTATTCACGTTGTTAGGCTTCCGGTATTCAACACAGAAGCGGAGTGTTCAGTCTTTCTTTTTGACAAGAACGACCGGATACAACCATGGGCTGTTGGAAGGTTCGAGGACGCCATCGTCAAGCATGTCCCGGACCTGCGTACATATCGCTTTGCGTTCTTTTGCCAACACGCGGTAAGGCTGCTGGTGTATCGGGTGTGCGTCCTCGAACCTGATAATCCTGTGTCCAGTGATGGGAGTCTGGCGTACCCTTGAACAACTCGCAAAGCAGCTCTGGAATTCATGCAAGAACTTGCGCAGTGCTGTCTGGCTATCGGTGGACAGTTCAGAATTGATGTCGATATGGCCCAGAGACGTCTGCTGTCTCCACTACTTCCGATATGAAATGCGATCATACCGTACGATCAGTCGTATGAAATGCGATCATATCAGTGAGGTTCTGTACAGTGAACTCTCTTTAAATGGAACCTCAAGGGACCACGGAAATCGGTTCCTTTTATTGGGAGTTACATTTACTGAGAGACAAAGCTGAATACAACTGCGTGAATACACAGCCAACCAACCATGAGGGTAGTGTTCCGTTTAAGTGATTTTCATTTATCAAGATTTCACTGTATACGAGATTAGATTCACTAAGCCATTTGTATTCCATTTGGTCTCAAAATTACTATTTGCACACCTGTACATAGTGGTCATGTCCTGCATTGCTGATGTATCCTTGGAGAAGCTGCTGCCCTTTGCTGACTGGTGCCCCTTTTCAATGTGCAGCTACTCTCCTGATGTGTCGGGTCTCTGCCTAGATGTGGTATCAGTGCTAGCACTGGAGATTCACCGACAGGGGCTCCAGACTGGCCCTGCAGGGCGTGCTATCGAGCCCTTCCTGCAGCTGCTCCTAGAGATGGTGCTACTACAGCCAGTTGATGCCGAGCTCACGCTTTTAGCTGGCAGCGCGCTGTTTGCTCTCCTCTGCTGCTTCCAGGTAAGCACAGGTTGCATCTGTCTACCACAAGGTTGACCGGATATTTCTGGCAGACTTTTTATCTGCAGTAGACTTCACTTTGGTCATCTTTTAAGTTACCGTATTTACACGATTGTAAGTCGACCCC
This sequence comes from Dermacentor variabilis, assembly GCF_050947875.1. Classification (NCBI taxonomy): domain Eukaryota; kingdom Metazoa; phylum Arthropoda; class Arachnida; order Ixodida; family Ixodidae; genus Dermacentor; species Dermacentor variabilis. The sequence continues at coordinate 170,146,501 of NC_134573.1, read as the reverse complement.
CCCATATCGCGTGACCGGAAAAAAAAAAAAAAAATAAGCGAGCATACCCGAGGGCGCATTCGATAACGAAAATTTATTAGTAGCCGACATGGTCACTGGACTACTCGACTTCACTAGTGCTGCCATCGTCATCGTTGCTGCTGTCCCACAGCGCATCGTGGTCCAGCGAAATTTCAAATTTGGCAAACCACCGCACCAGGACATCTTGCAGAACAGCAGTACACGCCAAATGCACCCAACCACACGCAGCCGTCAGAGAGGCTCTTTTGACAGGTCCGGTTGGCGTAATTTCGCAGTCTTCTGCCGCCAGCCATTTGTTGTACTCACGGCGGAGCAGAACCTTAAAATTAAGGCGAAGGTCCGGGCTTGTTTCATGACCACGTCGCACTTCACTGGCAGGGACCGATCACGCATTTCAGCGACGTACGCCGCAAGCTTAGCCTACAGCTCCGGAAAGCGTCCAGACTTCGGCACGTGGGAAATTTCTCACTTGCCGTCACATTTCGCTTCGCTGCAGTCGCCACTCTCGCGCCACCCGTTCAGAAACATCGAAATTGCGGCCGGCTGCGCAGTGATTTGTTTCTTCGGCGCAAAGGATGGCAGCCCTCTTGAACGCTGCTGTGAGCGAGTGCCGAACGATTAGTGGGCCTGGAGCACTCATGACGACTGGGGAAGCATAGAAGTAGCACGTAGCCGGCAGTCAAGTGGAACGCGTCAAAAAGTTGGTCAAACCAATACCAATGCCTTTTAAAGGGACACTAAAGGTTACTATTAAGTCAACGTGGACTGTTGAAATACCATCCCAGAAACCTCGAAACGCTTGTTTCGTGCCAAGGAGAGACTTATTTTAAGAGAAAATGCGTTCTGAAGCGTCCGCGTACCTCTAGCGCAGTTCAAATCGCCCGCCCTCCGATCGAGGAGAACTGACATCATGGTCTCATAGTGACGTTGCGCCATCGGTGAGTAGAACGGCGTCCGCAGACGGCGCTACGGCTTTTCTGCGCAAAACGCGAACGCGCGGCCAGAAACAGAGCCAAGACAGAGCCGACAGCAGAGCGAAAGCGGGAGTATGGTGGCTAGCGGAAGGAGAAACGAATTACGTCCCACATTACGTCCCACGGCACACGGAGAGTCCGTTTTCGTTAAACTATAGGCTGCAGCGAGCTCGCAGCGTGGTCGGCGTGGTCTATGAGAAGCGACGAGCCTTTTCGCACTCGCAACAGGGCATAAAAATGTGCGAATCGACGCAAAACTCGGCCTATAAACGTGCTTCGCCACAGCCAGGGCTCAATACGACTCAAGCTGGCACGACCCAGATATCGTTTCCCGCACCGCCACCAGGCGCCGCTACTATACCTCACACTCCAGCGCAAGACGCCCATAAGCTGGTACTTCATTCTATGACGCTAACTTCGACGCTCGTCGCAATGGACCCTGACACCGACAGATTGGCTCGCGATGGTGGGCTCAACTTCAGCGATTTGAGCACCGACGAGCGCGACCTGCTTCTGAGGGCTCGCACTGCCGGCGTCGTTGCGTACTACGACGGCGGCCTCGACACCGGCTCTCCGGAGCGGGAAAGCAACGAGGGCTTCCCACGACATCACATGGACGTGGCATTCTCGCTGCTTGTTCCAAATGAAAGTTTCGCGAGCAGAACCCTCACAGCACGACGCGATAACGAAACTACTGAAACTCCAAAGCGTGCGCGGCGCAGAGTCGAGCGAAAACGAAACCTTTCGAACACCCATATTACGGAAGGGTAACGTCAAAATGTTATTTTTTCCTAGAATCGAATAGACGTAGACAAGTAGCATTTTTTCCGGCTTATAATCGAATGAAATGATATTTTTAATGCGAGTAGTTGAGTATTAGTAACACAAATTATGAGGAGACCTTTCGTCATCGGGCTAGTACCGGAATGTCGCTGGGGGGTCTCAAATCGTGTCATGCATTTACCTCAATTTCTCGGTTACTAAAGCTCTGTTCGCGATTATATTGACGCCTTAGACGTTCTAGAACATTGCTCTACCACTTTAACTTGAGTTTCTGGTAACCTTTAGTGTCCCTTTAACAGAGAAAGAAACCCGCGAGCGGTGTCTGCTCTTCCATGAACTACCGATACTCCCCGCAAGCGCCGCTGTTCTGAGAATGCCGCCGCAAATGGGAACAGCGGCGCTTCCATCAACTATCTACACCCCCCCCCCACGAGTGTTGCATTCAATGTAAAGCTCTCAAAAATGTTGAAAAACCCTTCCGAAAAGCGAACAAACACGCGGGATAGCGAAAAGATAAGGGTAGGGCCATAGAGCAAACATAAAATTGTAACTACATTGTAGCTCCCGTTGGTATCGCTTTTTTTTTTTTTTGGCGGGGCCATGTTTCGGTTTCGATTGTAAGTCGACCCCCCAACTTCAGACTTTCAAATTTAAAAAAAGGGGTCGACTTACAATCGTGTAAATACGGTGTCGAACTAATGTTAAAACTAGCACTGCATCGTTTGCAACAGCTGTGCTCCATTTTTACATAGCGTTGTTGTCGGGTGTGGGAATCAGTGTTATGCGAAACATTTTGCAGGCAGCTGGCTATGCAGCCTTGTTATGATGTGCATTGATATAATTCAAGCATTTGTGTGTGCAATGACAAGACGATGGTGTGACATTGATGACAATGGCATGAGGAGTTTTCCCAACCTCATTTGAGGTAAAAATTAAAGATAGAGTGCAGCAAAAGTAGGAAGTAGAGGCAAATAAAAGGTCATATGAGGTAGAGTAGTAACAACGCATTTTGCGAGATAGTCAGTGCTTGCAGAATGCTAAACCCTTTAAAAAGGCCTGTAGTGGTCGGCGAGAGGAAGTTAATTAGTGGAATTTGTGACACATCTATTTAAGCAACTCATTGTTCACTGGCGACTGACTGGTAAAAAGTTGCAAGTTGCACTTACGCTTGTGCAACACAAGTTGCACTTAGGTCTTGGGAGACTATACTGTATTAGCACATAGTTGTGCCCACTGGCTTCCTTCAGACAACCCCAGTGGTTGACTGGTCGACGACTGTGTCAAGCGCTTGGGACATGGCAACAGTTGCGCTGACTGTCACTGTGGCTTTGGTTTTTCACAGGAAAGCTTCGCGCAGCTAGCCCAAGCACTCGTGGCAAGCCAGCAGGATCCTGCAGTTGGGCAGCGGCTCGCCCAGTCCTTGGAGGCTCTTACTCGAAATCAACCCCTGACTCCAGAACGGCCCAACCGACTCCGCTTCAGGGACTCCTTCGAGGCTTTTGTCACAGAAGTTCGGGGATTCTTGTGCGTCAAATGACACCTCTCAATAGCTTTTCACTGCCCTCTCCTCAATCATCCCTGTCCACCCAACACTGTTGTCTTCATCCTTGCGATGGAAAAAGTCTCATTCGCATCTGGAACGAGTAAAGTGGCTTTATTTCTCTACAATTTTAATCTTCTGTCTCCAAGCTGACATTATTTTTCTGTACAGGCCACACCTCCACTTTCCTTGGGTCACTTTATTGCTCCTAAGTTTGGAAGACAGTTCTAAGTGGCTTGGCCTACTTCTGTGGGCTTGTTAGGTACCTGAAAGAAGATTTGAAGCTCTCAATTCGTCTAGAAAATAGCACATAAGAATGACATGCAATGCCACTTTGTCTTGCTGCATACTTACTATGTTTAAAATTCATTCTGTGCACAACACACTTTATAGTTCTTATGGCAATTTAGAGGGCTGTGCAGTTAGCGTCAAGACATGAGAAAATATGTCACTTTACAGTTGGTTAATGCAATACAAATATGAAACAAAATGTACAGCAAAATCAAAACATTTCTGGTCCGATTCCACATTTTCAATTGTGCACTCCACGTGACTGTTGTAAGGTGCAAGATACTGTGTTTGGTTTCAAGAAAGCACTTTATAATGCAAAATTTCATATATGTCATTACTTGTAAAGGAGTTTACCATTTTTCTCTCATGACTGCTTGTTTTGAAAAAGGAGGCTGTCTGACGTCAATGTAATATAGTACTATAGCAGTTGTTAGAGCCAAGGTTTTATTTGCATTGGCCAACAATGCCCATCTCTTTGCGCAACAGAGAAACTCTTATAAAGAGATAATCAGACAATGTGAGGAAAATTTAACACTGCAAGAAGATACTATTCTCTTATGCACAGGTTCAGGGAAAATGAGGGACTAGTTAAATACTACACTGAAGGTGGTTGACACTTGTAAATTATTAAATGACAAATCACACTAGAAGAAAGTGCTGGCAATAACTTCAAATCTAGGGCTTGCTTCTGTCTAGATGTCCCTTTATTTACACCTGTATGAAAAAGCTTACGTGGATGGCCTGGCTTGGATGGTGCTCGTACTTTTTTTCGCCTATTGTGTAACGTGATTGTTTTGGAACACCATACAGGTCTTGCCTAGTCTGCCATTTCAGCAACAGTGTTGCAAGAACTTGAACATTGGAAACACCATGGAGGAACAAAAGTACTTACTCATGTTTGATAAGCCGGCATCCTTGAACAATTTGAGCACCCTCGTTCGTAAAATGGCAAGCAAAAAGGAGCATGTTTCTGGGTTGCACTTTGAGTGCAAATCTCATGAACAGCAAGGAGTATATGCACAATGCTGAAAGAGAAGCGAAGGGGGATGCAGAATTCAGCTCCGAAATATTGGTAAAAATTTATCAGCTCTTGTCTCATTCCACACAGGAGATGATAATTATTTACATTTGTTGCCGGAGGCCTATGGTTCAAACTAATATTAATTTTAGAATAGTGTGCACAAATGGCTGTGTGCAGGTACCGGCAGTTTTTTGTGGTGTGCTTCTAGATTTTTGCTTACAACCAAAACACATTAGTAAACTTGCATTGAAATGGTATGTACATGGTGGTATTTAGTTCATCATTTCAAGAATGCCATTTAGTTATAACAATGTATTGCGCACAGGCTATCTACAGGAATAAACAAAAATTTGTTTTTGTGATAAACAGCACTAGATCCTATATGCCTTGCAGTAAGACTAATAATTCATCCTGCAGTGGACTTAAGATAGGTTTATGATGATGACACAGTAGTGTTAAAAAAATACAAAGTGAAAGATATAAGCAAGTTTCTTCACGTTATTGTGTAGTTTATAACATTTAGCTAGGACAGGTGATACGGGGCTCAACTCTCTTCTGTTGAGTGAAGCCGCATACTATCATACATGTGAAGCTTCTGCTTACATTACCTTTTTTTTTTTTTTTTTAAAGGGATGTGCAACTATTTAACATTTCTACTGTGAATAGCTAGGGCTAGATTCAATTTGCATTCAAGAATTACTATTCGAAGTTATTGAACATTCATTCCATTCGAATACGATAAGGAGCATCATCAGTTGGTGCAGTCTAAAGAGAAAGACCAAGTGGAGACTCTTCCAAATTATTCTGCTGCAGGGGAACTGCAGTTTTTGCACATATGAGCCTGTTCCTGGGCAAATGCATGGAGGAGATCCGTTATACACAATGTTCTTAAATCATTAATAAACATGTCTCACCTCGGAGAGCTTAAGCATTTGCTGAATCGATTTAGGCAAAGCAAGTTACTTGGCCCATTGCGCCGTGTTTGTATTCAAATAAAATGATGTGCGGTGCTGTAGTATTACATTTAGCTTCTTCAATAAGCACTATGCTATACAACGGGCACTCAGAGTTCCCAGAATGGTGGTTCAGCATGCTAATGTTATGACCTATGGCAATGCATACCTAATCACCTTCGAAGTAGAACCCTTGTGCGCACAGACACTTGCTCCATCACTCCTGCCATTGTTGGAAGCAGCAGTAAAAGGCTTCTTTCGGAATCTGTCGGAGCTTAGCCGTCGCATTAGCTTTGATGTCCTCCACGGTTGCAAAACGTGCCCTCTAGAAGCCCATTTTCAGAGCAGGGAACAGCCATAAGTCACATAGATTGAGATCCGGAGAGTACGGTGGTTGAAAACTCTGAAGACCTCAGTGGGACACTTTTTGCAACCGTGAAGGACATCAAAGCAAATGCGACGGCTAAACTCTCAACAGTTTCCAAAAGAAGTCTCCTACCATTGATTTCAACAATGGCAGAAGCGATGGAGCAAGTGTCTGTGTAAGCAATGCCATGGGTCGTAACATTTGCATGCTGGATCACCATTCCGGGAACTTTTTTACTGCTCCTCATATTACAGACGTGCATCTGGCGACATACTGTTCCTTCGTTTCTTATGGTCATTGTTATGGTGCACCAGGTACAGTCACTTGAAAGTCTCCAGTAGTCCTCTTCAGAGCTTTTCAGTGGACCTGACATCCAATTGTTAATGCCATCAGATGTCTCAAATAATGTAAATAAGTTTTTCTTGCCACGCGGTCTACGAGGAGCCCTTATATTTCACTCTGTTTAAAAGATCAAAAATATTCGGCACTCGATTCGATCAAAAAAATTTCGCTTTTCGAACACCCCCACCTTTCCTTTTTTCGATTTTTATACGCAGCGATCTCGCAAGGGGCAGTAAAGTAAAAACTTAGCGACCTTTTAACTCACCGGTAGTCATCTTGCCGCTAATTATGCTTGGGTCCTTTTTTATGTCCGCTATAGCGGCCAGTGGAATTCCCCAGTTAGCAACTACGTGAGGAAGAAAGACGAAAAACGAAGACGCCGCAAATGAGCGGGGCCGGTACACGCTTACAAATTGAATGAATGGTGCGAAGCCACTACTTACTTGGTCCCCAGAAGTGCTGCACGCGAACAAGGAAGAGAAACAGTAGTTACTCACTTAATGAACTGATCTCTCATGAGCGAAAGAGCAGGTAAATGGTTTGAAAACTCACAGTACTACAAGGTCAGAGGAGATCGCACAGATCGGGAAGCGCGCGCCGCAGCAGACACGAGAACAAACGAGAAGAAACGAAACGTCTCAGTGCTGGATAATGTACGCTGTTCACGGAGTAACAAAATATACAGCGTACCTGCATAGGTAGTTTCTGAACTCCTTGCTTCCCAACTGCTTTAAAAATTGACTGGCGTATCGAGACATTTTTCAATGTCGCGGAATATCGGGCTCAGGGAAGTTTCTCTTTGGGCCGACGAATACCTCTTCAGAGTGGGCGGGACTAGCGATAAAACAGTAAAATAATCTCTTCAGTTCCTTCCGACCATGAGTATATTGACAGAAATCAGTCCACTAGTCTTTATATTATATCTCGCTGCGAGAACTAGATCTAATGTGCAAGCAGACCGCTGCATTAAGGAACTCCTGAAGCTAGTACAAAACTGCGGCGAGCGTAGCTTGAGGCCGAATCCGCATAAATAAGCGAAGCCACAGCCAATTTGCAGTCCAGCTCGAGCCGAACTTTGGATTGCGGCTTTGTGTGTATGAACGTCGCTACGAACGTCGCTGCTGCATGGTGAACGCTGCGTCGCTCCTGCCTCATTCACTTCGCTCCGCTGTGACTTGTAGGGGATAGAAGAACCAATTATTATCGTAAGCAGCTACCCACCCTGACGCCGAACTGGGGAAGTCGCGCAAAAACGCTGCCGATATGACAGCTGTCCAAGGGGTCCTCTCTGCCGCCGAACGCTCTGTGCGTTCGGTGTTCGGTGAGCTCGCTTTGCTCTGAAATTGCGCCCTACGTGGTCCTTGATTACTGTTGAAGGTTCTTGTTTTTCTTTTTTTCATGCTGCTTCCTAAATAACTGCTTCTTTGCTCGCACTGCAGTGGGGAACATTCCTTATGAAGCTACAGAAGAGCAGCTAAAAGACATTTTTTCCGAAGTAGGACCAGTGGTCAGCTTTAGGTAAGCATACGCTGAAACTGCTTGTGTAGTCTGTGTGCTTCTCTGTGTGTCGACATCGTCTCTGTTTTCTGCACGAAGCAAGCGTCTATCCCGCTTATATCCCTCACCGTGGAGTGGTGGTGTGAACCCAGCGCAATGTTTACACGCAGGCTCGTGTATGATCGTGAGACAGGAAAGCCCAAAGGTTATGGATTCTGCGAATACAAAGATCAAGAGACCGCGCTCAGCGCTATGCGAAATTTGAATGCTTTCGATCTCAACGGACGTCCCTTGCGCGTCGACAACGCTGCCAGCGAGAAGAGTAAAGAAGAACTCAAAAGTAAGCGAACCTTTCGTGCCCGATGCAGCTTATGTGACTGTAGTTGTGTGGCTCATTTTGCTGCCCAACAGTCACTCCTTGCGTGCACCTAACGAGCGCACGATTTTCTGCTTTCAGATTTGCAGGCGTCATTGGGTGGCCCTCCAGTCGAAGTGAGTATTGAAGGCAGCAGAAGGGTGCAGTAAAGCATTGCCGTTTGGATTGGTTTTCTGTACGGGAGCTGGGTACCGAGGTCTTCCGTTTCATCAGCCATTAGACAAGCATTTATACTGTTAAAAACGTTGAACTAGTATCGCTGTCGTAAGTGCTTGATTAACACTGGGATTTTTTACGTACCCTCCTAAGAGCCCGTTGCATAGGAGCGCTTACTGTTTCATTATTTCTACTGAATTGAACTAGCCGTGGTTACCAAATACTTGATTTATGTTGGGATTTATCTAGTCTCTTTCCAAGAAGACCTCACCATGTATCGCCATACACACTGAACTGTTGTGGGTGTGCACATGTAAGCGCAAATGTTCTAGCCTGTGCAAACTTATTGGCCTTGTTATGTGCAAAACTAGAACAAGGTAAAAGCGGGAGCCAACGTTTCGACAAGTGGACCTGTTCTTGTTTTGCTCATCGTCTTGAATTTCTGTCTCCCTCCTTCCCCATGTTTTCCTTGGCTTTGCTATGTAAGTTTACAAATATGCACTTCTGCAACTGCTGCTTACAAATTAGGAGTCCTGGAAAGCAAACTGCACTTCTTGGATAATTGTCCTGCTGAACTAATTCAAACAGAAAGCATGTCTTACACTGATTTGGGTTCATTTATATATTCTTCCAGAGTCCATATGGCCCAGAAGTGGAACCAGAACGTGCACCCGAAGCTATTTCCAAAGCAGTGGCAAGTTTGCCACCCGAGCAGATGTTTGAGCTGATGAAGCAGATGAAGGTATGCTTATTCTGCACTAACAAGCGTAACTGTGACTTCATTTATGACTCATAAATGGCATAGAGTGAATGCCTTGGTTGTGGTTTGTCAATGTGTGGGTTGCTGAATGTAGATGCGATGATTTTGATAGCTAAGGTATATTGAAAAGCTCACAATGCAGCTGCTGCTACTCAGAGGCTAGCCGATTTTGCTGGACAGAGCAAGTGTTCATGCAAACCTTGATCATCAGGAAAACAAGGTGAAGTACAATAAAATATCCTGCTTACAGTAAATAAAGACACTAGCTCTAATTGAATTTACATGCATTGGAAACAAGCGTTCATATAGTAAGCAACCAAAACTGATGAATTCCCTGTAGTGGTATGTAGTATATAAAGGTAGGCTTAGCAGCGCTATTGCATTTGAGAAGTTTGCACCTCAACAGCATAAGCTGGGTTGAAATCCTAGCTCTCTTTGCCATTGGCATACCCCAACACATGACAGAGGCTTTAAGGGGAATCTTCTATCTGTCATGACTGTAAGCTGCTTATGATGTGCATGCTTCATGTTCCTGATAATAACTAAATTATAGTCCCCTAAAAGCATTTATTTTAGTTTTAATTAATCCCACAAGTTGAAGCAATGTTAGGACTAGCTCAGGCTTCACTAATAGAGCTTTTGATATTGCAAACATTTAGCTTAGTCTCAGCTAATGTAACAGTTGGTTTTCGTGACAAATTTCTGGCTGCTTGTGTTCCAGAGTTCTCCATAAATACAGTTTTCTTTCGTTACAGTCTGACATGCAAATGCCAGTGCTGCATAGCTCTCGTGAAGGGCGCTATCATTGGTACTGTTTTCCTCTTGAATTTCATTATTATGTAAGCTTTTGTTGCAATTTGAAGCTCCAGGTTGCATAACCTGATGTATAGTAAAACATTGGTTTCGGCCACTTCTTTAATTCTTGGATTTTAGACAGGTTTGCACCCTTAAAACATGGATAAGTAAAGCGTGCACGAGACATGAGCTGGCCCAATGCAGCTTCTTTTACATTTTTTTGTCTTCTGCCTTGCTTATACGTCCAGCCCTCTTGTCTCAAGTTTGACATGTAGGCTTAGCATGGTGTACTGTAGCACGAAGGACAGGTCACTAAGCAGACCATGTTGCCCACAAAAATAAGGTAAAACAGACTGAGGACTATTCTTGCCCTATTCTCGTAATCTGTCTTTCAGGCTATCGCACATCATGTTCAGTCCATATTAACAAGCCTCACTTCTTATTCTGCTAGATGTGTAGGCTTGATTATTGCACCATCATGTCATTCATTTCTCTATTGTAAACCGTATCTCTTGCTCTTTGCCTGTGCAGTTGTGCATTCAGAACAACCCCGGAGAGGCTCGGAACATGCTCCTCCAGAACCCGCAGCTGGCATATGCACTGCTCCAGGCGCAAGTCATCATGAAGATTGTGGACCCCCAGGTGGCCCTCAGCATCCTGCACCGCCAGAACCCCAACCTCACCCCACTGGGCACGGGAGCCCAGCAGCCTCTAGGAGGCACCCAGCCAGCCGTGGTGGCTGCGCCTGGCCCCATGGTCACTGGAGCTGGGCCCATGGTGGGCGCAGCTGGTGGACCCTTGGTGGCTGGGGCTGGGCCCATGGTGGGCGGAGCCGGGCCCATGGTTGGAGCAGCTGGGCCTATGGTAGGTGCAGCTGGGCCCATGGTGGGAGCTGCCGGTGGGCCCCAGCCCTTAGCACCACAGCCTCCGCTAGGACCGCAGGGAATGGGGCCACAAGCGCTAGGTCCCCAGCCAATGGGACAGCCCATGGGGCAGCAGCCTGGAGTGAGTGGATTTATCATCAGACCAAAGAAATTGGGGACATTATTGTGGGCAACCTTTCTGTTCACCGTGGTTTTCACTGCACCACGAAGAAGAGTGCAGAGCATGATGAGAGATGTACACACAGAGGGCACACACACTAGCAGTTGCTTCAAGCAGTACTAAAGAAACTATTAAGTTAAGCTTTATTTTAAGTTACATTTCAGCAATAGCGAAACAGCTCTCATATTGTGCGAGAAGGCATGATAAGCCGGGAGAAATGCAAAAACGAGGTATCCTGAAGTTCCCGCACCAACTCGCTATGATGTCATAGATTGTAACAATGCCTATCGACATGGGTCTAGCTTATGTCTTATTGATGAAGAAGGGCAACATTGCATTCCAAAGGAAGAAACTCAACCTAGCAAGTTTCAAGAATTTTTTCTGCACTAACATGGGCCAAATATGAGAAAATACATCGAGATCTGTGACCTCGCAGTGATTGATAAATAAAAAAAAAAAAGCTGGACCTTTATTTTCTCTAGTAGTAATCAACCTTATTACACTGTGTGAATGAAAGTAGAATCTTGAAAGAATAAGTGGCCAATCTAAAGCACTATGCTTGGATAGCTGGGCTAGTTGGTTGTGAATAGCATTATGAAACATCGTTCCAGTGCATAAATAAACATGGACGAGCAGAGAGGGACAACAAGAACGCTAGCATTTTTGTTGTCCTTCTCTGCTCGTCCATGTTTCTTTGTGCGCTGGAAAGATCTTTCATAAGACAATCTAAAGTGATTTGGTGTTGCCCTTTCTAGTGTTCCTTTGAAGCATTAGAGTGCTGCTTCGATAACCATTGTCATGGTAAAGTGTACAGAAAGAGACTCATTGTTCAGGAAAAGTCATGCAGTCATCCTAATGTTGTGTCCACCAATATAGCAAAGGTATTGCCAACCTAAGCATATGTTAACATGTTTAGCTTAGTGTGTTGATCTGGTCGGCACGAAGATGTAAGCAGTCTTCTTCATGCTTGCTCACCTTCTTTACTTCATCTTTACTCACATTCTGAGGCAATAAAGACGAACCTTTTCTCTGTGCACGTTTAAAAATGTCCTCCCACAGCACTAACGTCCATCTTTAGTTCACTGAAACTAGTATCTTTATACTATAAGAGAAGTTTTCAACATGAATGGCAACTTGCATGCCTGAATTCTTAGCTTACACCACCAACTACATAATTTTCATGACTTGCATATAATACAGTTGAACATTGTTATATTGAAGTCACACTTGACACAAAAATACCTTTTTTATACCCGCTATTCATTATATAAGCACACATGCTGACGCAATAAAACAAAAAATTGCGATAGAGTCTGTGAAATAAATGCAAGCATGTTGCCTTTGACAAGCCAGTAAATGTTCTGTCAATTTGAATGACCCGTCAGTGGCTTGCTGTGTTGGACACATGAGATGTCAACAATTTCAAATTAAAAATGTGCAGTGCACCATCACTAATACGGCAACCAGTAGGACAGCATGGAGTCGGTACCTCGGCTTACCAGCTACAAACCAGCAAAGCCAAGTCGTTGACCAAGGCGCCATTTCAAGTTGCTCTTGCTTAGCATTTGACATTTTAGCTATCTAGGTATATACTTGGAGCTGCTTGGTTTTAACATAATAGTTGCGTACTCATTGAAATAAAAAACAGCCAACCAATTCTCTCCTTTGTTGTGTTCAATAATTTGTTATGTCAGTGTTCATTATTTTGAAGTCTCACTGCACCCTTGCATTGAACTGTCGGTGCCTGAGGCCCTTTTCTTTAATCAGGTGTTTCTGTTGCACTTGCCTTGACTCTCTGCAGGGATTGGGTCCCATGGGAGGGCCAGCTGGAGGTCCAGGCTTTCCTGCCGACTCGCCCTTTTCGGACTCGGGATTTGGTGGTATGCTCATGCTGTGAACAGTGGAATCGGTTCTTTTGGAAGGCAATTGATAAGCATAGTTTGAAGCCACGTGTACTTAGTGGTGGAATCTGCAGAACAGAGTGCCGTGTGCCCGGTCGGGGTGAGGGGTGTGCCGATCTTCTTTTCCCATTCATGAACTTTCCTCCCCCTTGTAGGCTTCAGCAGCACTGATTTGCCATATTCAGTGTCCCTGTGCTTTGAGTTGTAAATTATTTTGGCTTTGCTGTGCAACCCGATTTACTCCCAGACAACTTTCTGTGCCAAAGGGAGAACTACAGGGGTGGAGCTTCTGCACATGCATTGCTCTGTGCTAGAGTGTTACTGTGGCAGAGTTGACAGCACTTTTGTTTTTTTTTTGGAAGAGATGTTGAACCAACGAAGCTTCCATGTGCAAGTCAGATTTAATGATCTCTGATGTACTCTGTCTTATTTTGCTGATATGAATAAGTTGTTTATGATGTCTCTAATGAATAAGACGTCTCTTCTCCAGCTTGAACTGACGCATATAAGTATGTGGGAATTTTTTCAGCAGCCCTTACTTGTGTGCACTTTGCCTCCGTAGCTTTCTCTTCATTGCCACAGAAAGTTGTCCACAAGTAGAGCCTCCTTGTTAGCTCAGATAGTAGAGCGACCACCTTGAAAGGCATTGGTCCCTGGTTCAAAATCCGGACCAGGAGGCATTTTTCTTTAACTGCAAAAGTTTACTGAGAAATCCGTACAGACTTCAGTTGCAGCTTGGTGCTAATATTAGGTGGATGACACTTTTTGCTTTCACGTGTGCTAGTTTGTCCACATCCATGTTTGCAGTGTAATAGCTACATGCATGTTTATTGAACAAAACTATGCTTATATCATATGGAGCACCCAGTTGTATCCCCATCCTTGGTGACTTGTTCTCGTTCTGATCAAACCCACTAATTTGAAGCGAAGCATTCGAGGGGTCTTGTTGGTTGCTGTTTATTTTCTTTTGCGCTAAGTACGATACAGAACTTATGGGGTAGAAACTTGGAGGTAAACAAAACAAGCTTAAGAAGCCAAGGACCAAGAAACGAACAATTGAATGGAAAAAATAGGCGTAATTTTAGGAGACAGAAAAGACAGCGGTGTGGATGAAAAGCAAACGGGGATAGCCAGTATTCTACAAGTTGAGGTTAAGAGGAAAAAGTGAAGTTGGACAGGCCATTTAGTGAGCATGTTAATTGTGTACTTATGTGAGCCTCATCTTTTATGTGCCTTTTTGTTTTCAGCACCAGCGAGAGCATCGTTACTTGGGGAGCGACCTACGGGGCCTGAGTCAATCAGAAGCAATCCCTTTGATCCTCGTGGTGGGTGTTATTGCGTGGCTTGCATGTAGAATCTAACCCTTTAGTCTAGGCATTGTTGTGCTCAAGAGTACACAGACAACTATGCAAACAACCAGACCTATTGTTACTGTCATAAGGGTTCTGTGGCACCCTTGGTGTTTGGTACCTCTGGAAGATGTCGGTGTAGTCCTAATTGCAATACTGATAATGTGATAGGCGTTCCACCCTGGTTTCAGGACTTCAGTAACATGCAGGTTAGGCTGTGCATTCTCAGCAAAGGCTGCGCATCTCATTTACAGTGGACTCTCTTTAAACGGAACCTCAAGGGACCAGGAAAATTGGTTCCATTTCTCAGGAGTTCCATTTACTGAGAGACAAAGCTGAATACAATAATTGCATGAATACAAAACCAACCATGAGGGTAGTGTTACGTTTAAGAGGCAGTTCTGTTTAAGTGATTTATGTTTATCAGGATTCCACTGTATTTAACTAATAGAAACTTGCAACAAAATAGAGAAATGAACCAGATGATGTTGTGAATGGTTCAGAAAACACTGGCTGTATGATAAGAGTGGACTGACAGATGCACACTTCCAACTGAAAGTGTCACAAGATTCTAGAGTAGATAACCTCCATGATGAGTTTAGTGGGGTTTATGTTGTCCATTGGCATTCTTCAGGATCAGTTGACAAACTTCATAAAAAAGAAGAGTTTTCCTCCATTAAACTTGCAATTGAATACGTGCATCTACATGTCCATCTTTTCGTGTTTCTTTTTTGCCATTCACAGGTAAAAAAAAATTTGCAAATATGCCAGCCAGTTCCAAGTTCCAAACTTCAATGATCATAATGTGCCATCACGTTACTAACATTTAGGAATATTTATTGTTATGACAGATGCATGAGCTGTACATTTGTATGTTGGCATGAACTCTTTTGGATTCTGTAAACCATCAGCCTGTGCATAGAACACATGCAGTGCAGCAGAGCAGGTAATGACTTTGTCTGTCATTTCTCTCCCCCTGTGCAGTGATGGGCCCTCTAGGTGGGGGTCCCGGCAGGGGTGTGCCTGACCCTCGCCTGGACCCTCGGGGTGACCGTGACCTGCGTACCATGCCCCCCATGGGTGACCGTGACATGCGCCAGCAGCCACCCCTCGAAGACCAGGACCTGCGCACAGACCCGCGCTTTCGGCCTGGTGCAGCATTTGACCCCCGCAGCCGACCCTTCGGCTCTGGTGGGGGCCCCAGGGATGACCCCCGTATGGCAGGCGCTGCGGCTGGAGGACGCCCGGGGCCCCCTGCCGCGGCCGCGAACCCGGTCATCTCTGCACAAGACCAGGAGAAGGCAGCACTCATCATGCAGGTGAGTCGGTGCTGCCATGAATAGCCGCTTCAAGTGCTGTATATGCCATTCTCATGTAGTGAAACATGTCACTTTAGGCCTAACTAATATGCATACTTTTGTTTCCACTGTCTCCAGCGAGTTACATTGGCATAGTTTGGACTCTTATGCTTAGATTGAAGTTCTTTCCACTTTTAGCGACCAGATGCGTAGCAACATGACATCACCCTCTACAGTTATTGCACTTGCTAGGCGTTCTACTTCAAAATTTCTGTCGCATTTCATTCCATTAGTCTAGTACAACTGCTCGAAACCACACGAAGCCAATAGAAATTGAAGCAAGGGAAAGCACAGTAGCAGCTCCCACCTGTGACAAGTTGTACAGTGGAACTCACCTATAACTTTATTCGAATTCCAAGAAAATCCCATTGTTATAACTGGGTTGCACAAAAATGCAAAAGGTAGAAACATTAAAACATTTTAATTTTACAGAAAGGAGTACAGTCAAACCCACCTATAGCATTGCTGGTTTTAATAATATTCAGATGTAACAATGAGCAGCCGCTGTACTGTAAACTTTGTTGCATGTGCTATGGTAAAATAAACTGCTTTCTACGATCTTTCCATGCCACGTTATTGGCTTTAACAATTAAATCTGGCTACTGGGTGTCTGTGCTGAAAAGAAGAGAATGGGGAAGTCCAGGAAAAAGAAAAATACGCCATGAACCACAGCTGCCTTTGTGCCGTGTAGCATGCCTTCATCTCCCCTATCCCGTCTCCATTCCACCCCTCCAATGTCGGCGAGAGGGCAGAAGGGAGACGGGCATGGGAGGCCGGTGATGCAATGTGACACAAAGGTGAGGTGTGGTGAAGCAACTTGGGGCTTTTTTTTTTTTCTTTTCTTTAGATTTTATTCTGAGGCAATGTGATGAAATCGTGCCATGTGGGGTGCACGGCGCAGTTGTAATGTTTTGTCTGTCCAATCTGTCCTGTCCATGTAAGTTTAGGAGGTCCAAACTGCAAATATGGTTAGGCATAAACACACAGTGCTTTGCATAGGCACAGCAGACGTGTGTAAGCGGGGTGCCAACAGCGCTTACTGTACCAAGCTGGCACCATCAGTAAGGAGATTGCAGGAAAATTGTGAACCAGCGTTTCAAAAGATGCACCATTCCTGCATCTTTTGAAACAAATGGCATGGTTCAGACGGTGCCATTGCTGCACCAAATGGCAGGGTGCAGGACCTCATGAACTGATTCAGGTCATGCAGGCTAGTCTAACAGACCTTTACATTTAGGTGCATGCTAAACCTCAGTTATTCAGAGCCCAAAATATAAGCAATCCGAGGTCCTCCACTATGTTTTCCCTCATAGCCCATTGTGCAGTGACATTGTGGGGACGTGGCCCTCGAAAGCCAAAAAAAT
Source organism: Dermacentor variabilis (assembly GCF_050947875.1). Classification (NCBI taxonomy): domain Eukaryota; kingdom Metazoa; phylum Arthropoda; class Arachnida; order Ixodida; family Ixodidae; genus Dermacentor; species Dermacentor variabilis. The sequence continues at coordinate 170,129,609 of NC_134573.1, read as the reverse complement.
TGTGAGGAAGTCACTTTCTGAAGAACAATATCTTTGGGTTGTATGTCTCATAAACTGCCTGTTCTGTAATTATTCAACTGCAAAGTAAAAAAAAAAAGAAAAAAAAAACTACTTTTGAGGCCCCGCATCCCACAAAACACGCGCAAATGCCGAAATGAAGTCAAACGTCACACGCGTGCCATTCCCGGCCCATGCGGCCTGACCGAGCCATCTTGGTGTTGCTTTACCATGAATTCTTTGTCTCTGTTTTGCTGCCTTGCAAAATGGCATCGTCGGCACAGTTGAGGCGCTATTGGCGTTTTCCCACGATGCGGAGCGCTGATTGGCCGAAGCAGCGTGTTCAAATCCCGCGGGCTAATGCGCACCTGCCATTGGCTGCTGCGCGGGTGGCGGCGGCGGCTGCTCCCTTCGATGCCGTGCTTGCGTCGTCGTTGCCCCATGCTCCGCCCCCCTCAACAGACGCCTGCTTGCGAGCTGCTCATCACCTTGCGCTATATTTTAGATTATTTTCTCTGCTTTCTTCTTTTTTTCGTTAGTTCTTTGCTGCATGCGATGCCAGCAACGAAGCCCAAGACAGTGCAGATATTTTGTAGCCTCTATTTTGTAGATAAGGTAGCCTCCCCCCTTAAAGACGTTAAAACCGACAATTTATTATTTAGTATGCAGTGTTACCATCTAGCCCAGACAATTGCTTCATTGTCATGTTATAAGTGAGTAAGAGGTTTTCATTTGTGTTTTGTAACGTAAACCTTCTTTAATTACAGTGTGCAGAACATAATTGGCCATAAAGTAAATGAACAGGGCCCTAACAAAACAATTTCACAAGTTACAGCATTTTATTAAAAATCTATTTCTTGACTAAAAGCTTGCCATTGCTTAAGCATTGCAAGTGTATGATGACAAAAAGCTGCTCCACGTGTCGGGAAACCTCCAATTCCCATCTTGATTAGATATAGCAACTGTTATACTATTGCCCCGAACAGAATAAGGGCTGCATGTTTTGGTTTAGGTGAAAATTTAAAGCAAATGGTCATTGCTATAGGTGTGTATGCAAGAAGAATTTGTCACATCAAGGGATGGCATTGTAGCTATGAGAGATGCAGAAGGACAGCAGTGCCACAGGTGTGTCACAGACATGCGAGAGTTGCTGATGGCTTCTCTCTCTCTCTCCATGGAAACAGGTGCTGCAGCTTTCGGACCAGCAGATCGCGTTGTTGCCTCCGGACCAGCGGCAGAGCATCATGGTGCTCAAGGAGCAGATTGCCCGCAGCACTCAGCAGCAGTGAGGCCACTAACGCTAATAAACATCCTTGCTCGTCTGTGCCCAGTAATTTTCACTCTGCATCTCGTTGAGCCGCGACACGGTCCGTTCGAAGGCAAACATCTCCTCTTCGCCACTGAAGATGCTCACATTCTGCAAAATGAGTGAATACACACATTTGTTCAGCACCACTTGGCATTGACGAATATGGTACTTCTTGTTAAGACTAATCTGTACTGCTTTTATGGGAAACTGGACAAGGACATTCTGAACTGTTGAAGATGGCGATTTACAGAAGGCATGACAGTGTGCTATTTGTTATATGCAAGTAGTCGATGTGCTTGAAACTGCAATTATTCTTTTATTGTTTCAGTTATAACAATTTTAAGCACTATGAATTAGTGGTAGTTGTATTAAAATAGCACAGTTACATCGAAACGTTTTTAAACTCTTGGATGGTAGCACTTGTATGCCACAGGCTGGTTGCAGCATTGATAATTGCTAAACGTAAAATTTTCTATTAAGAAAGAAACGCACCCACACACACAAAAGGGCCTATTTTGTTTTACTTAACGGGCAACTCCGGCTATTTTTTTAACATGTCAAGGTAATGGAATATTTAGGTTCCTGAAACCCCCCTGTCACTCGTCTGATAGTAGAATTGTTCCACACATTCTCAAATAATCTTAAATAAGCAAAAAAAAGAAAGAGAAACCAAGCTGCTGAGCGGACGTCATGAGTGTTCCCCCAGCAGAGAAGGCACGCAAGGCATGCCGGTCTCACCCGCTGTGCGAATGAAACCGACGAAGAGCAGACGTTCAACTGGTTCGTGACCGCGCCGGACCTTTGGGTGACAATGTCAGCTGCACAAGCTTTTTGGATGTGTCAAACACTGACAGCTATGATTGTGACGAATTCAATAGCCATTAGTTGCCGTTCGCATTTGACCCGCTGCCGCGAGAGCCAGCACCAATGCGCAACATGGAGATCAACGGTAGCCCTAACCACTGATTTTATATGTGCTGCTTGCTATTTTAAGTGTTTCACCCCTTCTCAGGGAAGCACTTCGCATGCTTACTGTAAGATGTGAAGTACGACTTTGCTTATTTGTGCGCCAAAAGTGCGTTACTCACCGTCTAAAGCACCAACCGGTGCATTTGTTTACACTAGAAGGTGACACGACCGCTCGTCATTTGCTTGAGATATGAGGCTGGCCACTCACTGGTGACATCTAATAATGTCGGAACATATCAAAACGCAAATTTTGTGCGTGTATGCACCATTGCGTCACTCTGATACGAAAACAGTGAGCGGGAGATCGTATAGTACGGGAGCGTTGTTATGCTGCATACATATCATTCTTCGTATTCTCTTCATGTATACAATGCATTCCATAAAGTAGACACAGATGAGGGCTTTGCGCGTATGATCGTTCATTTAGAGAACGTGTAGTTTTCTCGCAGAAACGCCAATGCCAGTATTGACACTATTGGCAGCTGAACGATGCTGTTGTTTACGCTGCTGTATCGAAGGGGCCTCCGCTTGCTGCCCATTTGGGATACGAGGTAAACAGTGCACATCGTAAGCTAAATAATGAGTCAGCATAACAAGAGGTAATAACAGACCAATGTACGTAGTCTCATTTAATTTAAGGAAACACCGGCGAGTCAGACTGGCCGTGTTCGAGAACGGCAACGTACAGGTGTTGATATCGCGTCGTGTTGTCACTTCTAGCTTTTTGCGTGTGCACTGTACGAAATGAGGAATGCTTTATTTCAAATCCGTATGGTTGTAACTGATCTACAGAAGCAGTTTTCTTCACCCTAATGGCTTAATTAGTTTCGGGTCAGTCGCTAAGGTCCGCCAATGCATGTACTCGGCGGCTGTGCTAGGCTTAACCTTGGCTCAAACTGTGTGTGTGGTAGGCGAGGGCTCAAGTTCGCACAGCCAACAACGCAACACCACTTGCCACCCATCTCTTGGCCGTCCACGGGAACACAACATCTCACGACTGCAACTTACACCTAGCACTAAGTCACGATCGTCGACTTCTCCACACTCTCGCTGCTGTCGTCTGCCTGATTACGGCATTCTCTGCGTGAGACAGCCCTGACATCATACACATTGTTGCCTGTAACTGAAGATAAGGTAACGTAGGGTGTTTGAGGCAATTAATTAAATTCATTTGTAAAAAATATGTGCAACCCTCAAATCTGATTTTTCGAGGACGTGACAGAAGTGTTCAGAAGAATGTATGCAGTGAATTTCGTCAGCATTTGTTGACATAGAAAAATCGCCAGAGTTGCCCTTTAAAGCAACTTTACTGCACTAATGTAGTGCCTAAAACAATGTTTTGTTTTAGCGACTTTTGTACTTACAGGTGGGCCTTCCTGAAAGATTTCAGTGATGTGAGTGTGAGTGGCTACTTCGAAAATTTCCAGCACATGTAAACAGCTCGAAGCAGTTCCCTACCTTATCACTAATTTGCAAGTCGTCCATGAGCGAGCGGTTCTCGTCAGTCAGGCTGCCATCACTTTTGACTGCCTGGAAGAGCTTGTCAGCTGCAGCGTCAGCCGACAGGACTAGGCGGACCCGGTTGTCGTACAGGGTGTCCACCAGGGTAATGAATCGGCGAGCCTGAGTCTTCTCACGTAGGGTCAACACGGGCACATCTCGAACAAGTATCGTGTGAAATATGTGGCTCAGCGCCAGATAATCGACGGCACCAACCGCCTGCACAAGGACAAGGCAGCACACAAGCACTTACACCATTTTAATAACACCGTTCTGCATAGCCGAAACAGTTGAGAGCTTTACTGAAACATGCTGCTAACCCATATCTGAAGGCCTTTGTTGTACAACAGAATCTTGTTGGTACAATTCCATTATGTACAATTTCCCGTCGCCAACATTTGCAATCAAGAAGACAAAAAGTGACTCAACAGAGTTACGCTTGTTTTTTACCGGTTCACACGTTGCTGGGAAGCACAATTTTTTGGCAGCAATGTTAGTACATCACCAAACTGCAATCCCACAATACGTTTTTGCAAGATCCCACGTAAACAGGAAAATGCACAAGGCATGTGCAATCAAGAACGGTGTATAGCTGTCTGCCACGGCAGCGTCACCGCAATATGTGCCCGCCCGTCTCAGGTGAAAATGCCGGCGTGCACTCAGTTTCTCATTCCAGTACCAGCAAATCTTCCCTGTGGTTGTCACAGGCCGCATTCACAGCCATCACCGCCAACCAACGATGATAAGCATCTTTGCCTATCCATTTTAGTGTGTACTGCACACTTTTTAATAGGCAATAAGCCAAACGCTCTGCCATTCCTTGCTTCAGACTGTGATCGTATATGTTTTCGCCTGCTAGATCCCATGTAAACCAGGAAAGCGGTGAAGTGCGATTGAGAACAATAGCCGCCCACCGCATCAGTTTCCACGCAATACTCGACTACCCATATCACGTGAAAATGTCGGTGGTACTAGCAAATCTTCTCCTGAGTCGTCGCACACCATATTCACAGCTATCCCTGCCAAACCTATTGCGATAAGCATCCTCATCTATCTGTTTAGAGCGCATAGGCAATAAAAAAACGTGTCTCAGGCTGCCAAAGCCCCACCAGCTCGATGCGCGCAGTTATTCGCATCATGTAAGCTACAGCTGAGTCTTGCAAAGCTTTAGTCACTACAGACTGTACATTTTTCTCACTTTTTTTTCCACGACGTATGAATGAGGTTCTACTGTACTTGGTCATTTTTTTTTTCTATGCGTTCAGGGCAGAATGGGGCATTACAGAAGAGGTGGGTGGATATATGTAGAAAAATGTAGAGCCAAACACAGAAATAATAATGCTGATATAAGACCAAGAGAAGACACAGTCGGAGACAGCTGCCTCGAAGGACATCGTGTCTTCAATGCAAGTTGTTGATGAATAATGTGAACACTGTGCAGTCCTACACCACAGCGAAATCTTTTAGACATTTATTCTTATATGACTAGTGGCCTACACAAAGCATACCTGTTGGCTTTGATCATGCTACAGTGATCAAATCGGCACACCTGTCGTACTTATTTTAACAAATCCCAATATTGAAGGGATCATTTGTCTGGCAGAGCTGGGCGTGTTGCTTAGTCGGGTTGTCACCATGTTCTGCAAACTTCACCATTTCCTCGCGCGAATACTCGTGATGTCGCTAGAGTTGTAAAACAGGACATTATTCAGTCCTACTCACACGGTCGCACAACTCTGAGAACGAAGCATCCAAGATGCGGCCACATGTCTTGTGGAACTCAACGTTGCGTCCCTTGATGGTGAGCACACGTGCTCGAACGACTGAAACACAAGAGATGCCTTTGTTGCCACAACAAGCTTCTCGCCACCTGCTAAGCATGTTCCAATGCTGTATGGCAAATTCTTGATTACTGGCCACCTCTTAACCCTTTCTGGTTCAAATTTCGTCACCGAAGTGAGAAATTTATATTTTGTGCATCTTATTGGGAAAAGGCTGGTTAATGCAAAGACAAAATTTTCAGTGCAGTTTTCAGCAACATAATCAAAGGCTCCTTAATAAGTCTGGCCGTTTTGAGCTGACAAGGGTGGTGCATACAATGCACACTAACGATCAATGTCTGGAAAGTATTACACGGCTACGTGCCACAAAAAAAGCTAATTTTAAACCAAACGCCATGCGCCCTTTTCCTCGCGCCTGCTGCACTCCCAGCCGGAGAGTCAATGTAATTCGCACAAGTGTGCCTACGTCATTCACAGTGCTATGACGTGACTCACAGTGAAACATGGCTGAGAATTATTCAAGGCAACAGCAGTTATTTGTTTGATCTGTTGCTTCAATAGAAAAATTAAAGTTTAGAGCAAAAATAAAAACTATAAATGTCTGCGTGTCTTTGTTTCACTTTGTACCATAGCAAGAGAGGTGCACTTCCATTTCATCTGCTGCTTCCCGCATTGTGCACTCGCGTGCGCACAGAATGAAACTATATCATTTTATACCATGCTCCAGCGTGCGGTCAGGCTCTTTGATCCACTTGTGTTTACACGAGTGTTCATGTGGCACCTATTTATTATGCCACTAGTCTGGTGCCAGTGGTACAACGACGCGGTGTATTGTGGTAAGGATCCATGAGCCGGGCTAGCCTCTCCAAACGTGCGTGCACTGAGGGATCCATTTTGCAGAAGCAGCCAGAGAACAATGCAGGTGTTCTTGTGCACAACTCTCAAGATTGTGCACAGTGCGAAACGAAACAAATGCAACAGTTCGCAGGCTCACGCGCGAGACTGTCACCGGAAGTGCACCATGCAGCAAAAGTGCAAGAAAAAAGTCGCATGTCTGTGCAGAACACCAACATAGTTGCAGCTTAAGCTGGAGGAGCGGTTTTTCAGAGGCAAGTGGTGAGAGTGTCTACGTTGGCAGTGAAGCTCACCTCCTGAAATCATTGGTTTGTGACACATCGAACATTTATATTTCTGCTAATAATGCACCAATCTGAAAAATTATAGCAGTGGAACGCTTCCTAGAGGGCATGTAGCCATATCCGTCATATAACCAAAATTTGCTATGTGGCCTAGTTAAGCTGGGTAGAATGCTCCAAGAATACTGCTCAACAGCCTAAGCACAGCTGGATGTCGCACGTGGACATTTGAGAAATATTGGGGATAACCCTGTTTATATGCGACACCAAGTTGACAAGTTATGTAATTACAGTAGCTGATACCGATTCCTATGATTAGCTTTGGTGTTTTTCTACATATCAGATATTTGTTGTAAAGCATTACAAGTTTCTAGCGGAATCGTTAGACCAGAAAAGGTTAAGAGTATGGTGGGAACCAGTCAAATGTACTATATGGAATCGTTGGTGGTCAGAATTTCACTACAGGATCTTTTGTGAGCCAGATGTAGCTTTGTGATGTAAAACACCATCAATCAAGCAATTGCTGCAGCTATCATTAGAGTGAGAATACGTTTGTTGGAAAGGCAGAGAAGTCAGTCTGGAGTTGGTTCTACATAAGATAGCAAGAACTGCGTCAATGTATGCTAATAAAACAAGAAAGAAAAGGCTCCAAATGTTGCAAGAGCAGAGCCACTATATCATATGTGGGCTGCACTGCCATCTCCGACTTCTGGTACGACACGTAACCACTCACTGTCATTCTCTTGGCTAGCCAGGACCTTGAACAGCTTGTCCAGCTCCGCATCTGCATCACACTCAGACTTGCTGTAATAAATTAGAACAATGAAAAGGCCGCAACTGTCTGCTCATGTCTACGACAAGACTGAATCTCCATCTCAACTTATGACTGTGCTGTCCTTCAGTTTAAACAGAAAAGTTTCACTTGGGCTTATCCAGTATTTTGCATGTGGTTAGAAGCATTTTTAAAAGTACTTATTCATTTTACATATGAGCCTGTTACTGAATGAAACTGCTTGTTGTTGTTGCCCACGTGTTTCTGAATGCTTATCTTTATAGACCTTCACAATGTCCATGGCATTTTTATAAATAAATAAAATTTAGTGAACACGCACTAGTCGCTAGGAGGCAGATTTTAAGCTTTGTAATAGGTGCTGGCCTTTATATTCCTTTTGAGACTAAATTTGTGCATTGCAGGTGTTCACTGAGCCCATATTCATAGGAAACAGCTAGTCAGTCAGTAAGTTGTACAGGGTTTTTTACTGTTCGAAAAAACACCTAATTAGTATTCAAGCAATCATAGCAGCTTTAATTTGGCATTAGATCCTGCAGACCAGTCTTTCGTAACCCCACAAAGCCCAAAATATCATTTTTGATGCACTAAATTTGATGCTTCATTATTCTGATTTCATTGTGGGAAACCTAACCGAAAGCCCTAATAGCATTTTTCATAAGCTGAGAGTGTCGTTTGAGTTGTGGATAATTAAGAAATCCAATTAGCAATTAATTACTATGCTGATAAATTTAACTCAAACAAAACATTGTTGTTTTTGGTGTCTCTGTACTCTCCATGACCAGAAATAAAGTTTTGTAATTTTTCTTCATGTGGAGTGGTGCTGTGGGCTTTGTGGGTTAACAGATATTTGCATTAGGCATCGTACAAGGTGCATTTTCTGCATAAAGAAGAAGAAACGCTGAAGTTATGCTAGCTCTGGGGAATGCCAATGAATTTTGAATACCCCGCAGAGGTAGACGACCCTGTACATGGTTCTGGTCCTGTACATATTTAGAATATTCAAAATTATGCATACATGGGAAGCATGTGACACAACACATCAGTTGCTTGATCATTTCGCCATTTCGTTCAATATTTATTCAATATAACTGCTCTGGTATATGTTGGTTTGCCTGCTTATCAGAATATGCAGTACCATGACAGTATCAAAGCTCAAGGTCTGCAAGTTGGTTCTAGCGACATCTACTGCAGGTCTTCTGTGGTCTTTCCCCGCTCACCACCACTTCCCAAGTGCAAATATTGATGAGATTAAAAATAATAACAATGTTCTAGTGTAATAAAAAGAGATGAAGAAGCGAGCAGATGGGTACAAGTGCTAACTTAACAAATGGCTTTATTCGAACAGTGTGCAAATATGCATACAGATTCATGAAAAATAACCGCATGGATGACTCTCGTGTACCATGTCCTTCATCCTGTCTCCTTTTCTGGTTTTGTGCTAGAAACTTACGAAAGTGAAAGTAAGCCTTAAGATATTTTGCTTACGCTTTAATTATGCATGGTAGCCACTAAATAAAGCCATTTGCTGTAGTTAGCACTTGTGTGGCCACTTGCGTCGTCAGTATCTTTTTGTTGTGGTTGTAGATTTCAACTTCTCTGGCCAACAATGTTGGACCTCAATGTTGTTAATAATTAAATGATTGCGAGTTGGCTTATACTTACACAAAATAGAAGCTGGTCTTGGTGGCGCCTTTCTGTATTCTGTAGTCAACACCAGAATCGAGAGCAACTGGCAAGCAGTTTTTCTGCAGAGAATGTAATCAAAAATCAGAGGACACCTAAGCTCTTCTTATAAGTTGTGAATGCGAAAGCATTAATGTCCAACTGAATGCTGCTGAGCCGTCCTTCGAGTTATGAACTCCTCGTGGGCAAGCGTGCGTGTTGAGATGCTTGGCATGTTTTGATTTGGCCTTACCGAGGCACAGTTAGAATGCAGGCAAGAGCTTGCACAGACAAGGGTTGTATGAATAATACAGGCTTCCGAGAGCGGCGAGGGTGATGTAGCAGTGTGGCAATGCCCTTTCCCCTCATCAGGTGTTCCTTTTCACTTGCTCTGCTTTGTTGTGGTCCAAGCAAGCAAGTGCGTGCCAGCGTCAAAGCCAATGGGAAGTTTCGCTGCTGCAGACGCTGCCGGCATTTTTGCTCAATGGGCCATTTGGAGCTTTCGCATCAAAACAATTCTGTCTAATAAGAGAGTTGTGAACAGCCCTGCATTTGCATACCTTCAACACATCAATGAAAGGCACAAAGTTGCTGCGCTGCAAACCATTCTTGTACAGATCTGCAGAGAGAAGAGATAAAACATAAAACAAGTTTATTTGATCACCTGACTCAGCCATTTCATTTGATTATGGTAGGCTACGATTGTTTACATTTGCAAGTACAAACTCCTGTGACAATAAGTGGCAGCTAACCAGCATCACATTATGCTAAACACTTTTAACAATTCATATTTTGAAGCGTGATCACAAAAATTTCAGTTACTTTGCAAGTTGAAACATTGAATGGGGAGAAGAGAGCAGTGGGAAGACAGGTATTCACAGATAACTGTGACTTGCAGAGCTATAGTTTGAATTCATCAGACTAGAAGGGATTCCATTTAGTCTGGTGAAATTTCGCCAACAGTGATGCTTCAGAGTTCTGTCAAATGCCATTGAAACAGTGCATTGGCAAGGTCTGTCATAATGCTGCATGAATGATGCATACAGACACTATCTAATTATCATGGCCACCTTTGACACCAGTAAGATTTAATCATCCGTCATAAAAACATTGAATGCACGATTGTTATAAGTGTCCATTTACTGGCTAGCCACCTTCCATTTTTTGCCATGCGGTTAGCAGCACCATTTCTACGCAGAATTAAGGAATATAGATGTTGGGTTGGGCAAACGCATGTGTGCAATGGTCACCGCTTGCTTGCCTATGTCGTCAGCTTTGCCTTTAGCAATTTACAGGAGCACTAAAAAGGACTACTAATTTAAGCTAGATTCATAAACTTCACTTCTGAGAATCGGAACAGACGAGTTTTCGCATGTGCAGAGAGTTGATAAGCCAATAAAGGTGGAAAAATGAGAGACAGCTGGTAACGTTAGCTTGAAGTTTCTGCACTAGCTGCCCCTGACATAATGAATTTGTACAGCGTCTGCTTGAAACTAACTGACATTTTTCCAATGAGAAAGGAACACATTGACTTCAGTCAAAAAGTCCAAAGGCTTAACCAAGTGAGATTAAAGAACATTTTTCATGTAAAAATGGGCCAGATGCACAAAAATACTTTGAAATCTGTGACCTAACCTTGATTTACCAGTACTGCAGTTTTCGCTTGCATTTACAAAAGACAAAGTTTTGCCTTTAATTTACCCGCTGGTAATCAAGGCTTTCTGCCAAATAAATTAAAACCGAGTCTTGAAAAATCCAGTGCTGCTCTTTGGTTTTCCTTTAGAATTGAACCAACTGTGATAATCAGATTTCACTTCAGGCCAACGTGGTGTCATTGACCTCTTCCTGGTTAGCAGCCACTCAACGACCACACATACCGTCAGGTTTGCGGTTTGACGTGGCTACGACCACAGCACCTAGGTTGAACAGGTGACTGAACAGGCGCTTGAGGATCATGGCGTCGCCAATGTCTGTCACTTGGAACTCGTCCAAACACAACAGCCAAGCCCGGGCACAGATTGCTTCCGCAACAGGTGGAATTGGATCATATTGAGGTGACTTGCGACCTTGGCCGGACTGGGCCGACTCCTGCTTCCAGCTGTGGATGCCTGCCAAGGAGATAAGGGGGGGGGGGTCAAACTGCAAGTCAACGAAGCAGCCATTAAAAGAAAGATATCTTGCTTGAGAAGCGGTAGGTGCTTTTCACATGTCTCTGATAAGAATCTGCCACAGGTTTGTTGCTGTACTGTCATGATTATAAAGTGCACCTTCCGGAAAGAGAGATGCACACCCCTTACTTTCTTGCTCAGTGATTCTTCAGCTTTTAGTATGCTACCAGTGTCCTCGTTGACCATGGACGAGTGAAGGCAGTGTAAATGAGCAGTGTGTTCATCATAAAGATGTGCAACACATAGCAGTAAGTACATCATTCTTCTGCAACAAATTAAATGCATTGCAAGTATTGAAGTAAAAAATATTAAATTAATATATATACATATACACACACACAGGTCCACACAGTTTAATTATTTAGGACGGAAAGTGCCGAAGTACTGACACACACCAGATTAAACAAAACTGGAAACTTTCGATACTGTCAACTATATATATATATATATATATATATATATATATATATATATATATATATATATATATATATATATATTCTATCCTTTTTGCCAGCCCTAGCTTTCTAAATTCTCATTTGAACTTCATTGAGTTGGTCGGTTTTCAATAATCGTGCAGACAATCTGCCACATGCGGAAAAAGATGGACGTACGGTTGTGAACATCCAGCATGAATGAATGGAAATGCACTCGCTGCTTGCTCTCCACCGCTGTGGACTCGTAGAACATGTCCATCAACATTGTCTTGCCTCGACCTTGAGCAAACAGTAAGAATTGAGGGGGCAAACATGTGCAAGTACAGTCGATGCATAGTGACAAAATTATGTTTATACAAAGAAGACCCGGCATATATTTCTTAATTAAAACTATTTGCATTGTGCTAAGCAATATATAGCTTATACATGCTGGCAATTGCTGCACAAACAACTTGAAAGTAGTTGCGCACCTCACATATATGACCACTGCATATATCAATGGTAACATTTTAAAAGAGTCTAGTTGCTCATATTGCATTCACAACATGGCAACGTGGCATTCACAAGGGAAATGCACAACATGACAGGATAGTTTGCAGGCCACCATTTAGGAATGCACTATTAAACTTCCACAATTAAACTTACCCACTGCACCATATATATACAACCCCTGTGGCTTGTCGGCTGGTTTCTTTGCCCTGAAGAGCCACTGCAAAAATCGATTCCACTTACACAGTTAGTCACTGGGGGACATTACCGTTGCTTGACCTTACTTTACCTTTTCAAACAAGCCTGGGGTGTGCGGCGTGTAATCTGCAACTTTGATTTGAAGTTCCTTCAGCAGCTGGGCGATTTTCAGCTGATTTTCATCAGGAAGTAGCTCGCCCTGACCGAGAAGCCGGTAATAGATGGACAGGACATCGTCGGTGGCGGTTTCGTCTGTATACGTATGAAAATTGGGGCCATTTGCAGATGAAGTATACGCGACGCGTGTATATGGAGTACATCAGCGGAATACTTGTGCTGTCGTAACTGCACCATTTAATTCTCACCTCTCACGCTCGAAACCAGCCGCGCCGGCTCCAAACAATGCTTACCGCCGCGCCAAACTCGAGCGATTTGTCGCAAGTTGAGGGCTTGGAGGGAGAACGATCCTGCTTTAGCTATCATATTGCCTGTTTTGTGACACAACTATTATATACTATATTTTACAAGATCATCGAGTTGGAGCTTCACGTCAGCTTACGTTAGACCATAAACGTATAATTTCAACGACGTACACTGCGCACAAGTCCATTTCAAACGCATACGGGAAGCTCCATGTAAAGACGGAGTGGGCACAGTGACCTTTCATTCAACGCCGCCTTGAATAAACTTGACAACACACTGTGGCACCACTCGACTTTGTCCTGCGATAAAAATAGCGCATTTACGTTCAGATTTCATCATGAGGATAATTAAGAATCGCGGCGATTAATTTCGACGATAAATATTTGTCCACATCGTGCACAAACCACTGCCTACACGTTAACGTGCACTGCAGCAGCCGACACGCAGGGTCAGACGGCCAGTTGACATGGCTTCAGCCGCAGTTTCGCTGTAATGTCATGCATTTTTTTTCAATCCAAACAAATTTATTAGACATTCTATAGCTGCAACAACATTTTTTATTAGTAGTAACGGACGATATTTTTTGCGTGACTTACACGTTATTACAGCCAAGTTACGCAAGGAATTAGCCAAGTCAAACTGCAGCGGAGCCAGCATCGGTTTCGTTTCTCAGGTTTCGGCGGCTCCGTGGTGCGCTCGCCGCATTTGTCGGAGGCGCGGGGCTCTTTGGGGCCCCATTTCATTGCCGTCGCTGTCGTCACTTGTCTTGCCGTGTGCTGCTTGGCGCCTGGCTGCTATCGGGCGTGACGCTCGCCGAGGCAGCGACGAGCAGTGTGTACGAGCCGCCCGCTGTGAATTGACGAGAGGAACCCAGCTAGCTCCGGACCGATGGCTCGCGACTACCGTGTGCTGTCCATACAAAGCCATGTGATTTCGGGATACGTCGGTAACAAGAGTGCCTGTTTTCCTCTTCAGGTGGGTCCCGGGTCATTATCATGTTCAATATACTGCATACGTTCGCGATCGTCACGGTCTTCCAGACACAAACATGAATCAGACCTGGACAGAACATTGATTGCAATGCCCTTTAAATTCCTTCACGCGACAGACACTCGGGTTTGAAGTGGACTTCATCAACTCTGTACAATTCTCCAACCACACGGGTGAGCCAGCGTTTTTCTTTTCTTTCTTTTTTTTTTTCCAGTTTGGCGCCATGCCGATCGCTATGCAAAGACAGGAGGCGCTGGTAAAGATAAGCGTCACTCAGTCTTGCACGCCTTATCTCATTGAAAAGTAGGAAAAAAATTGCCCCATCATTATTATTATTAGATATATTTTTGGGCGGCATATTATGAGTCACTCAGTCGGGTTTTAAACAGCTGGCGTTTTTTTTTTTATTTTTTGCTGAGTATCATATATATATATATATATATATATATATATATATATATATATATATATATATATATATATATATATATATATATATATATATATATATATATATATATATATATATATGTATATAACCTAGAAAAAAAGTAAAAGACCATGCACCCATATCTTCTAGGATATCCACACTACAAAGGACAAGTACTGAATGCTGAAGAGCTTCAAGACCTTTACGAGGGCCTGAGGCTGAACAGAATAACCAAGTACACGCACATATTGACAGGTACACATGTGTTCTTGCATTGAATCTTGGTGTACCCAATTGCATTTGTTAGTGTAGCATTCACAGTTTTTCACACGCCGTTTTCAGGTTATGTCGGCTCAGATTCGTTTCTCAACAAGGTAGCCGACATAGTACAACAGTTAAAGCAAGAAAATTCTGCATTGATGTATGGTAAGTGGCCATAAAGCAATGTCACAGGTACCAAATTCACGTCTTAGCAGTATTAATTAGTCGCTAACCTTCAGATGTTACTCTCTCTTTTTTTACTGTTTGCAGTGTGTGATCCTGTAATGGGAGATAATGGGAAGCTAGTAAGTATTGCTGTGTATCATACAGTTCTCCAGTGTGCGTCAACTGCAATGAAAAACATCTCGTAAATGCCTTCAAATGACACCAAAACATATATTGTTTCTCTAGTTCAAGCATCACTACTTAAAGTACTGAAGAATGATGTTCTTCCCCTGACATGTATATTTTCATAATTTTTTGCATTGGAAATAAAGGATCATAATTGGCTTAGTTTTTTATGCAGCTAAATAAACCAAAAACTAATTGGCAAATGTATGTCATCAACATTGTAATTTATTTTTGAATAGTGCAACTAGTTTCATCATATGGAGAAGAGGCTGGCTCCATCAGCCTTCTTTATGTGCCAATCACACATCCTTGGCCCCAATTGAACCTTTGACTCAAATGCATTGTGTGGGTTAGCCAGGGCATCTTGAACCAAATTTTCCTTTTTGCTCTGCTGAGGCCATCTCTGTCCCTTTTAAATGTTGCCCCATTTCTTGCTATGCTCAAAATTCCAGTTTGTGGTATATATGGTAGAAAATGCTTGTGAGTGTTCCTTTAAATGCTTTTCTCCATTTAAGCTTTAATCTGACTTAACGTGCCAGTGTTCATTGCACATACAACACACTAGCTGGTGGCTCTTGACCCACTTATATGCCTGTGCTTGTTTTGTTGAGGTCCTCATAGAAATACCAGACAGTATCTCATGTCACACTGCTGAAACAAAGAACACATAAAATTCACTGTAAGAGGAAACCTTATCTTGAATGTTTGCTGCTGTTAGTCTATCAAAGAAACCTTTTTGCAAACTTAAGCAAGATTCCTGAAGTATTTAAGAGCATTAGACTTGCTAAGTTAAAGAGGAAATGGCAGCTTCTGCGTATTTTCTGAGTGCTGCTGGTAAAATTAATTTTCATTTGCAATTGCAGTAATCTGACAAGGAAAAACAACCATGTTCTAATTTGTTGTGAATTGTGAATTTGTGTTCTATTGCTGTGAATATCACATTTAATTTTTCACAACCTAACTTAGCAAACTGCTAAAGAAGTGAGGGTGGCACATGTCTATGTGACACAAAACTGCTCTGTTCATACCAGAGGAGGGTCCCTGCTGCTGTGCTCATCACTTTAGCGCAGTTACCTTATCTGAAAAATGGCACCGGTGCACTGACAAGGTTCTGTTAGTGCCAGACATTCATTGCTTCCTGGCCACAGTGTAACCTTTGGTTTGGTGCGCAGTAAAACAGCTAGAATTATCGGGGCCCTAATGAAAAAGTTCGGCACCTCAAGTATTCATCTACAGGCAATTATGCCAATTCCTAGTTGGGCTATCAGGCTGGAATGAAATACAAGTGACAAGGGATAAAGTCTAACTTCTCTTTTGACTGATTACTTGAAAGCAAGATCTGTGGTATGTGGTAGCATAGCTGAGTGCTAAGATTACTCTGGCCCCAATACTAAAGGCATCCTCAACAAATCGCACAGTCTCATCCAATCATCGTTGCCCCAGGGTGCCCCGGTGCGATTTGTTAAGAATGCCATAAATCCCTGTGAATGAGTCACCACACTGATTCACACAGTGGCAAACTGGGAAAGAGAAATCAGTTTACTAGCATGTTTTCTCAAGTTCACGTTTTATTGCAACATGATACAGGCGACTTCAGTTAATTCGACCTCAGTTGATTCGGTTAATCCGATTTTTCGGTTAATTCGATTCCGACCGAAGTTTCTGGCCCAGGGTGCCCAGGTGATCGTTATTTCGATCCCAAAATTCGATCTTGACCAGACAGAACGCACGCGCCTGACCTCTATGGTGACCCCACTAACGACACCTTTAGTGCCAGCGTCTGCCTCGGCGGAGCTTAGGGAACAGTGAATGCGTTGAGCGCACGTCGTCTCTCGTCGAAAGCGTTTATTTTTGGCCAGATGAAAATTTTCCAGCAATAACGGTAGTCCACAATGTCTGATTACGGTATTTGCCCGTTTCTAACGTGTGCCTTTTGTTTTCCAAGGAAATTTGGGCGAAAATTGCTTGCACGGCGCAATCGGATACGAAACCAAAATCGCATTTGTGGCATTCGTACGCTTTACCGCATAGCACGGCTGTACTGTGGCGAAGCTGACTCTAGGTAAACTGACCGCAATTCTAAACAAAATCGGGTTAGCGTTAGATTTCTACTTCCTTTTTTTTTTTAGGAGCCTCAGTGTCATTCCTACGTTCGTTTTATATTTTGAGCACATAGAAAGTGGGCGCACGTTTGATTCGGGGCGTGTTAGACTCGGGCAAATGCTGCCAAATATCAGTGCTTTGTTTTGGCATTTTGTTGGTACCGTCAAAGTTGAATTAACGGAAGTCGACTGCGGTAAATCCGTGAATGTATTATTTCTCTAGCATGTGTGACAACGTACAGGGACAAGTACAAACAATAATTTATTGTGAACAAAAAGCTGTGAAATTAAAGTTGCCTTCTTGGCTTCTTTACTGGTTCAGCTGAAATATTTATATTGATGATTTAAATATATGAATGAGGAAGCATTTAGTTTACCTTGTAAAAGCATTTTGCTCACGCGCCTCCGTCTTTTTATCTTACAGTATGTGCCTCAAAGCCAAGTGAACATCTACAGAGATCGCCTTATTGGCATGGCCGACGTGGTCACACCTAACCAGTTTGAACTAGAGTGAGTATAGTCTATATTTGGACCATATGTCTTGTCTGCTGCATGTAGGTGCATTTCACCATACAGTTATACTTCGATATAACCAATTTTCGGATGTAACGAAGTAAATTAAAGAAATCTTGCCAATATCAACTTGTAACAAATATATGCTTATAATAAATATTGGACATAACAAAGGTACTTTTGTGCCAGATGTGATTTCGTTATAACACAGTGAACCATATTGTGCTTATATCCAGCTAAAAATATGTGTGAAGCATACTAGAGTCCAAATTGCAATGGGACAGTCAGACATGTGCACACACACATACACACACTATGCATCTGTGACTGGTATAATTAATTGTGTTAGTGCTACAAAGCTTGCATTATACAGCATTCAAGCTGTATTATATAAGGCTGATAATTTATATAGCACTGGCATAAGTTCCAAGGCACAGATTGAGTGACCACTGCTACTGGTGCCGAGTGCGCTTTACCCAGTGTGGATTGGAGTCACTCCAATAGTGTGCATTATGCAAATTTACCTGACCGTTTCTGCAAAAATTGGCTTCATTTCTGCACATGTTGCTCAAAAAGGTGACTCATTGGCTTTTGTGAGAACCCAATTCAAGAAATCTAGACAATTCTGCAGCTTCCTATCTTCCAAGCATAGGTGCAGGTTAAGGTGGTACAGGTGAAAGGCTGAGCCATTTGGAATCTTCTAAACTGATAACTTGGAAATTGATACCTGGGTGGCCACGTCCTGCACGCTAATATGAGGGTTTGATGCCATAATTAGTAGAGCATCCATGCGTAGGCTAGGACTCAAAGGTGGAGTCCTCCGCCGCTATTTCTGGAAGCAGCTGGTTTGTCTCAGATTTTCATAATTTCTGATGATACTTTGAAGGGTGATGGTTTGGGCTAGTTGGTTTTCCACGAGACTGTGTTTTGCAGTGCGAAGCGGGACAGAGGACACAGGAAAAAACGAGGACAAGCATTTGTCCTCGTTTTTTCTTGTGTCTCCTGTCCTGCTTCTCGCTGCACCACACAGTCTTCTGATGATAGTCGATGCATTTAGTCTAACGCCATGCTTCCATGACTGATATATATTTGCGGCCTACCTCCTGTAGCCATTTGCAGCTCCCAAGGCAAGAATCACGTTTTCCTTCTGCTCATTAGACAAAGACATGGCGACTGAAACGAAACAAAATGCACCTTTAAACCTTTGCACTGACATTGTCAATTATATTTTGTGATGATAGGTCTTGTAGGGGAAAATAAAAAACTATCCGTGCACTTTATCTACGCTAAGACACAGCTATCACAGCTTGTTTCCAACTAACACCAAACCCAACGTGTTACTTCAGGCAGGGGACAGCAGGTAAAGAAAGACAAGTCCACTTCTCGAAATGTTGGCTCCTGCTTTTACCTTGTTCTCATTTTGCTCATCATCTTGAATTTCTATCTCCTGCCTTGCCCATATGTTTTCAGTGTGCTCCATTGTCACTCTAAGCACACAGTGCTTGTTAGGTGACCATGGAGTGGTGGAACGTCTTCACACATAAAAAACAAACGACATTAAGCTTTTTATGGTGCTTACAAACTAAAGTGGTACATTGTACATGTGTGGCGGTTTATACCGTCACAATAGCACATTGATATCATTTGCATTTGCAAAACAATTAAATGAACTGGTAAATATGTAGCGCATCGTAACGCCACAATAGCATGTTGTAGAAAATCATACATTACAGACCATTTCTGACTGTTGTAATAATTTAAGGCGCTTCTCACAGTAAGAGTGGCTTTTTTGATGTTTTAGAAGTAATTTACTAATACAGCTCAGCTTATTTTTTCATTTTTGTGTCCCTTTAAGTGTTGCTGCTGAGCTTGCTAATGGCTGCGTTGCTTATTACAGGCTCCTTTCTGAGAAGCAAATCACGACAGAGAGTACGGTGCTGGAAGCAATGGATGTTTTGCACACAAAAGGCATCCCGATTGTAGTACTTACATCATACCGACCCAGTGACACAGCGAAGGAGATCTACCTGTACGGTAGTAGCAAGAAGGCAGGCCAACGCAGCGCTGTCAAGATTGAGATTCCTGCCATTAATGCACACTTCACTGGCACTGGCGACCTGTTGGCTGCCTGCATTCTTGCCTGGATTACTCGCACAAACAACCTCAAGGTTTGTAAGCTGTGTGACAGGGCCAGCATGAAAGATGCATCTTTGTTGGTTTTCTAATTGTCAAAAATTCAATGCATGCATTATGTTGGGAATGAAGATGTCAGTGCAAGTATAGACTGAATGGCCTGACTGCAAGCTCTGCGTGCAGCTTCTCAAGTTAACATGCATACGATCATTGGTATGTTAAAAAAAGTATTGCTTATAGTTCAATTGTGTTCTAATTACAGATTATAATCTTGGGTGCACTTTGCAGCATGATGTCATTGTATATAAGTTTTAGCCAACTGAACTGTGGCAAATGCATGATTCACATGTAAATAAATATCGGATATATAATGTTGTGTGTTGTGAAATTGACACCACACACATACCAGGTAGGCAAAATAAGATAACTTACAATGTGATAGGAAACACAAACACAGGCCTCTACTCAACTTATGTGGTGCTTACCATAGATGGTGTGTCTGCTAATGTGGTGACATTGTGTGTTATGTCTACTGCTTGTGTCATACAAGGGCACAGCACATGCTGGCATTGAATGACAAGTATAACACTAAACTAGCGTAGCTGCTTGCTTTAAAGTAAGATAAAATAGCCCTGTTTGGCATGTCTGTGATGAAAAAACTCGGAACTCCATGGCATGTAGTTTGTGCCATTTGAACATTGTATAGAGGTCCTGTAAGTTTCAAGTGATATTGCAGGAATGTTGACAAAATGTCTGCTTACGTGTGTTGAGGTAAAGTTGCCAAGGTCATAATAGGCGACCTTAGAAGCATGTATGTGGATTTGTACAAACATACATGCACATTTAGTAAAGCAATGAAGGGGGCTAGTTGGTGAACGTTCATGGTTATATTGCGCTTAGTTTTACACTGACGATTTTAAGTGAAAGACAGGACGTGGACGTACGTAGCGCAATATTGCGCTACGTACGTCCATGTCTTGTTTTTCACTTAAAATCGTCAGTGTAAAACTAAGCGCAATATAACCATACACATGCACATACAAAAACAAGTGATTCACTCATTTAATGACCTTTCAGTTTCCTTACCATAATAATGTAGTCCATTGTGGTTTCTTTCGAATGATCATTCTTCCTTCCTCTCTCTCTTTCTTTTTTTTATGCCGGTAATTTAGAAGGCATTGCTTTGCCACTTTTGCTGCAGTCAACGTGGGGCTCTGGAATGGTTTTGCCCTGACAGCAAAGCTATATTTTGTACGGCTGCTTGTATGTCACACCGGAATAATTGCAGTTAACGAGTGCTAACTGTTCGTGCTGTCCTCAAACATATTTACTTATTATTTTGTGCTCCAGCCATTGAGGAGGCCTATCAACACAAGCAGCATATTTTTGTGAAGTGGCTTTGTCCAGGTGTGGGTGGTGCTTTAGTCTAGACATTTATAATCTCTATGGAGCCACTGTACAGGAGACACTCAAGCATGCTTGTATTTTTGGTTTTTATATGAATTGCTTACAATTTTTGCACTTCAGATATACAGTAAGTAGTCACCTTCCTTATCAGGCAATACATTACACTGAGGAGTGCTTTTTTTTTTTTTCCTAATATGAAAACAGTGCCTGTCAATCTGCCAAATGGGCATTCTAGGGAGAGCTTATCCTTTTGTTCTGTATTCTATTATCTACACACTTAGTCATTGAACGGGCAGAGCTCTCATTTTTTCACCACAGATAATGCAATCCTGTTGCAATCACAGTTGTGTCTCGATGCCATAACAATGCTTTTGTGTAATATAATGGGAAATGCAGAGCACATATTTTTCGTAGTTTCCCTTGAATATATTTTTTTAAGTGTTAGCTTTTCTAAGCTCATTGCTCAGTTTCATGACGTTGGTCCCGTCTGCAGTCAGAGAGGTGTGGGAGGAAGGTGTCAGGTGCTTCCACAAATGAGAGAGGAGCGTTCGGCGACTTGACATTGCTTGGTTCCCTGTAACACCACTTTCGTGAATAAGGGCAGCGAAACTCACCGATTGCACCCGTAGTATTGTAGAAGTCTTGCCATGTTGCGGTGATGCCTCGCCTTCCCTTTCGTGAATCAGTGGCAGCGTGGGCATTTGACACCACGTGACATATCATGTGCAGCGAAACCAGCAATTGCATCTTGCAGTACCATGAAAGTTTTGCTGTGTCATGGTCATGTTTCACTTTTCCCTTAGCGAGTCAGCAGCAGCTTGAGTGCTTGCCACTGCATTGTGTTAACCAGATGGTGTTTAACATTACGGTGTTGGGAGTGCTGGTAGTCGTGCCTCGCTCTGAGCACTGTTGCACGACCATTGCCAGTGTATACTTAGAAAGCTGGTGAGCCCTCGAGCACCGTATAGGAGCATAGTAGTTTATATGAGAATGCTATAAAACATCCTTTACACTGAAATGTAATGGAGGAAAGACCTTAAGGGGGGAAGTGGGTCCTAAAAATTTTTTAATCACTGCCAAGTGATTCACTGAGCTCGAGACCTGGAGCAAAAAAGCCTAGCCTGTACCACATCAGATGCTTAAACAGTCGCGTTGCGCGCTCATAACCGTCCCGTGAGTTTTTATTGCTCCACCCATTAAATAGGCAGCGATTCATTAATTCTGGCTGGAGATAATGTGGTGGTTTCACAGAGTAATTTTTTACAGATGTTAAGGCATTGCTTTGTAATCTTTGTCGAATAGGAGGCATTGGAGAAAGCTGTGGCCACTGTTCAGGGTGTATTGCTTAAGACGTTCAAGCATGCGTCAGGTAAGTTGTGCTATTTCTCATTCCTGCTGTCGAGCATGTTCGTTATTCCACAGTTAACTGCAGTTGATAAGTAAGCAGCATAGGAAAATTGACTGCTAAGGAAATTTCCTGGCATAAGCCAAGTCATGTGTGGCAGTGCTCCTCAATGTAGGAACAGGCCATGTCAGAAGCAACTCGCAGTGCAATTCATTTGTTTTAGTGATTGTTTATTGCTGAAGTACAATATAATCACTGATAAAGGGCATGCCATGAAGGTTGAAAAGTGTGCATAGTAATAAGTAAAAACAGTACGATTAGGGCCAGTTCATGTACAGTACTTAAACAATCAAATATATTCTGTCGTTCAGCGAGACAAAAAGCAGATAATGCAGGGCTCACATGGTTCCATCGGCTTTTTTCTTCACTGCTCCGAATATGTAGTAAAATGGTGCTACTTGGAGGGTAAGCTAAACTACCTAATAATTTCCCTATAAGGACACAGACGCAGTGGCTACCTAGTAAATGAATGACTGCACTGAGCAGCTCCACTGCAATCTACCCCTTTGCATGGCCTAGCAACCCCGATCATACAACCAGTGTTTACATAAACAGTGCTCAAGATTGGTACTCACTTGAACACCATTGTGCTCTGCTCAGTAATCGTTGTCACTTTGTGGCCCTGCGAGCGTGCAAATTCATTGTAAGTGGGTTATTGGTAACATGGTGAAATTTGTAGTTCTCTGGTTCATCGGATGCATGAGTCAGGAACTCCAGAACATACAGGAAGGACTGTGATGTTTGCGGATTCTTGTGCTGGGACTTCAGTTTGAACACAGGCATATGGTGTATGTAGGCTTCAGGCGAGCATTGAGGCAACCCTGGAGCAATGTTGTAAATATTGGAAGCCATGGAGCAGGCTAGTACACTTCTGCACTCTCCACTTTGATGGTGTTGCAGATTTGCTAATTTCAAAATACTATTCACCTTTGATTTCAGTGAGCAGTGGTTTCTACTGCAGGTGCCCCATTACACCCCACTCAGAGTAGACACCTGAATGATTTTGTAGCAATTGAAGGGCCACCAGCACCCAGAATTCTCAGGTGGCCTCCCTCCCAAGCACTGACCGAGCCCCCAATGCTCTTTAGCTTTGGTGATCAAGTTCGTGACTCTACAATTTGCCTTGTGTTGCAGAGAAGGAAAAAGAAAGAGAAGGTGAAGCTGCAGCTGGCTCTGTGCCGGGATCTGAGGTGGAAGGAGGTGCTCAGCCTGCAGCTCCAACAGCAGCAGCAGCAGCCCTCTTGGAGCTACGTCTGGTACAGAGCAAAGAGCACATCGAGAACCCACACTCGGACATCCGAGCCATCAAGATCTTCTGACACATGCCACCAACAAACCAGGAATGCTCTGGGGGATGAAAATAAAGCCCCACATATTGGTAGTACTGTTGGAACCACTGCACAAAATCCAAGACGCTAGTTTTAGAACCTTCTTCTTTCATTGCAAGAGTAGCACAGCAGCCATCGCAGCATGTTACTGCACATGGACAAGGTGTGCTAGCTGTTCTAAGTTGTTATCAAAGACATCGAACCTGATGGTTGCCTTTCATACATTATGGGTGCCTTTGAATCCTTTAGAGGCTAAGGAATCCCAAAGCTGCGGGGCATTACAGGTGACAGGAGCAGAAAATTATGTGAACTGTTTGTTGCTCTTGTGGAACAACATGCAATTGCATGCATTGTGCAGTCGTAATGTAGAGCACTGCTGGTGAGGTGAGGGATAGGGATAAGGATAACTTTAATAAAGTGCCGGCAGACGACGGTTTAACGCATTGTGACGCTGGCCAAGCGTCGACCCAGGGTTATACCCTATTCTGCACTAGCCCAGTTGGGCCTGTTTGTAGTGGGTCATGAGGCTTGTGCTTTTCGAGTGCACCCCGGGCCTGCTGGACGGCCCATAGTTGTGAGTCCTTGTCTGCAGACTGCAGCGCACCTTGAAGTTTGGGCGGGTAAGTCCTGGAGGTAGCTGCCGTCGGGAACCTGGCACAGTCCCACATGATGTGCCATTGGTCCGCCGGACCCGCTGCACAAACACCGCACAGCCCACTCGGATAGAGCTCTGGGTGAAGCACGTGCAGCATTGCGGGGGCGAGGAGTGACGCGGTCTGTATTTGCCTTAGGATTACGGCCTCCTCCCGACTGAGTGCCGGGTGGGGAGGTGGCATTGTCCGTCGAGCTAAGCGGTAGCACTTGGTTACTTCGGCATAACTAGTCAATCTGTCGTGGTGGTGTTGAGAATTGCTTATTTTACTAGAACACAACTCTATGTCAATTTTGCGCTCTACTATATGTTCAGCTACAAACGGACTGCATGCCAACTTAAAACTTTCAAGGCAACATATTGTGCTAAAGAATCACTGGAGCAGTCGAGAGAATGAAGCGTAACAAACAAACCAAGATCTCTCTCTTTCTTTAACTACAGAATGCGGGACAGTAAGCATAATGCACGAAAGCATCCAGACTGTTTGAGCATGAACCCTGCTTGTGTCATGCACATTGGCAAATATGGAAATGCTTAGATGCACATTCATTTACTTGTTTGCTTAAGCATATTATGTATTACGTCTATACGTAATACATATATTACGTCTTAAGCATATCCTCTACAGTCGATTCCCTGTCCTTTCACCCATCAAGCTCCATTGGCAATTAGCCCTCCTCTGAATGAAAACTCGCTACTTTTCCCAATGTGAGTAAAACAAAATAAGTAGCATGGCTAATAACTTGTGCAATTCAATACTTTTTCAAACTGCACGTTAGAAATCACCATTTAAATCTATGTACGTTTTTGTGTCTAGACCTTCGATCTGCCGTAGAATGGCATTAGTGTAGTCCTTTCAGTCATTCCGCTTCATAGGAGTGCTTCAGAAGTTGTTGGGCTAGTTGAAGTTGGCCTCACTTTGATTAGCTTCTGCTCCTGTTTATGCTTTTTCATATAGTAAAAATATCTGCTGCTACAAATTCTTCTAAATGTACTAAAAGAAAGGAGAAATTAAATTGAACTGGTACAGTGTCCATATAGAATACCAAGTCAATCTTGGTATAAGTGAAGGCTAAAAGACAGGAACAACACACACTAAAGATGGATTGCAATGCCACCAACATGCTGCATCACTATGTCATGGACTTGGACAGAGTCTGCTCAGAACTAGGTTTTCATTTGTCACTAAAGAAGGACTACGTTGAACATAGCAGATTTAGAGAACATTTAATGCACAGAAACAGTCCAACTATGAAAATATTTTCACACCCTTGACAACACATCGACATACCAGCACTATGAGTTTGGCACGAAATACAAAAATAACAAATTTGGCCTACTTACATCTCCAGTGGTAGTGAACCTTTTCCTGTGAAATAAATGAATATAGAGTTCTGAAGGAATACTTTACCAGATGAGGCTGATATGCTGTTCCTTTTTTAGTCTCCCTTT
The DNA here is from genome assembly GCF_050947875.1 of Dermacentor variabilis. Lineage (NCBI taxonomy): Eukaryota > Metazoa > Arthropoda > Arachnida > Ixodida > Ixodidae > Dermacentor > Dermacentor variabilis. Next base: position 170,103,723 of record NC_134573.1, on the reverse strand, counting down.
AGAGGGGCTTTCTTTTTGGCATTTGCTCACAGAACTGCAACAAATGTGTTCAGATCTTTGGCAAAATGAAAAAGACACTGTATGAGTGTTTCATGAGACATCAAACATCTTTACTGCAGCAGGGCACACTATGTGTATGAATTTCGAGAGCCCATCTTTATAATGTGTAACAAAACTAAACAGTAAAATGAATCAGCACACAGAGTTGACAAACAAACCTCTGCATACTGTACAGAGAAGAGTACGCTGTACTCAAGCACTGCCTCTTGAAGATGACTAACAACTTGCAGTCTGTGCCAAAGATTTGGCGCTGTCTGTAACACAGAGAGGGGCCATGCCAGATGCTCTGTGTACTTCATTCATTGTCCGAATGGCAATTTGGCGTGCTCTTCTCGAACCTTCATCCAGAATGTGCCACAAGCGGGCACGATCCGACAGGTGCTCTTGCATTCGCTCCTGTATTGGTTCCAGGAAGGACACAGCTGCATCGGCAACTACTAGTTTGAACTGTCCTGTGTCGAGGCCTTCTGCTTGCCGGCACACCTGTACGGATGTGCACAGATGATGAAACAGGCAGCCACAACAATGTTTGCATGTCTTAGAGTTGTTGAAGCTATGATTGGTGTACACATCGCATGACACACTGGAATCACACTATGTAGTACTCCCTGTACACAAGAGGATACAGTGATAACTACCAAAGTCTGCTTATGCTATGGCAACTCCTTAAAGTCAACAAGGAGTGTGCACACAAGCATGAGAAGGAAGTAAACAAAATATGCAGTGTTGTTGCAACTGAATCTTTCATTGAAAATTAAAATATACAGTAGACTTCCGTTAATTCAACTCCAATCATCATTGCCCCAAGGTGCCCCAGTGCAATTTGTCGAGGATGCCATAAGTCTCTATGAACGAATTGCCCCAGTGATTGACACAGTGGAAATCTGCTTACTAGCTTGTTTTCTCAAGTTCACGTTTCATTGCAACATGATACAGCAGACTTCCATTCAGTCAATTGCTGTTAATTCAATTCCGACGGAAGGTCTCGGCCGGTGCCCATGCATTTCTAGAGCCCAAACGTTCTTTATTTTGATCCTAAAATTGGCATGTGCCGGATAGTTCCAACTTGACCACTCAGCACACATGCGCCCGACCCCTATGGTGACTTAGCGCAAGCTCTTGGGCCAGTTGGTGAACTTGAATATGGGGGTACCAGTGAAACACAAATGACGTGCACATAAGGAAAAGGCATTAGACACCAGTGTCCGTCCGTGTCTAATGCCTTTTCCTTGTGTGTGCGTCCTTTTTGTTTTGCTGGTATCCCCATTTTCAATTTCCCTATGGTTACCCCACTAACGACGACTTTAGTACCAGCGTCTGCCTCGGCAGAACTTAGGGAACAGTGAATGCGTTGAACGCCTGTCAACTTCCCTCCAGAACGCTTATTTTCGGCCCAATGAAGATTTTCAAGCAATAACAGTTGCTCACAATGTCTGGTTATGGTATTTACCCGATTCCAACGCGTGCCTTTTGTTTTCTAACGAAATTGGGGCGAAAATTGCCTGCACGGCACAATCGGATACGAAACCAAAACCGCCTTTGCGGCAGTTGTACGCTTTACTGCATCATAGAGCTGTATTACAGTGAAGCTGACATTAAAAATCATGCGGCAAAGCTGACTTTTGGAAACCAGCCGCATTCTAAAAAAAGAAAAGAAAAAGAAATTGGGTGTGCGTTAGATTTCTGCTTTGTTTAGGAGATTTAATGTTCTTCCTACGTTAGTTTTCTGCTTTGGCCACATGGAAAGTGCGCGCGTTAGACTCGGGAAGATATTGTCAAATGTATCAGTCGTGTTCTGACGTATTTTTCTGCATCTTGTTTAATTCGATCCGCCGGATAATTCGATCAGCTTTGTCGGTCCCGTCAGCGTAGAATTAACGGAAGTCGACTGTATAAACAACTAATTAGCACCAAATATAACAAACACAGGAGATGGAGGGTGTAAAACCGTGTCTTAAAATGCATATATTAACAGAATAAGCTTGACTACAGCTTCAAGCAGCATGAGGGAGAGATCAGTGTCACTTCACATTATCTCAACCTTCTCTGATGTCACATGACTTGATAAACTTGCATGAAGTAATGCTTGTGGGTTGCTAAAGCATTTTGTTTCTTGAACACAAAATGCAGTTGCAAATAAGCACTGTGTGTTATCTGCTGCCTCTTGTGTGCACTGCATACAATATGGTGTCTTACTGACTAGATGACCCTGGCGACTGATGATGATGATGATAATAATAATAATCACCTCTTCGGGACTCAGGCCAGTGAGTAAACTGTGCAATGCCACCAGGTTGGCAACAGCTGGCCGAGACTCTGGCTCGTAGGTGACTTTCGAAGTGCAGTCGGTGAGTGCCTTTTTGATCTTTTTGCGCACTGCCTCGGGAGGGTCATCCAATGCCACATAGCTGCGAGGGTCGTCGCTGGATTTGCTCATCTTCTTGGTCGGGTCCCGGAGATGGCGCAGGCGACCAGCCTCCCCGGACACTGGTAGAATAAAAATGTTCAACTGAACTGTGGCATCCAGACACTGCAGCAATCTCCCACCAGTTGTGGACACGGCTTTCATCATGTCTTGTTGGGGCTATTTATCAATTTTCACCTTTTGAATTCACCAAACTAAGATGGCAGCTAGATTTTGCTTCATTTAATCCTGTCTGAAAAGTGGCTCCGAAGAAAAAAAAAAAAAGCAATGCTATCCCACATGCGTATGGTGTAGGCGAAGTGCCGCCTAGAATTTTTAATAATTATGAGGTATGGATGGCTCGTGTTCCTTACAGAAAGCTTCATGGCCAGCTAGTGTGCGTGAAGGACCCCATTGAGCGTGACCTTTATCCAGGTGGTATTCACAAGATTCCTTGTATAGACTGTGATGTAACCTTAATCGGTGAATCTGGCAATTTTTAGGAAAATAAAGAAGCAGTATCAGTACCATGTGGTGAAAGCAAACACAGCATTGAATGCGCTGGCTGAGCATCATGAGAAGACAGACCACATAATCAACTGCATTGCAGCTGCTATCATTGCCAGGGAAAAAATCGTGATCTACATGCTTACTGCATGAATCATTCTACATCAAGATGCCACATGCGATAAACAGGACATAGGGCAATCTACCAGATACCTACACATGCTCATTGCGCCATGTTCCCAATATATAAGCAAGAACTGTGCATTTTCGTTGTTATTGTGACAAAGAGTCTCGAAATGTCAACCTTTCCTTTTATTTTTCATTATATTGGTGTGTGTATCGTTTATTGTTGCTTCACTTCATCTGATAAAGCAACAAAGTAAAGGATGGCTGATTGAACCAAAGAAAAAATGAATGATAAAAAGGACCAGAATGGCAAGCCCTACTACACTTAAATGACTGCTAAGGACAAACCACAGCATACAAGAGAAGAGGTGGAAGTTTTAAGCATCTTCCTATGCATGCAACTGTAGGGCAACAAGACGCCATTTGAACATAGGCATACGTGAAGACCCGGGCAACGGGGCAGTGATAACCGCAACTGAAAACTTGTTACCCACTGGTTGCAAGAGAGATGCTAGACTGGTACAATACATTCTTGAAGGAGGTGCGTCATTAGACGACTGTCCTTGCGCATCACCTATTCGGTCAGCCAAATTTCTCACCTAGCATGTCTCATTACATATTCTCAACAAAGGATCAATAGTGGTTGCAGCTAACTCCACATTCTACCTGGCATAAATGACATGTAGAATGAGTGCCTTCCCCTAATGTAAGTATATGTCATAGCAAGGAATGACTTTCCTACTTTGATTGATGGAATCAAAAACAGTTATGCAGAAATTAAGCTGAAAATCTTTCAGGCAACACTACATGAATACCTTAATGCATTCAAGCTACTACCTTAAACCATCCAGATTACTACTTTAAAGTAACACTCCGCATACATATATACAGACAGACTTGTTTAATGAAGTTTTGCAACAGGCTTGCAGAGTTACTATTAGTAAACATGCTGTGGGAGACTGACGTCCGTCAGTTGAGGAGGGAACTGGTGCATACTTGCCTAAAAGGGGCTCAGGCCTTGGAAAGACCAGTCCGAAGCGCTTGTTAAAGAGCTCAGCCGTGTCTTGTACTAGAAAGATGTGAGGCAACTGGTCATTTCCCACAGGCACCTGCGTTGCCCTGCGTAGAGAAGCCTAGCTTACGACCAGGAACAGCCATCTCTGATGCTCGCACTTACTTGTACAACAACACATCTGCACTCTGAAGCACGGGGTAGAGGTACAACCCCAAGGGTGTTTCCTTCATACCAGCGGTCTTGTCCTGCGCAAGATGTAGCAATACAAGAAATGCCGCTCAGTTATGGCGTAGCTTTAATAGAGTTCCGGAATGCCATTCGACATGCTTAGGATGTGTGAATACGTTACGGCGAGTTCAAATAAATTTGTATAGCGATTCCTTAAATATCTCTTTCTCTCTCTTTGCTCCGACTGTATTTTACAAGTATACAAGGGAACTCGTAGTGAAATTTGTCTTCAATGTTTGAACTTCAACAGTGTACCTTGAGTTGTGGTAAATGCTGCAATCTAGCCGTGGTGAGCAAACATCCGAGGATCCACGAAAGCTCTGCGTGCTCTGGAACCTGTGGAGAAAGAACGACGCTACACAATAACTGCTAACGTGCACTTATTTTTTGTTCTCCACAATAGCTCACCTGCGACTGCAAAAACAGCGTACATCTTTCAGGGTCAATTCCGCATGCAAGGAGGCTGGCTGTCATGAGCTCTATGTTCTCCCTGTTGAGTCAAAATCAGCTATGATGCGGCTGTCGAAGCGGACCGGTTTGGGGGAGTTTCACGCGCGCTTACCTCAGCTTGTTGGGATCATAGTGTGGCTTCGTGATGGAATGCAAGTCTACTACGCTGAATACACAATCACTCCCCGAGTCCTGCAGCGTCTTCCACTTTTGTATAGCACCAAAATAGTTGCCCAGATGAGGCACACCGCTAGGTTGGATTCCGGAGAAAACTCTGTTGGGGAAAGTCACCGGCTGGTGTCCTTTACGCTTAGAGGAAGTCGAGGACTGTTGTTTTTGGTTTGCAGTCACGAAACCTCTGAAAATAAGACGATCGCAGCACAGATTAACTCGAAAACTCCTGGAGGCAAGGCGAGAGCATAACCGGCACGTGGCTGAGGTGTTTGCGATCAGCATTTTCCTGATCGGCTTGTAGCTCAGCAGGTCACACAAAGGGATATCCCAGAGTGATCACACAGTATACCACGAAGCGTTGATCACAAAACTTCACTGGCACAACACAGTAGTAAGGTCATCGTGCACCAATGAAAGGCTCCAGCAGCTCCGGTACACCGTTATAATGGTTATACGAAAACCGAAACCAGCAGCGCCAGCGGGACTAAACTCCCAGTAGAGGTATGACAAAGTGCTCCCTTCAAATCTTTGTAGTAGCCTATTAGACAGCGCATCGTTACTAAACTAGTACGTCCAGCAGGTGGCTTAAACGTTGCGACACTCTCCTACCAAACAGAATTGAGCGCTGGCATCACAAGCGATTATTTAAGCGTGAAATTTTGAGAGCTCGAGCCAACTCGAGCCGTCAGGGGGACGGCTGCGGCTCTGCGGCCAACTACCGTAATGAGCAGCGTGTAGGGCTGAGTCGCCGGCGGCGCACCAAAATTTTCTTCACTGTTTGCCAACGTTTAGTGGTCTGTTTTTGAGCTCCGACTAAATCGGGGCTTAAAATGGCATTCACCGCCTGGACTGCAGTGTCCCAGTTGCTGCTTTGATCGTGAGTAGCGAGCGTGTCTCGTCACCCCCGAGCGCGAGATGCCTGCCTCAGGGGAGGTGGCCGTGCCACACGAGTCGTGCCTCGTTCGCACGCGCTGCATGCTCGCGCAAGGACGCGCTGTCGAAAGGTGGCGAAGATGAGAGCGCGCGTGTAAAGCCGCGCGTGCGTGCGCGGGCGCGGCTCGCAAAAATGCGTGACTTGACGCGGCGCCGCACTTTTCACACGCAGTGGCCGCAGCATGCTGAGCTCGGGTCCGAGCGGCGAGTGCGCTCCAGCGGAGCAGGAAGGCTCGTCGCCGCCTTCCTGCAACGGGGAGCAGCCCACTACGGCCGTGGCAAACAATAAAGAGAAGAAGACGCCCATGTGCCTGGTCAACGAGCTGGCCCGCTTCAACAAAGTCGGACTCCAGTACAGGCTCGTCGACGAATCGGGGCCGCCGCACAAGAAAAGCTTCACCGTAGTGCTGCGCCTCGCGGGCCACGTGAGCACTCGCGGACCCTGCGTGGAACCGCTTCCGCTCTTCGCGCGTGCTCGTGTTAGCTTGGCACGGTTTCAAGAATGCTGCGCAGGTGTAACTTGAAGTTACGCCAAACGTCACGCATTACACGTGACGTGAAAGGGTGGCCTACATCTGCATTTCCTAGACATTCCAAAGCCTTGGAAATGTGTATTGCTTTTAAGAGAGACTGATTAACCAACTCATTTTTTTTTCTCTAGAAATCGTGGAATTTAGTGTTGGAAGAGAAAGGTTATGTGCGAGACAGGTTTTTCAGTTTCATAGTCGTGTCGTGAATAGAATTTAGACCAAAAAACTAAATGTCTTGATGGATACTTTCAGCGCTGCCAATCGAAAATATATGCGCATGCAGAATTAATTTGGACCAGGCTTTTTCGAACAGTATTGCTTTCCAGTTATTTACATGACGAGTCCCTGTGTAGAAAATTAATGAGAGTTAGCTTATATAGAGTAGATATCTTGAGCTGGGTGTCTTGCGGACAGTACTATGTAACACACGAAACAGATAGCACACTAGCCAAATGCAGCTTTTTTAACAGCCGAGTTGGGTGTGAGTTGACTCGTGACTCTTTACGACTCTTCTACTTGAGTCTCTTTATTCAAAGAAGGAAGAGACACTCGTATGATGTCGAATGCCAGTACTTCAGTGATTATAGTCCGATGTTCAGGTTCCTGTTCTCATAAACTCTTGTAACATGCATTCAGGAATAATTTGCTAGCTATTATTGGCTGTTAAGCATTATTGTGCCTAATATTTTTTTTATTTATTTGTCAAAAACCTTACAAGGCCCCTACATTGGGATTGAGTAAGGGGGGCATAGAATCAAGTAAGTACATACAATCTAGTAACAATAATAATAATAATAAAAACAACACCAGCCAAGTGCACAGCCTAAAAGTTAGAGAAACATATTAGCTACATAATGCTGTATATGAGTACAATAAAAAAGAGCTCTATAAGTTTGTAACAAACGTATTAAAGTGCAAGAAAGAGGTAGGAAAAGTAACACAGAACAGTGAGTGTGATATCAAAGGTTAACAAGGGTTAAGCGAGTTGTGTGAGTGCCTGAATTTTTCACGGTCAGTTTCCGCAACTGTGTTGTCGGGGAGGCTGTTCCAGAGCCGAATGGTACGGGGAATTGCAGACGAGTTAAATGCTTCTGTTTTACCATAGATGCGCATGAAGCTAAGATGATTGTATAATCTGTGCGACGTGTGCGATGACGTTTCTAGGTGTAGGGAGCGTTTGTTAGTGTGGTGGGCGTACTTGCGAAATAATGACAAAAGGGCTATGTCGCGACGATTACTTAGCAGCTGAAGTGAAAGGTGAATCTTTATTTTGAGTTACGCTAGAACGGTAGTTCTAGCACAGTTCATGACTGTAGTCTTCAATAACATGTTTGTATTTGCATTTTTCCCTTTTAAATTATAGTTTAAGACGAGTAGGCTCTGCTATACAACAATATGAATATACCTGACATTCAAACTATTAAGTTTCATTGGCTGTGTTATGGTGGCTTACTGTCTGCTTGATCATTGGGAGGCAGTGTTGGGGTAAACTGAAGTTCAGGTATTTAAAGAGTGCGGCATTCTTTTCAAACATGTAACATGGGGCTGTTGGTCCTTTTGTGTTGCCAAAATGGCAGATACATTTAGCTAGATAATAAGAAGGTTATGTACCTCAGTCTATGTTCTAGTGAACCGTTTGTTTTGTGAAGTGACTTAGGAACATTAGTGAAATGCCACTGGTGTGCATTTCGGCACAAGCAGAATGCCAAAAAATTCACACGAGTTCCAGTGAAAGACCTACAAAAGTGGAGACTGAGAGAGCAAGTGAAGGTTATTCGGTTTGTTGAGAACTGGTTCATAGCCCACCTGTGATGTGCTGTCCTTTTTGTAGTATTTAGCTTTAGCTTTTCACAAGTCAGTTTTCACATGTTGCTTGGAATTCTGCCTGGGCCTTGCTTGGCTAGCTTCCTATTTAGTTGAAGTATTTGTTTGTAGGCTATATCTTGTTGTGGGCCACTGCTTCTATACTCTGTCTCACTAATTCTGTGTAGTGCAGCTAAGGGTATGGCTCATGTTACCCAGTCAATAACAAGAGCTGGCTATGTTTTCTCAGAAAGGACGAGGACAAGGGCTCGCCCATCCAGTCGGCATCATGTGGAGGGTGATTGGAGGAGGATATTTCGCTCCACTACATGGAGTAGGTGCGACAGAGTGAAGAGCATCTTCATTGGCATGTGTGTTTTGCTATGCGGCAATGTTTTGTGCAGGCGTTATGAGCTGGCAAATGTCTCCAGTCGCCTTGCTGTTCCCTGGGTGTATCAGGATGAAGGCATAGTCTAATGCTAGCTTTTTAAATGACTAAGTAATCAACTGAAATCTAAATAGGATGGAGTGTCACAAGTGGATGGAAACTTGAAAGGAATGGCGGGCAAACAAGGGAAGCCTCTGCCCAGAGCTCCAACATTTCTACAAGATGGAAAATAAGTTCCCATGTTAGAAGTTTGGCTCTAGGTTGAGGCTTTCCTTGTTTGCCCCACTATTTCTGCTAAAGCGCTTGCTTTAGTCGTATGCGAGTGGGGCAAATGCCAGCTAACCTAACTCGCATGTTTGGCAGTGTCATCGCTACTAGCCTTAGAACATGTTATTCTGCTTAAACACCAGGAGGAGTACCAGGCAACGGGATCGAGCATCAAGCGGGCGCAGCATGCAGCAGCGCAGCGGGCCCTGGATGAGACATCCCTGGCACGGCCGGTGTCACGGGCCCCACAGCGGGCTCAGGGGCCCCTGACACCCACGGTGGAGCTGAATGCGCTAGCCATGAAGAGGGGTGAGCTGGCCACATACCGTGTGGTAGAACTACCCCGCAGGGCTTACATGCCTCCGCTCAACTTCCAGGGCATGTGCCACTCACCACGAGGCCCCTGTAAGTCCACTTTCTGTCAATCGGTCAAAGAAAACATTACACGATTACGAAGAGATAAGAGATATTTGAGCCACCAGCCTACATGGCTAGTGACCAGTTAAATACAAGTAATGACTGGCAGTACTGCACTGGGCACTACTAGTAAGAAATACAAACAATGGCTATACGTAAAACTAATTAGTAAACAGTTATTTGTACAACATGAACAACCACATAATGCAACTCAAGTAAAGGAAGTGCACAAATTTTATGACAAGAACAGATTAAACAGGTCAAAACAATGCTTGGTTAGAGACGAAGTAGTGCTTGCATATTACGTTGAAGTTTGTTGAAAGTTTTATTTTAAAGGGTAAGTCAAATGGTAACTCACCGTATATGCTGAATCAGGGACTTTAAGTTTGCTGCTGCTTGCACGTCTTGTGTTAGCACAGCATTCATAGTCTCCCGAAAAGAGTGCTACTAAAATGGTTCACTGAGGAAAAAGTGATGATGTGCAAAGCCAGCTTCTCTCGATGGAGTAAAGGTGTTGGACAAGTTGTGTATGTCTGGCCTCTTTTCAGAACGATGGCTAATATGGCAATGACTAACGATGACAGCTCCTGCTTCTGGTGCAGCATGGACCTCTAAAACTGACAGCACTCATCCATGCTGTTGCATAGGGTTTTCCCACTGCATGTACAGTCATGAGCAACATGAATATAATGAATTTATTGGTGCTGGTGTATACATGTTTGAATGCAGGCTAATTATGGATCCAATATGAAACATAGAATGTGAAAACAGCAATTCAAAACAGTGCAGTCGACATTATCAAAGTAGACAAAACATTAATTTTAAAAAATCGGCAAATGTAGCATTTAATAACAGGCACTTTCCAAAATTTTTGAAGAGTAGATAGCAAACGAAACATTCAGTTTCTATTGACATATCCTAGCAACAATTTCTGAAATGTATGCAACACATTTTTATAATGATAAACACTTCTATATAAGTACGGTATGTGTGTACATGTTTCTGGGGGTACTATACAGATCCAAGATACAAAATATGCAAAGCACATCTACAAAACGCATACAGTGAAACCTCATTCAACCGCAGTTGGCCGGAGCTCGCAAAAAGTGCATACTACACTGTAGCACTGCTTAACCGAAACAGCATGAGATTGCCTACTTACCTGTCAAAAACGGAATCAGAGATAGTGTGATGAAAGGGCAAAAACATACAGTATTTATTCACTTCATGTGACAAAAGTGTTATCTTTGTTTGATGCCTCGGTGGCCAAGCAGCGACGACAGCGGCCTCAAACTTACTGAAGCTGCGAGCCAGCTTTTCAGCCAGCCTCCTCTTCTCAGCAAATACTCGCATGGCGAATTCCTTGTTGGCATTGCAAATTCTCCGTGCATGGGCGTGGTAGCGTTGCAGAAGTTGCGGGGCACCTTATTCATTGTGGGTTGCTGTTCTCGTCGCGACGATTGCAATCATGAGGCTGATGTAACGCACATCTTCTGCCACTGTTGGGCCTGAATCGCCCATGCTGTCGACTTCTGTATTGTCTTCATCACTTTTGTTAGGCAACACTTCTGCAGCAACAGAAGCAACAATAGCGAAAAGTCGAACCTCGTAACCAACATCTCTTCATGGTCGCACCAGTGCTGCCGAGCACCTTTTTGCATTCTAAATGCCACACACCGTAGTCAACGATAGATTCATGTTGCATACAAGCGCCGACTTCCTCATGCCACGTTCGATAGCACGAACAATGTCCAATTTTTCTTCTATGCTCAGTACTCTGTGTTTTTTATCCAAGCTCCGGCATGACGCGAGTCCTACCTTGCACCATAGAGTTTCCTACAATAATTACTAGAGGGAACTCTGGCGCTGCAGTCCTTGTGCCACCATGGGAATGATAGGAAGTACATGGATTTGTCTGATCTTCTTGCTTGTGGATTCAGATGTTCTTGTGGCTTTGTATATTATGCTGTATAAATCTTATTGTTGTAAGTTTCAGTGCAATCTGTACTCTTCGAAGTGAAGAAGATGCCGCGAACATGCACAATTGCTATTAATTGCAGCGACGATTGAGCTTATCCAGGTGGCCAAATTGAAACGCGCCGGGCGTCTCAAGGCACTGGCATGCCCGCGATAAATTCATAAAGGCGTTTCATTCGCTTGTCGATGCATGCATCCGTGGCTTAATGGTTTCAATATCGGGCTTCTGTGCTAGAGTTCCTGTGTTCGAATCCTGCCGCTGGATAATTTTAATGATATTTATTTAATTATTTATTATGCAGTACATTGTTAAAAATGACAAGTTTACAAAGTCACAAAGCTGTTTGAAGCTGAAAGGACAAAGTTTAGGCAAATCCATGTACTTCCCATAATGCCCATGCTCGTACAACCACTCTCATTGCAGCTCCCGTAGACACTAGGGCTAGAGTTCCCTCTAGTAATTATTGTACGAAACTCTCTGCCTTGCACGGCACCAGAACGCTCTCTGGCACGGCGGCAAAATGATGTTGATGTGGCTTCACGTGCAAATGCACAGGGTGCTTTGAGTCCGTTCTGATCTCTGAGGCTTGTTGTCCTGCGAGGCCGCCTGATAAGGACGACACACCGCCATGATAGTGCAACGAAGAGTGGAAACACTACATGTTAACCGATACATACGCAATAAGCTGGTACAGTTTATCCGGATACGAAACATATGTTAAATGGTTGCTGAGTCGGGGATTTCACTTTACTGCTTTTAAAACAAAACTACTGTTTAAGGAGGTACGACTTAATGAGGTTTTGCTGTATAAAGAATTTAGATGCTGTAATGATACCATTGGTATGAGATAAATTTTAATTGTGTAGGTTTTGTTTAAACCCTGCAGGAACATCATTCCATACTTTGACATCAGCATACTTTGTTCTCTGCCCATAAGATTGTTTGACAACAGTATAAAAAACCTGCCTTGACAGAGGGAGTGCGAGTTTGTCCTGAGAGTGAATACAAGATCTTTTATGCTTAGCAGGCAACTTATTTACCTTGTGTTTAGAATTTTTGGTCTTGTTTGGAATGAAGATGTGACAAAAAAAATTTCCACTTTGTTCTTCAAAAATTTGGTGGGCCCAGCCACTACGTAATAGAGCATTGCAGAAAAGTCAACCTCTCTTGTTCAAGGGAGAATACATACTTGTACAGAGGAGTGTGTGCAGGCCTGAGAAAGTGTCAAAGGGGTAAGCGAGTAGATGTGCAGAGGAATTGAATTTTAAGGCCCTTCTTTAAGAAAGCTTTCTTGGGAATATTAGGGCTCCTGCAGAGCTAGCTTGGCCCCTCCTGCATGAAACCTGGGTTATCGCTTTCATGAGTGCAGGAAATGTTGGAAATGCCTTCTGAACTAACCCCCGTATTCAGAAATGAAACTTAACTTGAAGCTCATGCTTGACTTGAAATAAATGACGCCTGATGCGAACGCGTCCAAGACACTCCTTGCGTTTCTTTCAGTGCGTTCACGACAGGAGTAATTTGAATCAAGTCAAGCGTGGGCTTCAAATTAAGATGCATTTATGAATACGGGAGTAAGTCTTGAAGCTGTCAAGAAATACATACAGTCACAATGAAAAAGTGGTTTAATGACCAGTAATTGGAATGGTGTTTAGGCCTCCAATTTTTTGTATGTCGGCATTGCCGTGCAGCCTTGGAGCCTCTTCGACCATGGGCACTGCGTTTCAGCTCATATTGAATGCAACTGAACAAACAGCCAAACCTAATTATAACCAAATTAATTATAATGAAGTAATTGTAATCCCCTTTGAACTTCTCGCAGAAGTTCAATGCATTTACAGTGTCGTATAACGACATAAAGGTTTCTTAGACACGGTGTTAAGAACCATTGTAGCTCCGATTGAAGATTTACTGATAATTTCGGGCAGAGAAGGCTGTAATGTGATGGCATAAAACCAACTACTGTGGCCTTACACTGTACATTAAACCCTGCTGCTGAGTCCTGCACACTTGTAAACCACAGACTGCACCTTGGTTGAGTGTCGTGTACTGTTATGCCGGAATGAAGCTCGAATAGCTGGGTGTGTGGCTTGCGGTACATAACCACGGCCACGATAAACTGCTGTACATGCACAATAAAGTTAGGATATTTAGTCTATTTAGTTAGGATTTTAGCCTTGCATCCTGCTCGAATGTTCTTGGCAATTGCTCACCTTATCAGTGTTTTGTGAGTGCTGGCTGAGTGCTTCAAGCCTCTGATATTGTGCAACTCTTGTTACTGGACACCAGTGTAAAGTGTACAGTTAACGTCCGATTTTTTTCTTTGCGCTCCTCGTATTCAACCTGGTTCAGCATCTTCGGGCGGGGCATTTTAACGGTAAGTTTTGACATGCTCATTTGCCGCAAATCGTTGCAACACGGAACACCGATGTGCGTCAAGCTGGTGAGGCCAAGAGCGGCTTGTTTTTCTGTTGTATAGTGTTTCCGAAATGAAATCGAGCTGGTAGGCTTTGCCAGAATACGATGCCACTAGAGCGAAACATGACACTCACTTTGTGCCACCTGCAGTAGGAAATGGAAGTGCATTTGGGTTATTGTCTATTAAAAGCATTCAGCAGGCTTCTAATAGCACTAAATCATGAGCACTGTGACACAGATAGGTGAAGTTGTTTATTACAATAGGGCTGGTGGCGATAGCTGTGAATGTGACGTGTGACATTTGCTGGTTCTGGAATAGGAAACTGAGTGTGTGTCAGCATTTTCATGTGACACGGGCAAGGAAGCTGCTGTGGTGGGCAGCTACGGTTCTCGTTCGCATGCGTGAATTCTTTCGATAAACAACACAGCACCGAACAGCAAGAAGTGTGGTAGTGAACATCGAAGCATCTGTTGCTGTGGTGGTGACTGCGGCTGTCAGCGGATTGGTACATACATGAGAGTGCTGATTTGAGGCTATAGGATGATTAGAATAGGGATGGTGATGGCTTTGATTAATGCTGTTTTGCATCTGTGGTCACGGGAAAAAGTCTGGAAAATGAATGGTGATGGATTTCAGCATTCGAAATTTCTGACGTTCTTATACATTGGCTCTGTCGGGTATGGGGCAGAGCTGCGATGATGTCCAAATCATTGGGCATCCAGAAATTCGGTCATTGACTGCAATTGCTTTTTAATGCAAAGCTTTCTTTGGGTTTTTTCCCACTTTACGTGGAAGTTTCCTTTCTGAGTAATTGCCTGGCCAAGTAAACTCTGTTGATCCTGAAGACAGTAATCAAAAGCGGTGACGTGGCGGCCTGACTCCAAAACTACTGCACAATTTCCATCCTTGCAAATGTTCTTATGTGATTTGTAAAATGGGCTGATCAGGAAAACTGCAAGGGCACAGCACCCATACACCTCGGCAGTAACCAGTAGAGATAACCAACAAGTGTCCCAAGCAGCATATCTCAGCGATTCTGCTAAAGAGCTATTGCTTGATTTTGACTATCATCCTCTAATGATTTCTGTCCAGTCTTCTTGTTTAGATATGTCCGAAGGGTTCAAAAATCAACTGGTATTACCATATTGCTTGCACAATGCAGGCCTTTACTCGCCACACTACCGGCACATGAATGCTGCACCGGGTGGCTACTGTGCGACGCTAGATGTGGGGCCGCGTCGTTTCCATGGCGAAGGCCCTACAGAGCAGGCAGCGCGCCATGCGGCGGCACAGCAGGCCCTGGCCCAGTTGAGGAACCTGCCCTTGCGGCCAACACCCCCACAGCCTACACCAGGTGCAGCTGCAGATGCAGATGAAGCCAGTGATGAGCTCAAGTCTCCTGTCAGCCTGGTGCATGAACTGGCCCTCAAGCGTGGGCTGTCGGTCGTCTTCCAGGTAACGTGAGAAACTAGAGCAGCTAATATTAATGGGTCATGCTTTCCTTGCCCATCCCATGTCGTTTCCGAGGGTCTACTGGACTTACTATAGAACATACCATAGATTTATGATGATTCCCTTTGACAATTACACCAATGCAGCAAAAAAAAAGTGTTATAGACAAATTGTCACAGGCTGTTGCCACCAGCTTTGCTGCTCTCGGCAACGGCACTGGCAACCTTGTAATTTTTAAATGGTAAGAAGTTCGCACGTACGCTTTGCGTGCTGTCAGTGAAAGACCCCCCGATGCAAGCAGTGCTGAAAGTTCTTCCATACGATGAAACAAACGAATGATGTTGCGTGTCGCCAAAATCAATCGCCAAAAACTCGAGACATAACATTGTTTACAAATAGGACCTGCGCTTTCTGATCTAACACTCATATGAACTTGAAAATTAAAGTGCGATCTCACCTACATTTGGCTATTGATACTTTGCAGACGATACCAATGAGTGTAAAGCTGTGGAATGTACCAGTAATGTAGAGCTGAAATTTTTATGTCAGTACCCCTTTGAGAGTAACCAGGTATTGTGCCCCTTTCATAGGCACCAGTGGCATCAGGTCCTGAACCGCATGTCTTGAGCAAGCATGCGTCTCTAATGTACACCTGCAGGTGGTGCAGGAGAGCGGCCCCCCACACATGCGCACATTCCGGACGCGCTGCACAGTGGGTGAGATAAGTGCCGAAGGAGAAGGCAATGGCAAGAAGGCCTCCAAGAAAGAGGCTGCCCAGGGAGTGCTGGAGCAGCTGCGCAAGCTGCCACCGATTGAGCCGCCCCCAGGATCGGCCGTTACTGCGACCATCCCCGGCAGCGTGCTGCTGCAGAAGCGCAGGGCGCCCCCCAAGAAGCGAGCCCGCAACCTGGTGCGTGACCAGCAGGCTGCCGCACCACCGTGCGAGGTGAGTCCCTTGAGTCCCTTTGGTGAGGTCGCAGGCTCTCGGTTTCCAGCCACTGCATTTGCAAGAATGCAGCTCGATCATCTCACAGCTAGTGTTATGTGCAGTGTGTCAACGGGTTGAGAGACAGATATTTTTAGCAAGGGAAACTTGCTGTGTACATAGACACCCATTTCTAATAAGTATGTGGTTTAACATCCCGATATTGTGCAGTGGGTCATGAGGGACACCATAGTAGAGGGCTCTGCATTAATCTTGACCATCTGATGTTCTCTAATGTGCACCTAAATGTAAGCGCACGGGCGTTCTTACATTCCACCCCCATTGAAATACAGATGCTACTGGTGGGAATTAAGCCTGTCGCCACATGCTCAGCAGCGCGGCACAGGCACTGAGCTGCTGTGCCGGGTGCAGTTATTTCCAAGTAAATGGGTTTAAAAGAAAGGCTTTCCGCACATTACAGCCAGATGCAAAACAAAATCCTGATTGCTGCATTGACAACAGCCTACCATTAGAGTCAACATCATTGCTATTGCTGTTGCAACAGAACACATTTCTGTGTAAATTGGAGACTGTGTGCCACTTTCCTGCCAAGCATTATTGAAAAGAAATATTATTATACACGCAAGGGATGATAGACCCGTGTCTTCTACTTTTAGTGTTCGGGAGAAGTGCGTGCATCACCAAATGAACTAGTGAAATGGTTGGCTAATGCATGGCTTGCCGTTCATTTCGCAATGGGCGAAGTTGTTAAGGAAATGCGCATAATCAGCATGGAGGATATGTTGTTGTCCATCAGCAGCAACATAGAGATGTGATCACAATGGACAGTATAAGCATTTCTCATTTTTCAAGTGAATGGCAGCAAATTTTTTTGTTTTTGTTTTGGTGTTGCAGAAGTGTAATTTATTAATACAATCAAACCGTATTGTAATGAAGTTCCACCTTACACCCACCGTAGAACGTACACAAAAGTGGGTGCAAATGGTGGGTGTAAAATCCTGGGAAATAAAAAAAATAAAAATATATGCGAGCCGCCATGCACGCTGCATGCTTTCCCCGCATCGCCAGTTCCACTTGTCTCTATCCTGCTTCCCATGCGAAGCGTGTGTAGACTGTGACAGGTGTCAGTGAGGGAGGTTGTCTGCACAGTCGACTCATGTTTTGGAGAGTTGGAAGGGAGACGTGAAGCTGGCAATTCAGGCAAGTGCAACAGCTCGCTTAAAAAAAAAAGAAAATCGCAGTGCTGCAGCTGCTGATTGTCATACACTCAAACCTCGTTATGACAAAACAGGATATAACAAAGTATAAATAGAATTCCCCTTGAAGTCCTTATAGAGGTCCATGTATTTAAAAACCTCATTTTAAAGAAGTGAAATTGTCCTGCCAATGAATACAACGAACTGGATTTGTCTCCGAAACCAAAAAAAATATCAGACTGTTGCGCGCCAGTTGTATTGCTCTCTGTGGGGTTCAGCAGTAATTCTCTACGCCAGTTAAAAACTCCCGCGTTCCCGCATCAAATAGGCCATCTAGCAACACTGGTCCTTTTCATCACCATGCGTAGCTGCATGCCTGCACATAAGCATGAGCTATCTCACTTCTCCACTGACCTCCCCCCCTTATACGTGCCTGGCTGCGCGGCTCGCGTTGCACGAGAGATTAGTGCATTCACTACCACACGTCACTCCGCGCAGACAGGCACGGCGGGGTGTGACTTCCAAGTTCTCTCCAGTGTAATCCCTAGTGTCATGCACTAGTTGCGCCATGCTGTGTGGCTACGCGCATTGGTGCGAAAATTAGTATGTTCACTTCTCTCCTCCTCTACAGCGCGCCGCGCAGGCAGTTGCTGCTGGGCGTGGCCTCAGAGACCTCCGGGTGCAATCTCTGCGGTCACGCCTAGGCCATGCATTTACTTTTTGCCGCACGGGCTGGCAGCTGGGCATGGCGTCAGAGATCAAAACCAACGCGGCGAAGTTCACCTGCCTTCTCAATCGCACAGTGGAGCGCCGTGTTGTATGCCACGTGCTGCGCAATCACGTAAAACCCATCACAATGGAACATCTAAAGCAGCTATCTAAAGGCTGTCGCGTCAGGTGCTAAGTCGCGTGTTGCACACACTAAAGATTCTTTTCTTCTTTTATTCAAATTTTATCGAATGCATGGCTGTGTAGTGGCTCCCTGGGCTGCAAAGCCGTCTTTTTATTTCCATGTTTACAATTGTGCACCCCGTTGGGCATGTATTGCAATAAATGGTAATAATGAATGTAACTATGTAATTTTGGCACCCATTTGAGCTTCGCTAAAATGAGGTTTGAGTGCATACACTACAGTAGACTGACTCCCTTTAAGATGACCTCGAAGGGACCATGAAAATTTGTTCGTCTTAGCAGAAGTTCGTCTTATCAAAAGAATGATTGGCAACATGACCAGGTGCATCCAGATATCTTACTTCAAAATGGTAAATGAAGTAGACTTACAGCAGGGGAAAATGACATAAAAAGCATTTATTTAGCTGAACTTAATAGAAAACTGTCTTCTAGCAGTACTCTTACTTGGTTTCGTCCAGTCCGTGATGGATGCATTGCGCCTCTGTGCAAATCGGCGAGCAGCCACAAATTATGTCGTCTCGCCTAGCGACCTCAAATAGCCTTCTGTGCCTGTGCTGCTGGGAAAAGTTCACGAGCTAGTGAAAGTACGAAGGAGCGTGCTAAGCACGTGGCAAAGCAACGCAACCTAGAGGAAGTCTGAGTGACGTTGAGCAAAGTGGGGAAAGAGAAACGAGGCAAAGTGTCGCAGAGGAGGAAGGTAGACTGAGGCCCTCTGGGTTGACCTCCTCTGGCAGTTGCTGCAGGCTTTGTTTGCGGTAAGGACATACCAGGTTTGTCTTGTGATAACCTTCGTAGCCGTCTGTGGTGAGAGCAGCAGCGCAAACGAGAGCGTCATTGACGACTGGAAGAAACACCCGTTGGCTCCATTGCTTAGTGAGTACGGTACAGACGATGTGTACAATCTTGACGAGGCAGCCCTTTTTTACAAGATGCTGCCCACAAAAATGCCTGCAGCGAAGGACACTGCGGTCAAGGGTCGAAAGCAGGGCAAGGAAAGAATTACTGTTCTGTTCAGTGCGAACATGTGCGGTAAACACAAGCTGCCGCTACTTGTAGTTGGAAAGAGTTGGAAGCCTCGCTGCTTTAAAGATGCATGGCTGCGGCCACGGGATGAGCTTATCTACCGACACAACAAGAAAGCCTGGGTCACAGGCGCAATATTTGAAGATTACGTTCGGCAGCTTGGCCGCAAGTTCGCGGCCACAGGCAGGAATGTACTCTTCGTTTTTAATTGCCCGGCACATGGTGACATCCCACACCTGAAAGCTATCGGAATAGTATTTCTTCCTCTGAACACCACATGATCTCGCAGCTAATGGACCAAGGCGTCATTCATCACACGAGGAAGATTTACTGCCACCACCTGCTTAAGCGCATGCTCCTTTACTACGACAACAGCAAGGAGTACTCCATGGACCTCTCCGGGCCATATGTCTTATTGTGTGTGCATGGAAGCAAGTGGAAACCACTTCGATCATGTGGTGTTTTGAACACGCTTGCTTCTCGAAGGAAAGCACCATCAATGCTGATGCTGTCTATTCTGTACACTTGATGAAGAAGGAGCCGAGTATTGTGACCGCATCAATGCACTCGGCGCAGAGGATAGCGAATGCTGTGCAGTCGGCGTCACCGAGTATCTGAACTTTGAAAATGATCAACAGATATGCTACTCAGACATGGAGAATGAATCTACCGCTGATGCGACCATGTGCGATGACAGTGACGACGACGCTAACGAGCCCTCCCGAGCCCTCCCTTCGGGGAAGTTATCGGATCGATGAACGTTATCCGCAGTTTTGTTGAGTGCCACGGTGGAAATGCTCAAATGCTGCGTGTAGTTGGCCAACTAGAAAACATGACCCTTAGAGCCTCGAACTGCAGGACGCTGCAAACCAGCATATCTGATTACTTTAAGTAATCCAAAGATCCCCGAATAAAGATAGCGCATTCCCACAGCGAAATTTTTTGCCTGGGTTGAATTTTTTTGTGTGTTCGGTTAATTCGAAAACCCGCTTAATTCGAAGATTTTTTAAGGTCTCGATGGCCAAATTAGCGAGGTTTTACTATATATTGTTAAAACGAGTATCGTTATGAGTGGGTTCAAGTATAGCTGACTGTGAAACAGCCTGTAGACAAAATGTATATGAAGCAACTAGAGACGAAGTGTTTCCTATAGCCTTGATGCTAGTTAGCTTGGTTGCTTTAAAGGGACTGACAACTGGCCAGAATGTGTAGCGAGACATTGATGGAAATGAAACGACCATGATTTATAGCGATAGAATTCAGCAGGTTTGCTATTTAAGTAGGAATTATAATTTTAAATTGACAAGTCTCAGAAACCAGTAAGTGGCGCAGCCTGGTGGTGAAATCTTGGCATTTCAGATGTAGTACTATATGTGATTGCTGTACATAAGTACAGCCTACTCATTGCCTTAAATTGCAGTTCGAATATTATTAGGCGCTCGAGCTTTATTCTAGCATATTGCAAAGAAAGAACGCACTAACAATGTGGCACACGCATCCCATAATAGATGGCGGCACACGTGCTATCGTACGGTTGCGAGTTTGCAATTACTCAGATTTGTGCGGTGTCCCAGTGGAATACAAAATGCCATAGACTAGTGCCGTAAATGGGTGCCAGCACTACAATATTAGCACACGCGTTGGCTACGTCAACATGCTGTAAAAGTGTTGTTTTGCTTTTTAGAATTCGGCTTGGCTAAAATCTCTTAACTGGTTTCTGACCGAAGCAGTTGGATGAGCAACCACGAAAGCACGCAGCTATTATTGTAGAAATAATATAACACTTCGGAAAACATCAATTGCAGGAACATCAGCTTGATAAACAAGATACAGTCGTACCTCGATATATCGAACAGCGTGGTGCTTGCGAAATAGTTTGATATAGCCAGAATTCGATATATAAAATCATTTAAAAAATGCGTCAAAACTTTTGGAAATCAATCAATGATCCAAGGGTACAATCGGGGATCGTTGTTCGGAGTGCAACCGAAAGCGCACTCCGGACAACGATCCCCGATCAAGTGCCAATTATGGCACCATAAATACTCAAGTGAAGCTTCACAAAAAGTATTTATTTGGCTGAAAGTACTGCAGCAGTGTAGCGTGCTCCGTATTGACAGCCGCGTGCTTAAACGCAGAGTCCTCAACATAGCCTAGGCGATCCACAAACGATAGGCCGGTGCCCTACATATTGCGCTGCAGTAGCGGCATCAAGGAGCCAAGGCAGCTACAGCCCCAGTTGAAGTCGGGAGCGGGGCAACATCAGCGGGATTAACCCCGGCACCGTCTTCGTTTGGCCGCTACTATTGCTGTGATCTTCATGTCCATCAATCGAAGCATTTTGAAACACTGTCAATAACAAAGTATTAAGTGGCATCTGCCAAGGTGCCTGTGAGCCCTATGAGCCCAGTGAATTCGCGCAGTCGTGCGTCTCTGTGGATGTAAACAGCCAGTCCTTGTGAGGCACGGCAGATGCAGAGTGTAGCACCGAGGAGGAATCAGTGCGGCAAATGATATGTGTCGTTGACGTTGTCGAACTAGCCAAGCCGCCGCATGTGTGTGCCGCTGCATTCAAATGGGGCCCTCAGCGTGATCAATGTGTGCAGCTATGATGCGCAGCATTCGGGAATGCCCATCGCACCACTGCTATCTTGAAGGTGTTGCGGGAAAGCTCACCGCCTTTCAACAGAGCGCACGTGGTCTGGGGTGGCGGCGTTCGATATTATTCATTTTACGTCCGACCCAGTTCGAAATAAAAAATTTTTAATGCATGCAATTTTCCAGGTGATATAGAAAGTGTTTGATATACGCACTAATTCCACATATCCGTGTTCGATATATCGAGGTTTGACTATAATACTTTCTCACAGCTATGGCTACACATGTGATCTGCCTCTCACTAATGCTGGTGTATAATCACTATTGTGCTTGCCTATCACTGCTTTCAGCGTGCATCCAGTGAACGCCCACATCCTCTCTGCAGATAGAGAAATTCTAATAAATACTGTTCCACGGTGTTTTCTCCGTTACCACTTCATGATTAAACAGTCTGACTTATGGTAAGGTTTCCACTGCACTAAAAAAAATGGTATCATGAAAATTGGTTGTCAGTCCCTGCGAACCTTGTGAAGGCATAAAGCTCTCTGGCAGGTGTGTGTGAAGGTCTTTCTCAAAACTAGTGCTGCATCTGCGGACTGACCCTGCTATCGTCTGTGTGCAGGTGAACCCCATATCCCGGCTGATCCAGATCCAGCAGGCAAAGAAGGAAATGGAGCCCACCTACGTACTGGTGTCTGAAAGGGGGGACCCTCGACAGCGCGAGTTTGTTCTTCAGTGTAAGCTGGGAAACCTCACTGCCCAGGTATGACCACCTAGTTGTATTCTTACGCAATAGAAACTCGTTCATACGTTCCCGTTACATACGTTTTCCCGGTGCCAATGTTCGCAATCGAGAACACAAAAAATGACCCAATAGAGTTGCGCTAATTTTTTACCACTTCATACATTCCTGGAAAACACGATTTTGCGGTACTAACATTCAGTACATCGCCAAACTGCGATCGTCTGATACGTTTTCCAGCCACCAGATCCCATGTAAACAAGAAAATGCGTGATGTACGCGCAATCGAGAACAGCTTCACTGCAATACTCGTCCATCTCGCATGAAAATGTTGGCGCGCACTTAGTTTCTCATTTTTCTACCAGCAAATCTTCTCCAGGGTCATCGCACGTGGCATTCACAGCTGTCACCACCAATCCTATTGCAATAAGCATTTTTGCCTATCTGTTTCACAGGGCGTGGTGCCGTTAGAAGAGCAGCGCATGCTTTTAATAGGCAATAAACGAAATGCAGCCGCCATTGCCTGCTGCAGATACAATTGTATACGTTTTCCAGCCGCTAGATCACATGTGAAAAAGAAAAGGTGCGAGGTGTGCGATCAACAACAGTATATAGCCGTCTGTCTCAGGTGAAAATGACGGCACGCTCAGTTTCTTATTCTGGTACCATCAAATCACCACCCGGGTCGTCTCACACTGCATTCACAGCTGTCGCCACCAAACCTATTGCGATAAGCATCTTTGCCTATCTGTTTCGCAGCGCGTGGTGCGTAGTCACATTGGCAGCGTACTGCATGCTTTTAGTAGGCGATAATCCGAACGCCCCGCTGTTCCCTGCTGCAGGTGGCATGATGTGGGCATGACGTTTTGCTTTGGCAGCATCCAGTGTTGCTCACCAGCTCGATTTCATTTTCGTTTCCTGTTGCCCTCTTAAATCCGCTGGAGCACCACCAGCTCGACATGCAGCTCATGCATCAGCGATCCGTGCAACGCTTTGCCTTACCTAGATGTCAACAATAGTTGGCTCTCGGGAAATTTTTTTAGTTACTTCAGATCGTACGTTTACCCGGTTAGTCTGTTTTTCCTCGCATTTTTTCCCAAAATGTATGAACGAGGTATTCCTGCATACAGCTTTAGTGTAGTTTTACAGCAGTTTCCATAATTGCACAGGACGGCTATAGCCTGCAATATGCATGTTTTCGAAGTGACTTATACCACAGTGACATGCTTGCTTTCAGTGACCTTTAAAACCAAAGATATTTGAAATACATATGCCTGCCTAATTGGCTCCTACATGCGAACTAGCAGAAGGGAGTCAATGGAGCTCGCGAATTTCAGTGATTTTTTATTTCAGTGGTCATTAAAAGCAATCAAGGGACTGCGGTACTGCACTCCTGTCAACGATCCTTGTATTCGAGAGCTTGTGATATATTTTGCTACCACTGGGACATGATTGTATTCTGCACATGAGAGTGAAGCATTCTAATTGGCTGGAAGTGTAAACTTTGAAACTTTTTTTTGTTTTTAAACTTTGAAACCTACTGTGGCATGCCGTTATTCTGTAAGGGTCTTGAACAGCGTGGTTTCAGCATCACGACTGTCCGTCAGCTACACAAGAGTCGTAAAATTCAGTTATCTTTGTCGCTTTGTGCGAAAAAAGATGCAGTGTTCGAAAAGTAAAACATCACTGTGAATCGTTATCAGCAATCGGCAACACGTAAACGAAGCGTTGCCGAACCGGGATTCCCTGATAACAGTATTAGTAAGCGCCGATCCTTTGTAACATTGCATGAGAAAAGTGCATGGTGCAGCGTTCTTGCCGACTTGGGCCACGTGGACAGGAATACCTTAGTGGCCGTTGTTCGTAAGGTGGAAGGACATACTGTATTTACTCGCATAATGATCGTACCCGTGAATTTTTTCATCAAAATTTGATCTTTTTCTTTCCCTTGTAATGATTGCACCCTGCACTTGTCGCAGCGATATGTTGTGTGCCAAGTCTAGCTAATGATGATTGCGCTTACCATCTGTCGAATGCTACATGAGCGGCTCTTGAAGGCATACCAAGCGGTCTGCACGAACCCAACATTCTTAAGCAGATGCCCCATTTCATTTCTTTCATCACTTATCGCACTTCCATGAAAAAAGAAAAAAAAGCTACAACCAAACTTGCCTCGGCTTTATTATTTGTAGGCTTCATAATGGTTTTGGTCAACAACAACAACATGAAGGGTGCCTTTCGATTCTTCTTGTCTGCACTCGCGGGCACGCAACAAATCGTGAGCAGCAACAATAGTTGCCACGTTTACACTGATACGTTAGAAGTGTACCCTATTCGTATGCCAACGCTTATAACGCAGCTAAGATATTCGCCCACCCTTAGCGGAAATATGCCGTATTAGGATAGCAGTGAAGACAAATGCCGTAGTTTCCGCAGCATGCCCGCCATGTGTTTCTATGCCATTGGCAGCTAAGCGCGCCCATATCTGTTCCTGTCCCTTCAAAGTGGACATGGCTACGTTATTGTTGCAAACTTGCCGATATTAACGGTATTATTTACTACTTATATGGAAGAGGCTTTCAATGTGCGTAATGTACTCAGGAGAAGAAAAATAATCGTGTTCGCGTGCTCGGCTTGCTCCGCCGGCCGCCATTTTTGTTTTGGTGTCCCGTACTGGGAGCGGCAGCCGCCTGCTTGTTGACCCGTTGTCATCCCGCAGCAAATGCGGGATGAAAAAAGAAAATGTTTCTTTTCGTGGGAAACAGCGTAATGATCGCACCCCTGAATTTGCATCAATTTTTTTTACAAAAATGTGTGATCATTATGCAGGTAAATATGGTAAATGGTTGTTCCAAATCATTGAAGTGTGCATAATGCACATTTTGCCACACGGACAATTGCGCAAAAGCGAGAGCGACACTGTTATGGCATCCGATAACGCACCAGCCCAACTGTCAACGCATGCTCTATGCCATGCTGTTTATGCTGTGCGCCTGCTCTCTGGAGGAATGTCTTGAAAGCGCATGACGTTCTTCCAGTTTCCAAAATCCGTGTGCAGCAGTTGCTCACTCATCTCAAAGGCCACATTATTGTCGTAATAGGACTGGAGAGGGGCACACGCTGCCGTGCGCCTAGTTTGGTCACACTTAGGCGCTTTGGTACTTCACACTTGCCCTATTTTACCATGACCGGGTTCGAAGCGTTCGTTGTAACAGTACGGCAATTTATAATTCGTTGTCGCTGGAAGCAGCTTTAATAGGCAGGGTCAGAAAATTGTAATTGCACTGAAATGTGGTTGTTATAACTGATAGATCGCTATATCTGGGATTGTTACGAGTGGGTGCAACTGTATTCGATTCATATTCGGACTATTCAAAGTTGTTGAATATTCGTTTAATTTGAATAATAAGGGACAGAAAGAATTTTGGAAGTCTACAGAAGGAAAGAGAAACGACAGATGCAAGTGGGAGAGCCTTCGAAATGATTCTGCTGCAGAAAAACAGCAGTTGTGCAGATGCACAACTTTGCGAGCGTGTGCGTGGAGGAAATCACTTATGCCATAAGTGCTCACTGCACACTTTACTGAGAGCTACCGACATTATCAGCCATTTTGTTTAATCATGAAATTTCTTACCCAGATTCCTTATTTTTTATTGCTGATTGTAAATATTTTTGTTATTGAAAGTACCTAGGCGCTCATAATAAAAAAAAAAATTATGGAAGGAATATACACAGAATTTTTTTTCTGTCTCATTAGGTGCACGGGCTGACGGTGTGTTATTTGTCTAAGGGAGCATTGGCTGTGTGTGGTGCAGCTCAAAAGAAGGGATTATGCAGAGTCACTTTCCGATTGCTTAAATTAATTATCAGCGAAACCAGCTAATCCTCTAGAAAACACTCACTATATTATAGCAATTCAGTTGGCGAGCTTATAGTAAGCTTCTTACAGAGTACAGAAAAAGAAGAAGGAAATAGTGGAGGCTTTGGTGGACTGTTCATGTCAATTTATTCCACAGACATGCCTTAGCAATGTCTTCCTATGTGCTTTCCTCTTTGTCTTTGTCCAAGGAGCTGCTGACCTCAGTCATCATCACATTTGTCTTTGCTTCCTGAAGCAATGTGCACCTCGCTGTCGGAACCATCAGTGTTGGATCAAGAAGACGAAGAAATGCCTTTTTCCAGAAGACAGGCCAGCAATACACATTGCCTGTATCAGATATAATTTTGAAAATGCCAATTGCTTCATGAAAAACACACTCCAGATGTTGCATTAACTGATGTATTCTTTTGATGTTGCTGAATATTTTTCCATTTTGACTACCTGTATTTTAACCCTTCTACGATAATGCCACGCAGGCGATGTACAGGTATACCGAATGAATGAATAAATAAATAAATAAATAAATAAATAAATAAATAAATAAATAAATAAAGACAGAAATCACTGCACACGTGCTGCCATCTGCCGACCAAAACACTAATCAAGCCTCAGAAGCGTCCTTCGTCCAAAATGCGGGGCTCGTCGAAAATTGTTAGACATAGTAGGCATAATGGCTCAATACATGTAATCTGCGCCAAGAAAAAATGCGTCACTGGATGGTTTATTAGTGACAGTTGGCGTGTACTCAAGAATCACACTGTCACTCTGCAGCATCTCATTTCATTCTACTGCGGATGGAACATGCGGCACGTTAACTTACTATCGGTGACTATCGGTTCAATGCAAGGACATACAGCCAGGCACACACTTATGTAGTGTTAACAGTTCCGACGTCTCTGCGAGCTGGGTGTATATACCAGGTGTAGTTGACTTCACATAAACAGGTTTTCTCACTCCTATCCTTTGGAGTCCTTGTCATCAGCAAAAACACATCTGTGGATGTACTGCTTTCAAATATAGTCGATTCAGCTTGTTGAATTTAGCTTTTAATGCCAATAGTAATGTTTTTTATCTAATGTAAGAGTCACCTTGATATAACGAAGTCGGTAAAATTGGCAATTTGCTTCGTTCTGTTGAAATTTTCACTGTATTGAAATTCAGCCTTTTATGCCCCAAAATGAGTAGTTGGCAATGGATTTTTCTTGCACAGAAGGGGCCGCAAAGGTTCCTGAATTATTCGGCAATTGGAAAAAGCAAACTTAGATGAGAAAAAAATTCATTTTGTTGAATTTCAGAGTCAGCAACTAAAGATAGTTTCATGCCATGCCAACTATATCTTCACATTAGCGGTATGAAGTGAAGCGAGCCATGCTTTCGTGTCCACTCTGCCCTCTGGCTGATAGTGTCACCCGCATTGGGATGACGCCATCATGTAAAGCACCGGCAGCACGGAGTGAATGCCCGCGCACTTTGTGCTTTAGGTGTGGGTGAAAGTGCGTGAGGGGGAGACAAGGAAGATGGCGGCTTCATGGGTGCCACCTTCCCGCCTGAGCAAAGGAAAATGGGGGGAGGGGAGCGAGCTTGTGGTAACGCGATGAAGTGCGTGTGAGGGGGGGGGGGTGGACTTGGCGCACATTGCAATTTCTGGCACGCGTCTCGGCTGTGGCTGCACATGGCTGTAAGTGTGGCTGAGAGCATGCCCTGCTTTAGAGGTAATCTGCCACATGTGCAAAGAGTGGGCGTGCTGAGATGGCGGGGCATCATGTAAGCTGTCATCCAGCACAATTAGCTTTGGAGGTTGTGTAATCTCGAGTTTTGGTGGCCCGTTGTAGCGAAAGGCAGACGAATTATCCGCTCCCCGCTGCCTGCGCTTTTCATGATAGCGTCGTCCCAGTGCGGGCGGAGCTATCAGCCGTGGGGGTGGAGTGCATGCGAAAGCGTGGCTGGCTTCGCTTAATTCGTGCCGTCGACGTGGCATCAAACCGTACCAGTTGTCGCCGAATCCCAAAGTCATCAAAATGAATTGTTTTCTCATTAAAATTTGCCTTTTTCAATCGCCCGATAATTCGGAAAATTCTGCTGCGCCTTCCTTCCTAAGAAAAATTGATAGGTGACTGTACTTATTTGCATAAAAGGTTGAATTTCAATACAACGAAATTGAGATATAACAAAGCAAATTGCCGGTTTTACTTACTTCGTTATATCGAGGTTTAACTGTATGTGGCAGGTATTTTCGTGTTGGGTGCAAATTCGCTGTATTGAAGTTCAGCTGTAGTAAGTTAGCAAGAGAGCTGTGGCCACTGTAGCATGACCAAAAAGCTGCGATGTGCTTGTAAATGTGTGTGCTCCGGTGGCATTGATCCTTTTCAGGGCGTGGGTCCCAACAAGAAGACTGCCAAGCGACTGGCAGCTGAAGCAATGTTGCAGCGACTGGGATACTCGCGTCCATCGGCTGCCAACCAGGCCGGCGGTGGGACGGGGTCTACAGTGGATGGGACGGAGCAGCTGCCTTCTTCTGCCACTGCTTCTAGCACTGCTGCTGCCCGGGGAATAATGTCTCCTCTCAGCCCCCGTGGTGGTCGCCAGCTTGTGCCGGGCCTGTTGCTTGTGCCTAGCCAAGGGGCCGGTGGTGCGGGCCCAGCAGGCGTGGGTTGTGGTGTGGCCAGTGGCGGTGCCGGAACCGGCACGGGGAATCGCCTTGCATCAACCGGTGACCTTCAGGCAAGCTCAGCGATAGCAAAAGAACTGCTCGACAAAGGTAAGCATGATGGGTGTGCACTTTAGGTAACTGCTGGTGGTGGTGTGGTTAAAATAACTCGTCCGACTATGTATTTTGGCCAATCGCATCACTGAGAGAGTCTTTTGTTGAGAGCAGCTTTCATCTTGTTTTCTGGCTGACAAAGTTCCTTCTTTTTGCAGAGCTGACTTAATTACTATTCTGATAGTGGGATCATAAATCCACTTCAAAGTCAGCATCATAAAACTTACAATGACTGTGATGTGGAACTTTCAGAGGATGTGTGTTCTGTTCTAGATGATCATGCTGCCATAATCTCTTGCCCTCATGAGTGGTTTTGGATTTTAATTTTTTCAACAGGCAGTTGTTGTCTTCTATAGCTGATGAATATGTTAGTGGTGTTCTTGGCAATGCCAAGTCTAGTAAAATTAGTAGAAAGTAGAAGTAGAAATTTAGTAAAATTTTGGATACAAAGTGGTTTTGCTTTTGTGTGAAATCACTCAAGAATTGGAATGCGTGGTACTTCCTCAGAGCAACTTGCTCTCTCTGTGGCCCATTGTGCTATTTGAATCTCATTATTTCATGCATAAGTCTTCACATGTGCTTGCTTTGACTGTCCTTTTCTCATTCTTCGCTTTTCATTGATGCTGCAACGAGTAAGATCATACTGGCTGCAGTGTAGTGCCTGCTTCACT
Organism: Dermacentor variabilis; assembly: GCF_050947875.1. Taxonomy (NCBI): domain Eukaryota; kingdom Metazoa; phylum Arthropoda; class Arachnida; order Ixodida; family Ixodidae; genus Dermacentor; species Dermacentor variabilis. The sequence goes on along the minus strand of NC_134573.1, from coordinate 170,073,843 downwards.
GGAAAGCTGACTACTGCATTATGTGCACCTGTGGGGTGGCATAGTCTTCTGTGGAATTCTTCGAGAGTATATACTGAATAAAAAAGGTTATGAATTATGGGTAGTGTCAGTGCCTGAAGTAGTTCATACCTCTCTCTTTTATGTTTACCACAGAGTCTTTTCTTTAGCGTGCTTGCTGCAGTGTTAAGAATATGCTGCACTTCATGGTAGTATAACAAATTGTGGCAATTTAATCCTTTTTGTTTTGTAAGGTGTGTCCCCTACGGCTGAAGCTCTCCGACAGACTGCTCCCGTGGCGGCGGCTCCGGTTCGTCCCAAGCAACAGTTGCTCTACCTCGCAGAGGTTCTGGGCTTTCAGGTCAGCTCCACTCTTGCACTTTCTTGCTGTTTGAGTAAAAAGACACTTTTTGATATGCGTGTGTGATGTATCTTGCTCTAATGCAAATGGGCCATGAATTGCAAGTGTAAATACACTGGACTCTGGATAAACAAAACTCGCTTAAACGACATGCCAAATAAACTGAACGACTTGTACCAATTTTGGTTGGCCGCCCAAAATCGCAATGTCAAGAAACTTCAGGTAAATGGAAAGCTTGTTCTTGTGAACTCCAGTTAAATAGAACCGGAACTGAAATTGCAAAGTACCGTCATCGGTCATTACGTGCCATATCAAATAGGAGCAGTCTAACAAGCATTTCAAATGGTAACTAATGCTAAACAGTCAAGCAAATCAAATTCATCAGACATTTGTGTTGCTGCGGCATCAGTAGCTGCTTTGCCGTGTTCTTGTTTCATATTTTTCTACGTCCTGCACTATGCTGGGATCGGCAGAAAGTATGAAATCAATTTCATTTCTTGTTTCACCATTAGGGCTTTTCCAAGTCCACTTTTTTTTCCAGCGCTTCCTGAAGAAGGTGTTCATTATTTAGAGCTTATTCTTTTTGGCGAATTCTACCAACATCTCTCCTCGAGTGCTCCTGGAATCCACGCCGCAGTTGCCAATTGCTTGCTTACCAGCCTGCTTTTTCTCCGCTTTTGCATTGAAGTCGGCCATGACTACAGTATACTGAGTTTGCACTTTTCGCATTGCCAATTCAAGATCTTCATAAAACTGTTCTATTTTTACATCATCGTGACTGGAGGTTGGAGCGTAAGTTTGTACTACCTTTATTCTGTACCTCCTATTCAGCTTTATTACGACTACTGCTACCCTCTCATTAATGCTGTAGAGTTCGTCAATGTTGCCCGCTATGTCCTTATGGATTAGGAATCCTACTTCGAACTGCTTCTTATCTGGTAGTCCTCTATAGCAGAAAACGTGGCCATTTGTCAGCACTGTATAAGCTTCGCCAGTTCTTCTAACCTCACTAAAACCAATGATATCCCAAACAATGCCTGATTCCTCAAGTTCCTCAAAGAGTCCTGCAAGGCTAGCTTCACTCGATAGGGTTCGGGTGTTGAACGTTGCAAGGGTCAGTTCCCATTGGTGGCCTGTCCGCCTTGGTCAGATGCACCGCAGCTGCTGGGAACTGAGGGCCATTGAGTAATTGAATGAGTCATTTGGAAAGGAGTGGCTGAATACTGCCCCAGGGAGCCCAATTCCTGTTCTGGTGAGGGAGGGTCTTGTTGGAAGCTTAGTGGTTCTTGCTGATTTGGTAGTACCTAGATTAGTATCATTTGCTCTCGGTGTTTTTGCCGGTGTCAGGTGCCACTCCAAGCCTGGAGATGTAGTGTAGTGGGGAAGATGAGTTCGAGTTTCCCACCTTCAGGGAAAAAAGAAAAAAGAGGATTCGAACTTCTGAATGTGGCAACTGAGCATCCAAGCTAGCTCAGTCAGCTAACCCTGCGGTCTTTCAGGCCACCTTATGTCGGAGAATCCCAGCCCAGACGATCCTACACGCCTGACAACATGCTTGAATTATCCGCGGTATATGGGTTTTGCTGATTCCGTCAGGTGGCACGACATAGTATTTCTCAATGGTTCTAATATCATGGTTTCGGAGTCTCCCGTACGCATGTGCGAAGTAGGTGGGGTAAAGTGCAGTGATCATAGGTGAGTGAGCGCTAGGATTCACCTCAGTTTGAAGAGAGAAAGGGTAAAATTGGTCAAAAAGAAACAGGCCAACCTAGACGCAGTAAGGGTAAAAGTAGATCAATTCAGGTTGGCACTTGCAAACAAATATGCAGCCTTAGAACAGAGAGATGAAGATGCAGTGAACGAAACCGTAACTAGGCTGGCTTCAGAAGCAGCAGTTGAAGTGGGAGGTAAGGCACCAAGGCAGCCAGTAGTACGGTAAGCTCTCCCAAGTAACAAAGAACCTAATAAAGAAACGAAGAATGAAAGTGTCCAACTTAAGAAATCGGATAGAATTTGCGGAACTGTCAAAACTGATCAACAAGGCAAAAAAACAATGATATTCGAAGCTATAATGTGAGAAAGACTGAAGAAGCTGTAAAAAGTGGACGCAGCCTGAAATCAGTGAGAAGGAAACTAAACATCGGACAAACCAAGATGTATGCACTGAAAGATAGACAGGGTAATATCATCAGCAATCTCGAAGATATAGTAAAAGCAGCAGAAGAATTCTATACTGACCTGTACAGTACCCAAAACAGCCACAATACCTCCATTCAAAGTGGTAATGAACAGGTTACAGAGGCTCCTTATTTAACTAACGATGAAGTTAGAAGGGCATTGCAAGGCATGAAATGAGGAAAGGCGGCAGGTAAAGATGGAATAACAGTCAATTTAATCAAAGATGAAGGAGACATCATGCTTGAAAAACTAGCAGCCCTTTATACGAACTGTCTATTGACATCAAGGGTCCCAGAGAACTGGAAGAATGCCAACATTATGCTAATCCACCACAAAAATCCACAATTTTCTCAACTTCAGCTGCGTATTTCTTCGTAATATTTTGCCCTGAGATAAGGGAATGTATAAGGACCACATTAAAATTAATAAAGACATGAGAAAGTTTGACCAAATTGACTATTTTATTGCCGCGTCCCCCTTAAAGGCCAACTACAATTAAATTTTGGACCACGTAAGAAGCTTCATTTCAGATAGTGTGCATATACAGCAGCCTCCCTGCAGTATTGAAAGTAAACACGTCCCGAAAAGCATTAAAAAAAAGACCAATTTTAGATACCAAAATATAAAGTAAGACAGCAACCAATACCACTCGCTATAAATGGTGCAGTACCTAAATATTAAGAACAAGCATGGTGCCTGGGCTATACCTCCAAGGTTAGGCAGTATCACTGAAGATCTTGGAGGCTATTTCTGTGATTTGCATCTCCTATGCTAACTACAAGGTGTCTGCATCGCATCTGCTTTGCGCTATTTAATGTGTATAGAAAACATTCGCCAATTACCATCCCTGCATCTTTGCCATTATTGGTTCAGTAGTACGTGCACAACCCACAGCCAATTCAGCCCAAGTTAAATTTCATTGCAGTTGCCCTTCAAATCTGCTGCGCTCTGTATGGCTCATCCCACTGGTGTTGCCAGGAAATGCTTGCTGAGCTCCACTTTTGTGCTTGGGTGCAGGTGCAATTCACAGACTTCCCCAAGGGAAACAAGCAAGACTTCCTGTCGTTGGTGACGCTGAACACGAGCCCGCCACAAGTGAGCCACGGCGCAGGCTCCTCACTGGAGGCATCCCACGACGAGGCTGCGCTGGCGGTGTTACGGACACTTGCACACCGAGGATTGGACACGCTGGGCCAACCGCCGGCAAAGGACACACCCGAGCCACCGCTGCGTCTGCGCCAATAAACACCGCCTGCTGCCCCAGCCTCCCTTGTCATCTTTTGTGTGTGTAGCATGCGTTCCAGTAGCAATGGATTGAGAGGCTGCGTCATGAGTGATGCATTTATCAATTGTTATCAATAGTGCAAAGTCAAGAAAAATCAAAGCGTGAATGTTTAAATCCCTAGGTATACGTAGATGCTTAAATTTCCTTGTATTTTGCGCCACAAAGTATACCTAGGAAATCTGAGCACCAACTTGCCCAAGAAAAAACCCTTTTGGTAGATGTTTAAGGGTATCCCAAAAATGAATGTACTAGCTGAATGTTGATTTATTAAGCTAATATTTTTCACGGAATTCAAGATGCCACTCTGCACTTTTGGGTTGCTAACTCTTTCAGGGTCGCTGATGCGCCAGTATGTTTCCGCATTGTCTAGCCAAGGCACTGATGTATCATTATGTTCTCCACTCTCTAGCGAAGAACATAATAAGAGTGCATTTGCCTTTATCTGTGTTATATTTTCCCTTCTGAATAACCAGAAATAGACTGTTGTGTTTTACTATATCTGAGAATAAAGCCCAACACAGAGGATGCACCCCTTTGAAAATAAAGGTAATGAAAAGGGTTAGGACACACAATTTTATTTAACAGCATTCAAGACTCTGGGAAGCTGTCTTGTTCCTGTAAAATACGCCCATTCAAGGTCATTGGTTATTTTTATTTCTAGCAAAGCACTTGTGCATTGGCATTGCAAGCTTCTATAGGAAAGTTAAATGTAAAGTGGAACTGCTGTGCTGTTCGCTGGCCTGGTAAGTTGTGTCTACTTGGGCTGCGTAATATTTGTGATTCCGAGGGCAATCGGGAGCATGCAAAAGTGACCGGAGTAAGTATGGTTTTCAGCTATAATGACAGGTTAAACTTTCAGAATACCAGTGTGCTAATCTTGTGGAGTAACTAAAGATACTGCCATTTGCGAACATTTTTATTTCTTTTTCCGCTAAAATGATCTGGACGTTGCGAATTCCGTGATGTATGCTAATGAACACGAACTGGGCCGCTCGGGCAGCAGCATGCATTTGCGCTGTCGTGCGGTAAAAGTCACATGCCCAGATACCTACACCAGACATACCGCCCTGTTGCGGGGCAGTCTCGCTGCAGCCGACCTTGTTCATCCATCGCACGCTTGAGAGCAGCACAATAACAGTGCGCAATCGCCCAGTCACATATTTTTTTTCATATTTCGCGGGCTTTCTTTGGAACGCAGATGAAAGGACCACGTGAGATATGTTGTGTTGGAAACAATTTATTGAGAGGTTTCTCAAGGTGCTCTACAACTTTGTGTGTCACAGTTAGGGTCTGCAGCCAGTACTTGAAAAGTTGATTAATTAAACATAACTAACCTGTTCAGGGGAAAACAAATAGCCTGAGTAACTCTAGGCCAGTGCCAACATTATGCATTTGGTTCAACTCGCTTCCAGAGTGCCTTTCATCTGAAACTTTGGGTCAAATGATGTGAGACAACCTGTGCGTGCGTGTGTGTGTGTGTGTTTGTGCGTGTGTGTGGTGGGTGTGTGTGTTAGACCACACTGTTACTAGCAGTAAGATTGAGTGCTGTCAGACATTGGTGGCTCCAGTCTGAGGCATCCCTTGTTCGGTCGTTGATGGTCACTTCATCTTGAACATCCACTTTGATTGGGTGGCTGATGTACACATCTGTGTGCGTTCTATTTACAGCACAATAAATGAGAAACTGATTTACACGAAGACATTTTTAGGCTGTCGTTGCTTCGTCACCACAATAACCTCGGCATTTTCGAGTACCTTCCCAAGATCGCTGAGGAATGTGACACGTGCATGTAATGCCCATGCGAAATATTTTACATCGTAGAACATGGTGTTGCCTTGTGTCACCTTCTTTAATCATATTTTGGCATCAAGCCGCTATATACTCTTCAGGTACAATGTTTGCAATTTCATGAGAGGGAGCCACCGATATACAGCCTGACAATATGCCAACAACCAATTTTTCGGATGCCTAATCATTCTAACTTGCTTGATTACTGCAGCATTGATGTTATTGTCCGTGCCCGCATTTAATTTAGTTCGTGAGGAGATCGGTGTACTTTTCTGAGTGCGTGGCCGCTGCGAAGAGATTTTCGCTGATTAGGCGACCAGTAACTTTCGTCACCGGTGCCCACAGCTTGTGTGTGGGCAGATTGTACCAGCCAAAAAAAATGTTGCCGTCTGCTCGCGGGCGCCATATGTGCGTGACATCGCGAGGCGCGACGGGTGAACAAAGATCGCGGCCTCTACTTGTATTGAATTGTGCGTTTCTGCACAATGTGTTCTTTATTTCATTTATTAAGCACAAGTAATTTCCGCTATGTTGTCCTTTGTGTCAGTGTTTGTTGGCTTCTTATGATATGACTAATAAAAAACGGGCCCCTCGGTTAACCTCCTTTCTTCTTGTTTATTGCATAACGAGAGTCTCGAATCCGGCAATACTGATGCCTTCAGGTAGCATGTGTGGGTTTATTGACCGGTTGCCTTCACCCAAAAAGATCACGTTCTCGTGACGCCCATGGTAGAAAGGATGTACCACATCCGCCGCCAAGGTCTGCGAGTGGTGGCGCTGGCTAACACTCCCAGGGTTCTACTAGGAAACATAAATACCCAAGGAAGTGCATGGGGAAACGGTGCCATGGTAGCTCAATTGGTAGAGCATCACACGCGAAATGCGAAGGTTGTGGGTACGCAATGCTTTTTTGCTTTATAACGCCCCCTCCCCCACTCAATTTCTGGTAGATTTGATATCTGTTGAATTCACAGTTGTTCCAGGGCAATGGGATAAATTCTTTGTTCACAACACTCATTCATAAAGCTCGGGATAGCTTACATGCGTAATTTACTACAAATGTCATAATTAGTCCCCTATCCAAGTTTACGTACGTGCTGCCCATAACATGCTCTTTATTTTCTCCAAATATAATAAAAATGTTTTTAGTTCATCGAGGACATTGCTGAAACTAAGACGGAATGTGTTATGACGCCTAAAGAGAGGGAAAGGAAAACGACGGCTCATTAATTATTTGCAATGCTTCTAACCGTACCAGGAACGTAAAAATTTTGACGCACATTGGAGTTACCATGCCGCCCTATCCTTTCCACAAAATTTAAACCTGCTGTAAACTGTATGCAGCTACGTTGGGACACTGAGAAGCATAGCTGATAGCGGTCATATCACACGCTCTAACACTCGAATAAGATTATTTTTTTTACACAAAGGTTGTGTTTGATCCAATCGCATTTAACTTCGCACAAAGAGTTTCCATAGTGTACCACCATTTTTTGCTAAATTTGGTCTTGGCGGCTTTTATAGTTCTGCCAGGGCAGTGGGCTCAATTGTTTCCCGCTCGTTAGACACGCTCACTCTGGAGTGCTAGCATACGCAATTTAGTGTAAAAGCCCCAATTACACCATCCATGTTAAACTTCACCTCCACATCACCCATTAACTTGTCCTTACAGTCACCAAAGATAACGAAGCTGCCTCCTTTAGTTCAATGAGGACACCAGGCGAAACTAATATATCACCCATGAAAAAGTATGAAGAAAATAGACGAGGGTTCAATAATTATTCGCAACGCTTCTAGATAAGTCAAAAGGGTTAAAACTATGCGACACATTGTACTTAAAATACTGCCTATCCCTTCAAAGTATAAAATATCTGAAATGCAGAGTTCTCTTGGGACATCGGGAAACCTAGCTATAATAGAACCAGCGTGATACTTTTGAAGACTCGCTTACAATTATTTTTAACGCTATATATTATCAACACGTATTTACCATCACACATAAATTTAGCATATTGTTCCCTTTATGTTCGCAAAAGTTGACCTCAGTTGTAACAATGCCAGCGCAGCCATCTAAGTTAAATTTTACACCGCTCGTAAAACAGACTAATAACGCTATGGACCACTTGCATGCGTATTCTATACTGAAAAATGCGCATTCAACCGACCCATTTGGGAACATTGCCTACACCTTATCCACAAAATGCCCCTAATTTTCCCTAGATATGAACAAGATGCCTTGTTCAGCTCACCGAGAAAACCGGAGAAACAAACTATGAACCTCGTAATATCCCCTTCAGTCACGGTGTAGATGTTTGTGAACGCGACTTATTTTTGCCATTACTGTGCAGTGGTTGCAAGGAATTGACAATGAACATTAAGCCTTGAGTAAACTGAACATTCTGCTTTCTTAAAGTACAACCGTTTCACTTCTTAGTGAAATGTATCGCTTCATATGAACGCTTTCATGAAGGCACTACCATCCTTGACAGGACGTTTGAAGCGGGGCATTTTGGTAGTAATCATGAAAGATTATTTCTTCCTTTGTGATGCTTGTGCCCAATAATTACCCTGTGCATGTAATTCGAGTGGGTGATTCAATATACAGTGTGACTGACTGTACTATAAATGAATATTTAATTACTATATAATTATGATGGGTCACTATATAAAATGCAGTCATTCTCCCACTTTGACTTGCTTTGTTTATGGAGTCTTCAGCACCTTGGGAAAAATTATGTAAATTTCATGCATTTATCGACAGTCGATCGTAATTCATGACTGAAGGTATTTCACGAAAATACATGAAAAAACGAGGGTGTAGTAATTATCTGCGACAGTTGAATTTAAAACAGGAAAGTGAAAGTTTTGCAACGCATTGCGCTTAATATTTTCCTATTTTCGCAGAATTTCATATCTGTGTCTCGTGCGTTGTTTTAGGAGTCTAGAAAACATCTAGATAAGCGGCAGTATGACACCCTGGAACACTTCAATGAGTAACTTTCTACAAAGGCTGTAATAAACCTACACAGAATAAACATACATCGGTCGTCACTAGGAACATTGTTTCGTACGTCGAATAAATATAAACACCGTGCCCTGCGTATTTTCATTATCATTTATTTCATTTATTAATACTGTTAGCGCATTTTTTGGGCCGTTACAGGGTGGAAAATATTTGTTGCAATGCAGAAAATGCATTGGCAATCACATCCTTGTAGACATGTAGATACAAAATAAAATTAATGTGCCCAACCTGCGGCTCACAACAAAATACAGATGCGGTAATAGAAGCACACACCTCAACATCAATATTTCCAAGTAGGTGAAATTCACAACAAACGAGCTGTCGGGGCTAATTCGGTAGGTCAAGGTAAAGGTGTATGGATTTTTCAAACGAACTGACAGAGTCTGTTAGCGTTATGTGCTGTGGCAATGAGTTCCATTCTTCAATTGTTCGTGGGAAGAATGAATATTTGAATGTGTTGATCCAAGCTTGGAAGGGTGTAAGTTGTTGGTTGTGACTGTTCCTCAATGTTCGGGCCGAGCGCTGCGTCCGGTGTTTATATTAAAGAAGTTACCCCGCAAAAGATAGAGGAACCTCAGTCTAGCAACTGTTCTCCGCTCTAGCAGTTGAGGTAATTTAAGTTCTGACAACATCCCTGAGACTGAATCCGTGGATTTATATCTAGACTTAATAAATCTAGCCACCGAGGATAGCGGGGGAAAACAACTAAATGCCGTGTATAACGCATAAAAATTTGGATAACGCGACCAATATGTTACTGTTTTCAGAGTACATAAGCAACTTACACAGCGCAAATTTTCGGTACACATCACCAAAAAATGGCCCTCATTCTTTTTTCAAAGTATGAAATATCTTCTGCGTTTACTCCTGCCGGGAAACAAGTAACAGTGTCTTTTATTTATAAACAGCCTGAAAGTGAAATCGTCAATCAGAAGTGACACGTATATTCATAAATAATTGAAGTCAGTGTTCTATTGCTATTGAAATGGCTCTGCGAGTTTGACCAAGGTCATTATCACGAGCATATGCAGTGGCGTAGCAACAAGGGGGGCCGGGGGGCCGTGGGCCCCGGGTGCACGGGGCCAGTAGGGGGGGGGGGGGGGGTGTCATATACGTCTGAAGACACCCGAAAATTGTCGATATGCCCACCTTCCTCTACTACATCCGGGGGGGAGGGGGGGTGACAGAAGAGCTAGCGGCCCCGGGTGCCAGACGACCTAGCTACGCCACTGAGCATATGTACGATAAATCGTGATTACACAATGAAATTCACAATGAAATTGTAAGAGGTTTGATTAGGTTTCTGATGGTGATAAAATACTGAGACTGCAACGCTGCAACGGAGAGAGATTAAATAGTTCCAGCATTTGGTAATCCAACGATTTCAGGCCGTAAGGCACACCAGTCGTTGGACGCGGCTGATTAAAATGCTTTATCCGGACTCCCCCTCACCCGCAGATTAAATGGAACAAGCTGATTGTCTTTTAGAACACTGATATAGCGGTCCCCAAAAACTGGGCATGATGCAAGTTGCGCAAGTTGACAGTTTGTTAAGGGGCGGGAGCTGCCTTGCGCCAGGCGTTATCCGCAACGAGAGCGTGTATATATATGGTGTCGTCCGCTACAGGGCGTCTCGAGAAGGCACAAAAGACAATCGTCGTTGTCCAAGCAGGGATATGAAAAAAAAAAAGCATTACTTATGTGGCCACTCTACTAAGAAGGAATTGAGCTTTAGCTGTAGTTTTAATGGACTTTTCCAGCGTGCAGCCAAAAGTGCCAGTGCCCACTTTCAAAAGTGTGTGTGTGTGCGCGGAGGGGGGGGGGAATATGAGATACTTGCCCCCCCCCTCCCCGGCACGATTGAGATTGGGGAGGGGCAAGTGCTCCCCTTGCCCTCCCCCCCCTTTAGATACGCCTATGCATGCAATGCCATCTGCTGCACGATATAATTAAGGACCATGATCAGACGCCAGAGCCTTCCTGCCGTACTTTCCCTTTCAACCCAACGCTGCAGCGCTCCTTTACGTTTTAATCACGGTGTCGTTAGTTTGTAACGATCAACACGTATACGGAGTCCAGTCTAAAAAAAACAGAACACTGCGAAGCCCCATACTTCCTGCATGATGAAACGCGTTTAATTGGTAATACCGTACATACTATTAGTATTCCGTGCGTGCAATGAAGAAGAAGTAAACGTTTGCCGATTCTCACAGCGTCCGAGCTTTGCGCCGACACATAATCGACGTATACGTTATCTTTTGCCCAGACAGAGCGTGCGTATATGCACTTGCTATGAAGAACTTGTCGCGCGGCGCATGCCGTTTATCTCGAAGCACAGTTACAACTGGCGCGATTGAACCGCAGATCCGCGACGTTGGGTGCACGCGTCAACTCGGTGGGGGTACAGCCGGCATCGCCGCGATCACTCCGTGGCCCGTATTTGTGGCCGTCAAGTGGCTCAGTTGGCCGTGACGAGACCCTGTTAGCAGCGAGTGTTCGGATAGCCGCGATCCGCCGCCGTCGCTCGCCAATGAGATGCGCCCACTTCCTTGATCCATATCGCGCGCCTTCTGCGCGTGTCAACTATAGATGTCTATCGGCGGTCGCCTCCTTTGCGGGCTGGCTGCCCGAAACCTGATTACTTCGTTCGGTGCTCGTGATTTGGTCCCACATCTGTTGCAAATGTCATACGGTGTCCCACGTAACCTCCGCCAAAATTATTTAAAAAGGAACGGAAAAGGAAATGCGAGTGCTGGTCAGAACGAAGTGAATGTTCTAGTAATAGAGAGTTTTAGTTTAGGGGACGCAAGCGGCTTGTACCGTCGCCCCTAGTTCTTGCGTACGCAAGCCGCTTGCGTCAATTTTTGTTGTGTTCCGATTAATTACACAATTAGTGAGTGCTAAATCATTAATTTCTCAAATATTCATAATCGGAGCAAAATTGTCAATCAGAAAATTGTTGGTCATCTTGAAAAAAATTTCCGACCCTTCTTTTGTTGCTTTGTACGTGCTGCATATAGTTTTTTCTTTTCTTTTTTTTTTTTTTGTCCAAGCCTGAAAGAAGCCCACGAAGGCCTGCGAAAGGTACTGCACGACTTGTTTGTGTTTCGCAGGCTTTCCTGTTCGTGCACGTAATGTGAACGTTGCATGCATAAAACAATTAGCAGCACTTGCATAACTAACATAAACCTCTGCTGTGTAAGTGGCATGCTTTCATCGCTGATAAATTTAAATAATTAAACAGTTACTGCATGAACCGTTTGCGTTGCCTAATGAAAAAAAAAAAAAAGAATAAATAATGTTGAGACACGCGTATCATTGCCTCATATTTCGCACATCGTAGGAAGAGACTACGCCGTAGAAATTACTGTTAGTCTGTACGTTTTTCCAGACACCACAAACAGAAAGCAGACTTCTTTTCTGCGACCCTGCAGAATAATAGCCCAAGTTACAGCGAATATGTTTCTTTCAAGCAGTTGCATTGCGAATTTAAGACACATTTTAAAGCGTTCCTCGCATGTAACGTAACGCTTTCGAGCAATCAGATGCATTTGTCTCTTTCCTTTGCGTTCGACTTTAGAGCTGTTTCATCATGCCAGCACCCCAACTCGCCCAGCTGTTCTTATCTTTGCTTAAGGAGTCGTTAGCCAAGAGCTGTACTTCTCCCACGCACGTTTAACTTCCCATGAACACCAGCCGGAGTGTTCCCTCGCCATATCGAATTTGATTTAGATGGCTTATAGTTCTTCCAGGACGGTGGGATAAATTCTACGCTGTAATTGAACGACAAACTTTGAAGTTTGCTTGCGCACAACCAATAAACTTCTCCCTATATCCACGAAATATGAACAAGGTGACTCGTTTACTTCATTGCGCACACGACAGGCGTCTCACATAACGCATGACAATAGGAAAAAAAAAAAAAAAAACACGACTGCTCAGTAATTATTTGCAAAGCTCTTAAATATTCCGGAAACGTTAACGTTTCGCCTCACATTGCACATAACGTGCTCCCAATTCTCACCAAGTATATATGAACGCGGCGTGACGTAGAGTCTTCTCGGGACGTTGGGAAACATGAACCCGCCGTGGTTGCTCAGTGGCTATGGTGTTGGGCTGCTGAGCACGAGGTCGCGGGATCGAATCCCGGCCACGGCGGCCGCATTTCGATGGGGGCGAAATGCGAAAACACCCGTGTGCTTAGATTTAGGTGCACGTTAAAGAACCCCAGGTGGTCAAAATTTCCGGAGTCCTCCACTACGGCGTGCCTCATAATCAGAAAGTGGTTTTGGCACGTAAAACCCCAAATATTATTATTATTATTATTGGGAAACATGACTGGTAATAGCCGCATAACGCATTCTAGCACTCGATGAATTACGTCGGCTATAACTACACTGGATCTAATTACAACGGCTCTGATGACTCCCCCCCCCCCTTTTTTTTTTCTTTAAAACAATATTTCGCCTCGGTGGCAGTTATTGGGCGGCGGGCTAAATTTCGCACCGTTCGTCAGACAAACTTTTAACGTACCGGCGCACTTGCATACGTAATTTACTCTAAAGGCCGCAACTGAGCCCATTTTTGGCCCATATCTTTCCCCCTTATTTTCACCAAACAGAGAAGGTCCTTCACTTAGTTTGCAGGGCCTAACACGTGCCTCGTGGAATGCATGAAAATAGGCAGAGAATGGTCGAGTACTCAGTAATCACTTGCAATGATTGTAATTAGGCCAGAAACATTTAAAAAAATTGCACGCACCCCGCCTAATATGGGCCCCGTTTCAACTGAATGTGAATTTGGTGTCATGTACAACTATCATATATAAGAGACTGGGAAACAGCGAATAACGGCCTACTTGACGCTTTCTAACACCTACTGAAGCAATTTTTACAATGCATCTAATTTAACAACATGCATATAACTTCGCATGTTCATTCGCCATAACATTCCCTTTAATTTCACCAAATTCAATATTGGTGGCAATTACAGTTCTGTCGGTACAGCGAAATGAATTCCGCGCCACTCGCAAAACACACCTATAACGAACACTCCGGAGAGCTTGGACAGGTAATTACTGAAAAGGCAATAATTAATTAAGTCGTCGTCGTCGTCGTCGTCTCCTGCTTTCCCCTCACCGAATCTTGGTAACGACCATCATTCGTCTCCAAAGGGGGGCGTGGTCATCATTGCGTACGTGATCTCAGGTATAAAACAGAGGGCATGCGAGCATGTTTACGTTTGGTAAACAGCGCTAACGTCAAAAACAGAACAATAGCTCTGGCACAACTCGTTGCCTGTGCTCTGTTCATTGCGTAACATACGTAAACATGCCCAATTAACTATCTAATCATGTGTTTATGGTGGGCGCGACCAATAGTGCTTGCCTGCTTGCTTGCTTTTAGGGTAGGGGTATGCAGAGAGATGTAACATATCCTTGCCCAGACACCCAACGAGTTCTACATTTTGCTCACGCAAACGGTGGGTTCTTTTGTGTAACTTTCTGCGTTCCTTTGCATAAGCCCGGCGGTATGCGTCGCCTAACTTTTCGCACGCAACATCTAAAACTCCCTACACCCAAAGCGGGCAGTTTAATTGTTCCATGCACGGCAGAAGTGCGACGGCAGAAGAGCTAGACATACACAGCCGCCAACGCGAAGTGCTCCAGCTGGTGGTCTCTGTCCCCAAGGACTGACCAAGCACAATTCTGCTTATCTTCGTTTGTCTGACTAGAACCGACGTATTAAGTATGACACGAACGATTACCGACCAATAATAGCTGACATTGTCGACGCGATGCCGTTTAGTCAGCGGTGTCCTGGAATATTTCACACTTTTTATTTTGTAAACGGATGGTCGCAACTATAAAACTGCGACGTGTGATTACGTACCTAATCAAAAGTAACAGAGACAGCAGCTCGAGGCCCCCAGTTTTCAAACTCTCAGTTGCCACCTGAATGAAATAGCTAGCGCCTCTTGCACACGCCAGAGCGGCATGAACACGTGGCTCATTTTAGTATGCGTTCACTCTGATTGGGCGTAAGGATTATAACTTTACTTAAAGCGACAAGGGAGGGGGTGGGTGGAATCTAATGTGTAAAATCAATTACTCATGTGTAGAGGAGTTTCCAGCAATATGCTATTGCCGGGCGATATTCCCTCGCGTTTTCTCATACGGCCATTCTCAGCACCGACGCTTCTCTCCATTTTTCTCATGACTATTCCGTTAGTGAGCGCTGCTATAATTATCAGCGTTCAACGTGCGATACGCGCAAACTTCTTCGGGGTGCATTCAAGATCACGTAATTCTCTTGCAGCGTCCGTCCTCGCCAGTGGATTTGAAATAGTCAGACGTTCGGTACCGGCTGAAGTGCCTCAGTTGGCTGGTTTATTTATAACGGCGCTTGGCGCTAGTAATCCTCTCGGCTACACACACACACGGAGAGATACTTCCACTTCGCAAGCGATCGCATGTAAAACGAAGGATACCACTTAAAACGGGCTTCGCCCCACTAGGCCTGTTTATGTGGAGGAGCCAACTTTGACGAAAGGTCAGGGCTGAGAGGGTCATACACACGTGTATGAACATCTCTTGACATGATTTGTGAGTACTGTATCCTAGCAGACATATCTTGTAAAATGCCGGACGTGAGCGTTCTTTGTGTTAAGCTATGATGCACTGCTGCCCGCAGTCTTCGCCGCAGTCTGGCACAGCGAACAACGTCCGTTTCTCACCTGCAACAATTCGCGGCTTACGATCTCCAGTCAGTACACAAAAGTGCCCGCGCACAATTTCACCACTTTTGCCACGGAACTGCCAGAGTTGTCTTTTGAGCTATTTGGAGCGTGTTCTAGATAATTTCATGAAGCACTTTATGCCATGGCTTAATGGTTAGCGCGCCCTGTGCCTGCGTCATGGTTCTTGCCAGATCAACGGTTCAAACTCCGTTGCTGCGGAGGATGGAGACAGATGCTGTCTCCTTTTTTTTCTTTCGAAGTGTGACGAGCAGGTTTATTGAGAAAATAGAAGGGTGGAGTGATACACAAAACTGGAGTGTATGATCTCAAAGCGTGTGGCTATGAATGCTGTCACATTTAAACACACGCTTATACGCGGGATGAATCTCGTTGTCAATGGTACACAGTGCGTTTTCTCGGTACTTAGGGTATACTTGGAATTTAAAAGTGGGAATAGTGCGCGCATAAGATCATTCCGCAGCAGACGCACAAAATGCCGTGCTTCACTGCATTTTATGTGTACTGCAGTGAAGCTATATGTCCTGCAAATCCTTTCGGTTCTTCATTTGGCTGTTCATAATGAGTAAAATAATTACCGTCATCAACTCGTCACACCAGACGATGAGTTGTAAAGGTTGTTTGTTCACACCTAGGATTCAATCCTGAGTCTGGGATAAGCACGCCCTAGTGCCTTTGTCTTCGTCATTGTTATCGTCTTCGTCGTTATTATCATCACCGCCTTCGTCGACATGAAATTCCGGGGAGCTAACTGCTGCTTAAAGGGGCTGGCACTGAAGGTTTTCGTTTTACGTAGTCTGGCAATTTTTCGCTCTCTTCAAGAAACACAAGCACCAATTTTTGAGTTAACGATAAGTGATATCAAGCTGCCAGAAACATTACCTCCTGTGTTTTTATTCACATTACCTCAACATGAAATATGCCTCCGAATAGCAGATTGACCATGTGTTTTTCTGTTTATCTCTCTCTAAAAGCGAAAATGAGAGCAATTATAAGCTACCTGAAATATTGAGGACACGATGCGTAAATTACTATAAAATGCGCTATGCCTAGCTTTTGTGCGTGAACTATCACAGTACGCTCAACGCAACTCATTTCTTTTTTATTGCGATAGAAATCACACGGACACTTCAAATACACTCAAGCCTCGGATGTATAGGCAGGGCAAAAAAGTTTACAGGATGCGGGATCGGAGAGGAAGCGCAAAATTTCCAGAGCCTGCACAAGCAGTCTGGATTGCAATGTATTACGTGTGCTAGTGTACGCGACCAACATGGTGTTGTAGTGTTTCAATGGCTGCAAGCTAAAGCTGGGCTGAAATTCGACTTTTTCGCGGAACCCGCATACAATGAACTTCTGACCCAGCTTATACATTTGTAAATAAACCTATATATGCCGCCACCAGCAGCCAACCGCTACGACGTCGCCTTGTCACTTGTTTTTGCGGTTACCAAGTCAGCTGTCGAGTTGTGTGGATCCTTTGACACACCCTTAGAAAGCGCTGATGACCCGCCGTGGTTGCTCAATGGCTATGGTGTTGGGCTGCTGAGCACGAGGTCGCGGGATCGAATCTTGGCCACGGCGGCCCCATTTCGATGGGGGAGAAAACACCCGTGTACTTAGATTTAGGTGCACGTTAAAGAACCCCAGGTGGTCGAAATTTCCGGAGTCCTCCGCTACGGCGAGCCTCACAATCAGAAAGTGGTTTTGGCACGTAAAACCCCAAATTTAATTTTTTTAAAGCGCTGATGTCGCGCGCTCGAAACGCACGGCCCGCCTCCACCTCCCGTTCTCTATCGCGCTTTGAGCCGCAACGTGGGAAAGAAAAATTCCGGGTAAGTGTAGATAGCTGGAAACTGTCGATCGAATACGATGTTTTCGCATGCGATGCACAATATGACATTCGAGCTTACGAAACTGCGCTAGTAATAATAAACTTGGGCAATTCATTTTGACTGATTGGCTAACATAATTAGCCTCCCTTTCCGTTTTGTCTTAAACAGCTTATTTCGAGCAGAGTGATCAGTATTCGGGCCGACAAGCAGGGGTATACCGCTCTCTAAAACGTGGCATAATTTGTCAAGACTTACTACAGAGCAGACGAAACGTTTTACGTGTGTGATAGCGCTAGGGTGTCTTTTTCTGTTCCCAGTTCCCAGTAAGTGTTACAGATCTAAATAAATGCCATTGTTAATGTCAGCTGAAGTCTTGGTCATGAGAAAGCTCTTGCGAATGCAATAAAATGCAAATCACGATTCAAAAATAATAATAACTACGCGTTGGCAATATCCCGCCCGAAAAAACTACGACAATCAAATGTATACCTACTAGTGACTCATCGAAAGTAGCACGCCCTAATCCGCTCATAGCAAGCAGACGGGACCCTTTGGTACCGTCAAAGAAGCGGTAACCTGATAACGTCGACGCGCGTTCTAGATTTTTCTTGCAGCAATGCAGAAGTGTAAGGCAGCAAAGCTTGCATGCAAGGGCAAGACGGGCAT
The DNA here is from genome assembly GCF_050947875.1 of Dermacentor variabilis. Classification (NCBI taxonomy): domain Eukaryota; kingdom Metazoa; phylum Arthropoda; class Arachnida; order Ixodida; family Ixodidae; genus Dermacentor; species Dermacentor variabilis. The sequence continues at coordinate 170,055,951 of NC_134573.1, read as the reverse complement.
GGTATTCTGTAGTGGCTGGGACAGTGCCGTCAGCTTCTACATTTTCTTCTCGTCCAAACACATCGTAAACGCAGACATTGCCTCATAAAACGCATGCTGAAATGGCAGATTTATTTAGAAATATTTTTTTTCTCTCGTAGATGTCGCCCAAAAATCGAGAATGTGAAACGCCGCATCCGCAACTCCCTGTCTACTGCGCAAATAATGCGAGCTTCAAAAATCATTTTTTTACGTGAGACCGCAATAAAGCAGAGATCCAAGACGCATCTCGAAATTTCCGAGTTGAAATTCATATTTAGTTTAGCCATCCCTGTATTTAGGTTCCTCTTTTTCGTTTAGTGGCAGTGGTAGCGCAAGGTATTGTGGACATAATACCGGAATTATAACCAATTCTTTAAGTACAAAGAAATCGGACACAAAACTATGGAATTGATTGATTCATCGGCTGGCTCGTCTATCATCGTGGATTCGTAGCTATGGCGTTCAGTTACTGGGCGCAAGGTTGCAAGTTCGACTCTCTGTTGTGTCGGCCGCATTCTGGTGAGATAGAAATGCAACAACGCTCACGTGCCGGAAACTGCAGGCTTGTATTATCCAACTCCAGGCGATGCGACCGAACGTAATCCAGATGATTTTACTACGGTGCAGTCTTGTATGCACGTTACCGAAAAAGAAAAAGTAAATCGAAATACGTTTCTCAACGCACTCAAATGGAAGGCACGCGTTATATTGCTACATGCTACTTGAAAATTAAGGTAACGCGAAACCGTTACCATTACAGAAAAAAAAAAGAACGCCACGTTATTTAGTCGCTACTCCACGCTCGTAAATTTTGGACAGTGGGTATTCGTTGCAGGAACGCAGAACAACGTTAAAAAGGTCGTATTATGCACGCAGCAAGTTTTTTACCCTTAATACCGATTTTGCGAAGTAATTTCGAATGAATACCTAGGACTTGTAGACAATTTGTGGTCGAAAGTCGCTACACATGTACAGCTTGCCCCAATTGCTTCCGACCCTGCAACACGTGGCGGAACCGTTTCGTCAACATAAAGCAAGGCTTCATACTCTGTGCTAACTCTGCAAAGAAAACTTTGCAGAGCACTCAACAACGTTAAAGTAATTACTGCAGTTGACATAAAATAAGCTACTGTTGCTGCTGCTGATGATAATAATGATGTTCGTATTGAAGCATTATCTCAAATAAGTGTCCTTATTTAGCGCGAAACGAGAACAGCTTCGCAACACGCACACTTGGCTGTTCGTTCAGTTGCGCTTTCCTCGTTAGAGCACCGCCGAAGTTGTTCGAGGAAAATAAGAGAGAGAGAGAGAGAGAGAGAGAGAGAGAGAGAGAGAGAGAGAGAGAGAGTGATTTGGGGAGGGGAGAGAGAAGGAGAGAGAAATCACGCACGAGAAGGGAGTTTCTTTTTCTTTCTTATTCTTCGGCTTGTACCCCCGTCGTGTTGCGTAGTACGGGACCCGATAAGGCCATAGCGGGATAAAAAGTACGGATGATCTCCCGGTTGATAGATCGCAAGTGGTACCGGCGCTGTCGCGCATATGCTCGCTGGTGGCGCTCGTCGAAGGCACGCGCAAGGTCCTCGGCCACGACGTGAACGCGATTACGCGAGAACACGCCTCTCCCTTATCGGGCATGGCCGTCCGTGCCGCCTCTCTCAGAAACCGCGCAGTGTCGTGGAGGCTGCGAGCCAGTCGAAAAGAGAGAGAGAGAAGAAAAAAAGCAACGAGGAAGTTGTTGTTATAACCAAATTTTATTTATTTGTTTATTTATTTATTGGTGCGTTGACACGCACTCCTGTCGTCATGACAGGAATCCTTGGCATAGACTGCTACTTCTGTTGTGTGACGTGTACCTGACGTTGATCCTTCCTTTTTTTTATTAAAGAAAAGAAAATGGAACGATAAGACTCACTATAGGGTTGACTATGCCAAATGCCAAATACACTACTCAGGAAAAAAGAAAGAATGAATGAAAGAACAAGATGAAAATAACAACATGCAGTACACACAACGAACACAAGTGACAAACTTAAAAAAAAAAGTAAATTGTGCCGGTGTCACAAGGCGCATTTTTTGATAACTGTCTATCCCGACCGGGATCGAATTTTTCGATCGCGATTGACTTCTTTGCGTAAGCTGCGGAAGGTGAGCTACCAATCGCTGTTTAGAAATTCGCTCCCGATCTCGCTTGATTGCGATCGAAAAATGCACCGTGCGACACCCGTTCTGGAGTTTCTTGCTTTCCCAAACCACGATCCGATTATGAGGCCCGCCGTAGTTGGGGGGGCACCGGAATGCTTTGACCCTCGGGAGCACTTCAGCGAACACCTAAGTCTGAGTACGCGAGGTTTTTTTGCATTCCCCCCCCCCCCCTCCTTACGTGCGGCCACCGCGGCCGTTATCGAACCCGGGACCTCGAGCTCAGCAGCGCAACGCCGTAGCCGCTAATCTACCGCGGCGGGTCACAAGCCAAAAAGTGATCGACAACGACAACGAAGACGTCGAGCACGACGATGAGACAACAGCAGCAACAGAATGGGCCCTTGGAAATTCTGTCGCGTATATCTTGTACTTTTTCTAACGTTGCTGTCGCATTTTATGCGGTATTTTGTTTTGTTGGTACTTTTCGATAGGGCCTCATCCCTATTCCCACGCTCGTTGTAGATTCGATTTGGATTTAAATTTAGCGTGCCAGGCGATCAACCGGGCTAATCATTAAAGTCTGAATCTATTGTAGCCGCAAACCGCGGACTCTAACACGCGCCTTATGGCTTAGTTCCGACACTTCGTTCCTTCCTCGCGTCTGTTCGTCTATACACATCGTGCACGAACGTATCGTTGTAATAAATAGAGCGAGATAAAAATAAATAATTAAAAGAAACAGTCCTAATCGTCTTTCAACACATCGACGATTACGACGAAAAAAAAAATAGAAGGAAACAAGTGACAAGACGGAGCAACTGTAGGTAGCGTGTACTACGAATTCCGCGCATTCTCGTACTGACACCAACTGTCCGACAGCCTGAATTCTTCGCCCGCCTAGCGACATCGGAAGCATAGTCGAGGCGGGGACGCAATAGTGGTAGCTCCCTCGACTCGCTGGCGACAGCTGTAGCTTACGCAGCGCTGCGCGCTACTGCTGAGGCGCAGTCAAACGGGAGCGATCTCGTGCGACGCGCGCCCACGAGATAGCTGCCGCGCGAAGCAGCGGATCGACTCGCGAAAGCCGGAAGGTCGACGTGGAGCCGTTGTGCCGTAGAGGTTGGTTGTATCTCTCTCGTCCCACTATGACAACGGCGACGATGCGGAGGACCGATGGAGCGCGCGCGCGCAGGCTCGTTGTGGATGCATACGGAGCGGCTGTGCGCAGCCTGCGGCAACGTGTGCCGCAGTTCCAGGCTGTACGACGCGTCTGCAGACTCGGGCCTGCGAGCGGATCTCCAGTGGAACAACCGACTACATCAATGCAGATGTGGTGCAGGCAGCCCAGCGGGATCCTGAATTGTTGACGTTGAGTCATTTTCAGCGTGGCACATACCCGTGAAGGGGATTGGCCACAGCCGCACAAAAGAGAAATTTAATGAGCATATATAGATAAAATTTTGACAAAGCAAGCTAATTTAATTTATTAAATATCTCGGGCTTTTAAAAAAATAGTAAAATAAAAAGAAGTCAGTGAGGGTCCAAAACATCACATTCTCTCCTTTTTCTCTACAGCTGTAGCTGTTCTCACCACTGGTCTTTGTAATCACATATATATATATATATATATATATATATATATATATATATATATATATATATATATATATATATATATATATATATATATATATATATATCTATATATCATATATATATCATATATATATATATATCACACATCAGTGGAGCTCAGCACGTACTGCGCTCGTTGATTTGACGTCCGCCGCCGTCCGCCATTGGAATGCCAAAATTTCTTGCGAGAAAAATGCAAAGAAAGTTATCATTACGCTGCAAGGATTTCGACTTACGATAAATAGATTGACAGTCCAGGATTCTACCTCCCAGCCATTCTGCTGACGCTACATCAGTGTGCAATCGGGTCAGCAGCTGCCACGATTGGCTAACGCCCGGTCAACATCTGTGTGCTGAATAGAGCTGGCGTCAGCGCCTTCTAGCAGGTCGTCTTCTCAGTTGCGGAGGCAGTCCTAATTTAAGTGCTCTTCTACATGTAATGACAATGACTGGTTCAATTTGGTGTGCCCTCTATGACTGAGCGCTTCTTCTTCTTCTTCTTCTTCTTCTTCTTCTTCTTCTTCTTCTATCCCGAGGCTTATTCTTTTGTCTGCTGGGTGGCAGTGATGACGTCTTCCTTTCTTCAAGGATAGCGTGAGGCATATTGACGGGTAGCCCAAATATTAATGTGAGAAAAGGCGAACGAATGTAGCAGTAAGAAGTTGTTTTAGTAGAGACCAGTGGGTTAATTAAGTGCGACAGGTAAGGGGAGGAAGAAGAGCCGATTCTTTCCACTTCTCCACCGGGAGGCGCAGCTTCCAAAAAGCGAATGCTACTTGCACTTTTACTTGTACAGATCAGATTTCGCGCTCGCACCTGCGTATCTTCACTCCAGCAAACACTGCACGAAACTTACGGCGCGTTATTTTTCGTCAGCTATCGCGTCACTGTTCCCATGTTACGGGCGAAAATGCATCCCCCCCCTTTTTTTCATGTAAATTAAGGCTTTGTGCAGCTATTACTGCTGATAGTACGTGTTTAGGGTTAGATGCGCTAGGAGTTTTGTATGGATGCATAAAAACAGGCAACGGCCCAGCGGTGCGAGCGCGAGCACCAACAGCAACGAATAGGATAGGATGGGACATCCTTCTTCGATGGCGCGTACCCACTGCGGGGGATTGGCCAAGATTTGGATGGCACTAGGAAGATGTTGGTGACACAAAAACTGGTAAAAGTGTCACGTGGAAACGGTTAAAAATAATGCATGAAGGACTTAAAATAATCGCCCTGAAACAACTATGAATTCCTCCACGGCTGAGCAGACATCCCTGTGGTAGTTTCCAAGAGAGAAGGTTCCAAGAGAAAGGTTGTTTAAAATGAAAAAAAAAAATTAAACCAAGTTGCGTGAACGTTGGCCCTAAAATGTTTTTCCTTAGAGAAGAAGTACGTCGGCAGAATAAGAAAAATGATTCATGGTTTCGTCTACTGCACAGAATGGGCACAGTAGGGAGGGTGCCAGGCCAGCCTTGTGACGATAAAAGTTTAATAATGGTGTTCGATAGCGCAACCGGCTAAAAATTACTTCAGTTTTTCTGGCGTGAAAGGAATTTTTGTGCCAAGGGAATAGGAGATGTCAATATTCTGAAAAATTTACTATCACTGGGTTCAAAAAGTTCTGAGCAGTTGCATATATCCTGAATGTAGTACAGTTAAGTAAGCTGATGTGGGAAGTAATGATAGTACAGGGCCATTGAGAGCCGCTCTCGCGAGACTGTCAGTTATTTCGTTCGTGTATAATCCCCTATGACCAGGCACCCAAAGTTATCTAACTAAATTTATGTGGGCAGACTCTAGAAAATGAAGTGTACGTAAAAGGTTGGTAACACTATTTGGTGTGAACAATGTACATAAAGATAAAGAACCCGTTATTATGACTACCATCGATATTGATGAATTTAGTGTACGCAAGGCTAACACTACAGCTAGAAATTCAGCCAGAAATACGGATAAGTAGTCCGGAGTCCTACTTGAGAATGACCAGTCTAGAGCAGGAGCGAAAATGACAATTCCAGATTTTTTCCCATACTTTTTTTTTCCCATAGATTTTTTCCCATAGTGACGTACCCATCAATGACATTAACATTACCGAAGAAGGTGTGTTGAACTTAATATTGAAACTCGATATTAAGAAGTCTGCTGGGCCAGATGGCATTCCGAACTTGTTTTTGGTACGGTACTCATTATGGACCTGTCGCTACCTCACTGTCATATTTCGCAAGTCGCTGGCATCCCCTACAGTACCCTCATCCTGGAAAATGGCTCAAGTTCTTCCTTTATTCAAGGCCGGTGACAAACACGTCTTATCTAATTATCGACCAATTTCTATAACCTCTCATTCTTGTAAAATGTTAGAGCACATTATTTACAAACACATTATGGAATACCTCGAGTCACATAAATTACTAACTAATTTCCAGCACGGCTTCAGACGTGGGTTCAGCACATTAACACAGTTAAGTGAATTTACACATGACATTTGTATTAACCTCGACTCGGGCAACCAAATTGACGCAATCTTCATTGATTTTTCAAAGGCATTTGATACAGTGAGTCATTCGAAATTAATGTATAAACTAGACGCTATCCTTAATGATCGCCACATTCTCAGCTGGATTTCTAGTTTTCTTTCCGATCGATCTCAATTTGTGTCCTTTAACAGAGCTAATTCCAGGGTGACAGAGGTGCCTTCAGGAGTACCACAAGGTTCCGTGCTGGGTCCGTTGCTTTTCTTGATCTTTATAAACGATTTGCCTCATCACATAACCTCAAATATACGTTTGTATGCTGATGACTGTGTATTGTATCATAAAATTTCCTCCTTTGATGACCATTTACAGCTTCAAGAATCATTTTCTAATTTTAGCTCTTGGTGCGATACCTGGCAAATGACAATTAACGTCCGTAAAACTGTTGTTATGAATTTCACTAATAAAACGACCCCTTCCGCTTTTACTTACAAAGTTAATAATACTCCAATTCAAAGCGTTAGTGAATATAAATACCTTGGTCTTGTTTTCACACCTAATATATCTTGGTCGAAGCACATTGATTTAATAACCTCAAAAGCACTGAAAAAGTTAGGCTATCTGCGCCGCACATTGACCACAGCCCCAAGAGATACTAAACTACTCATGTATAAATCTCTAATCCGGCCTATACTCGATTATGCTTCTCCCGTCTGGAATCCACACAAACAGTGCCACATTAATCAAATTGAGGCCATCCAAAAGAAAGCGATCCGCTTCATATGCCGTAGGTACGATAGGGATTTTTCGCCGTATACAGCGCTTTCATCCCTAGACTTAGAACCGCTCTCAGATCGCCGACGCACGGAATCATTGAAGTTTTTGCATTGCGTTATTAACTCTTCTTGCCGTATATCTTCGGATAACTACCTAACTCCTGCGAAACCATGTAATACTAGAAGTCACCATCACCTAAACATCGCACCTTATTTCGCCCGTACGGACACATTTAAATACAGTTTATTTCCCCGTGTAATCGAGTACTGGAATTCTTTGCCTGGTGCTACTCGTTCTCTTCCTTTAAACTTATTCTTGGCGGCCATTGAATAGTTTTGGTTTGTGTTTGTTTGTATTTTTCGTATTGGGCCTGTATTACTTACTATTCTCATTTCTCTGCCTTTCACACCCACTCCTGCAATAGCCCGATAGGGCTGCAGTATGTACAAATAAATAAAAATAAATAAATAAATACTGTGAGGCGTCTGTTGCAACGACCCTATCTATACCTAAACAACATAAATGATCTTGTAATAGTCCATTTGATATATTATGAGAGAGAAATATTGCATTGTTTGGGTAGATGTCATCACAGATGATTTGTAGACTCTCTCGCACATCACAAATAGGTGGCACTTCCCAACTACGTACATTTAAGGGGGTAATCAGTGTTAGCACAAAGACCACCTGTGGCATGTGAAACAGGGGCCAGTGTACTCCAAGAAATAATGAAGGCTGGAAAATGAATATGTTTTCGTATCTTCTAAAACGAAATTCGTACATATTTAAGACCTTTTGCACAGTCAGCAACCGAAATCTGCACAATATTGAGGGCAGTCTGACTTCTTGATTTAAGACGTTGTTAGCAGCAAATTTCGGTAATCCGCAACACAATCGCAGGGCTTCCCTCTTAATCAGAACAAGGACCGTAATTTATAAACGCACAATGCATGCTTAGAGGAACACTCGATGGAAGCTCTCGTCCGCTTTTATTGCGTGCATTTGCTGGCCACCGGCTAATCAAGGGTGCTGAGGAATCAGCAAGTGTTAATATACGAGGTCTGGTTCCAGCAATGCCTATATATGAACGCTGCCTCTGTGTCTCGTCTCGTGTCAATTAGATTATGGGGTTTTACGTGCCAAAACCACTTTCTGATTATGAGGCACGCCGTAGGGGGGGACTCCGGAAATTTAGACCACCAGGGGTTCTTTAATATGCACCTAAATCTAAGTGCACGGATGTTTTCGCATTTCGCCCCCATCGAAATGCGGTCGCCGTGGCCGGGATTCGATCCCGCGACCTCGTGCTTAGCAGCCCAACACCATAGCCACTAAGCAACCGCGGCGGGTTCGTCTCGTGTCAATTATTCTCGTCGCCCCATAGCGAACCACATATTTAAAAGCGATGGCTGTTACAACTTACAGGGAGCGACTTGATTTCATGAGCGCATCGCACCTGTGTGTCGCAGCCTCGATAGCCAACAGACTAGTGGTTGCTAGAATCAATCGTTATTCCATTGCACGCACTTAGCCGACATCGACAGTGATACCACGCTGAATGATATATTCTCGCGCAACGTAAACAATGCATGTATACTGGTGTACAACCGGACTGCCAGTTGTACGACAGCTGGCTGCCTGATGGTGCTGTTATCTGCAGAGTCTCTGTGTAACACGGCCTGTATATACGCGTGTAGAGACTTCGAAAAATGGTGCGCCGCGCTTTACCCAAGCATTAGTTGCTCAATCGTTCCGCAAAAGCAGACAACGCTTTCTCATCAACGAAGGAAGCGTCGAGGGAACCGAAATTTTAAGGTGTCGCTTATAAACAACCATTCCAAATGACAGCATGCGCTGGCTGCACACGAGATTCACAAATGACCGTGAGAGAGAAGGTGCGTTCTCAGGTAAGAAAGCTACAGCCGCTACAGCCTTCTCTAGGGACCTTACAGACTTGGGCATGCGCAGTGCGTACCTTCGTTGGCGTCATTTTTCGCACGTGCGCAGGGCGTATCGCGTTGATGTGGAACGTACCTGGGCAATTATTCGGCCCGAGGCTGCAAACAGCTGTGCGAAAGTGTCGAGCATGGACGCACGTAAGACAAGGGCACGCGGCTGCGGCTAAAACAGCAACCTCTCTCCCCAGCGGCTGGCCTCACTGTGTACGTGGCCAAGGTTTTCCTTTATTTGCAGGGATGGCAACTTTGCCTACCGCCGGGCGAGCTTCCACAACCAAAGATGGTGGGCGGGGGAGGGGGCGGAGGCAAGGATGACCTCTTCACAAAACAGTCTTCCGTGTTTCGCTTTCCTGCCCTGTGTGCAGGACATGTTTTGCGAAGGCAATTTCCCGGCTTACTTATGTGTCCCTCGTTTTCGCGCCTGGAGAAACGCGAGCTGACGTTGGACGTCGCCACAATATACTGCCCGGGAATGTATTCATTAGCGCCGAGGAAAAGTGAGGCGTGCTAAGCTTTTCATTGAAGAGAAAGAAATTAGCCGAGGACCGTCAGCCGCTTTTGCTTGGAGAAGCGCACGTGGGCAGTCGAGAAGCACCGTATGCATGGAGGAATCAAGGAAAAAGAAAAGTAATATTACACGCGGAAGTACGAAGAAAGGAACCTGCGGGGTTTTTCTTTTTGAAATTGTGTAGAAAGCGCGACAAGGTCATCTGAACGCTTTTAAAGGACACAAAGTGGAACATTAAGGTTAGTTGTTTGACTGAACTGCGCTTCTGCAATAGCAAAATGTCCTCTTCTACCGTGATGAATAGCTTGACAAGTAGAAGAAGAAGAAGAACAAGAAAGCACGATAAAGAAACGTACATTGCGACGGCGTTATCCCGAAGTTCTCAAACCGTTCAGCCTCTAGTGATGTCATAAACTTCGACAGCGTCGACTGTGATTCAGTTAAATATTTATCGATAAAGAAGGATCATATTCAATTCTAAAGGAACCCAACCTATAAGAAGCACTGAGAACTTTTCCTGAACTGAAACGGCCAAAATATGCCTGATTCGGTGCTTTCGCATGTCTTCCTGATTCATCGGCTTTTGTGACCCTGCCTGCGAGTGTTTTGCTTGGAATGTGGCACTGAATAGAGGCCTCTCTTGTCAAGAATATTTATATTTTGTGAACTCCCGGAAACATTTGTTGTGTACGTGAACTTTAGAAATGATGTCACAGAATTCTTTTTTCTGATTGCTGCTTCTATTATGATCATGGTTTCGAGCAGATTTATCATGCCAAAAAGAAAAACGAAAGGAGTAGCGGGCGCCATCTATACAGGCACAAAGATATACATGAACTTAGTTAACAAAAAAATTGAAGTCCTTGACGTCACACTGACATTTCGGCGCGAAATTTGACAGAGAGAGAGAGAGAGAGATGTTTCGCCCTCCATTTTTAATGCGATCTCTATAATGCGAACATTCGAGGCGCATCCATGCTGTCGCCGCCGTGCTGTTCTGGTATCTACGGCGCATGCCGAGCCCGCACGCGCAGATTCAGAAGGTCCCCGGAGATGCGAAGTGCGTTTGGCTTCAAAAGCGACGAAGCCCCAAGCGAACTCGCGCCGTCCAGCTCCGTTCAATCAACTCGGCTGGAGCCAGGGCACAGTTATGGCTTCCGCTGCTGGCGCGAGCGCTGTGCGCCCCCAGATTAAAGCTTCGATCTGGTGAGCAGTTGTGCGAATACCACACCACACTGGTCTGAGCGGAATTTCTTTTCCCGCCAAAGGCTCGAAACTAGAGCTTTGAAATGATGCTCTGTCAGTCTAAGCTGATCTACTGTTGCTCTGTGATGCGCGCACACACACACCAAGAAGGCGAGGAAGGTCGTGCTGCATTTCGCTGACAAGGAGTCGCGATGGCGTTCTGTGGACAAATATTGTAGGTAACTTAATTGTCGGAAAGCAGTCAAGATGGTGAAATACGGGCAGAACAAAGTGTGGAATGTGCCTCCTTACGGTGTTGACGACAGCGTACAGTGCAGCCTAACAGAAAACGGAACACCTCCCATTGTTACTAAAGCAATAAATACTGAACAAAGTCTGAGCTCAGATCTCGCTCTAACATAACTGTTGAATTGGTCTGCTATCGAGCGACTCGTCCCTTTGTATACTTCGCGACTTCAACGCAAATGACAAGAACAGGTGGTGTTGAATTCAAATTAGTTGTTCGCTTTCACACGAGTTTTGGTTTTCACTGTAATCTGCCGTGTGGGAGCCTGGCATGATCACGTCAAATTTCGCTACGGCCGCAAACCTTGTGCGAAGGAGAAGTATAAAGAGGAGGAGGATGAAGTAAGACGAGGACTAAGAGGATGATATTGCCGTTGTCGACCAGCACGGACAAGCCATGCCGTAGTAAGAAGCTCAAGGACAGCGTTTTATAAGGCTGCCACGTGGATTGTATGGATACGCCCATATGACTTTCCGTCGAGAAATTTGAGGTGTATAATTGCTGTGGAGTTTCCTTCACGTGCCAAAGGCGCGGATTTCGAGACAGGTCGCAGCCGATGATAGCCTGTAGAAAGCAGTGTGTTGTTTTCTATGCAAGTCCTTGCCTGATGATTCTACACCTCACTACTTCAAATCGCTCAAGCAACGAGGTCACTTCAGTGACCTCGCGTGTAGGCTGTAGTTGGTAGAACCGTTTTCGTGGTTGGTAGAACCAATCACGAAAGCCTATTTAGGCCTCATTTAAGTATATAATAGTGGTGCTTCCGATGTTGACGAGTGCGAAGACCACTTGGACTATTTCTCCCGTGCCCTGTTGACAGACCCCAAATTGGGTCGGCGTTAATAATCACTTCAAAACACCGAGCGGGATCCGATCGTTTAGGACGTACGGGTGAAGGCCTTTGGGCGGCAAACGCAAGCAATACCCGTGAATCTGCGAAATGGGGACTTGCGATCGGGCTCACCCTAATGACACTTTAACCTGATGTACGACACTCTCGTTGTCGTCAGGCGCGCACGCGACTTCCTCCTTGAGCCTCTCACTGCGCGCTGGATTTCGGGTTCCGTCGAGTGCCGACGTTCTTGCACATCGCCCGAAGACATGTTGACAGACGGGTGGTCGGCTAGCGGTCGCTAATTATATGTGTGCGCCTCGACGAGAAAAGGAAGCTTCATGCTCGATGGTTTTGCGCTTCACAAAACGGTACTTCCTGACCGTTCGTCGCCGACTGACCGGGCTACTCATTAGACCAAGGACGAAACAATGTTTCCATAGCATACTGGTAGGTTCCATGGCTTCATTCAGTGCGTGAATGGATACGCTACGTTCCTGACGATGGGACCCACGAGGAAAAGCTCTTTGACAGTTCTCAGAAAGACCGTGACAGGGCCGTGTCACAAACGTGGTATTTCTTGGCTCTAGGACGTGGTCGATTGCTTGCACGGCAGTTTCTGTACATGGTCATTCAAGAGTGAACACGTAGGTGGATAATTACTTGATAGATGGCGCATGAAAATTGCAACGCCATCAGTTCTGATATGATACGTACAAGGTGACAGCCGGGTATACGGCCTCGCACGTAGGACAGACTCTGCGTGTTCAGGATACTCGTCACTGTTTGGCTCGTGGTCATTATAGTTGCACGATAGACGCTCCGCAAAAGCAGCTACACATTGTTGCACTATCTTGCCGTTCGCTCGGTGCTTTTAAATTATTCGAAAATGTTGTTGTTCATGCTGCGAAATGCCTTTGGTGTTTTCTGAATACAACTGCGCGGTCGCCTGTTTGTTTGGCTGTTTCGTGGCCGCTCTGTTTTACTTCTCAACAACGTAGCTTGTGCCGACCGTGAAATATGCGATTTTTGAATTACCGACTTTTGCCATGATGTTTTCACTGTCGTTGATGACTGCAGTGGATAAGCATACGAGGGCGTTGGAGTCGCACTCGGAGATTACGCGAGCTTTGAACGTAAAGCCGGCAAGTCGCTCTCGAAACAAATGGCAGATTCGCGTGTAGTTTGACGGCACCTGGCTGAATTTGTCGACAATCCAATCGAAGGAAAATGCGGCCGGTTTTATTCACCGCGGCAGTGCGTTCGTTTCAAATTTTTCTATAATCGACTTGTTTTTTGTGCTTAGATTGCGTTGCAGACATGATGCGTTATGGGTTGGTTTCGAGGTGAGCCTCATGGAAGTTCGAGCTATCAGCATCAAGCAGTTATTACCATCATTGACGCATACCAGACGCACGTGACCTGTCTGCCAATACGTATATAGCGTTGTGTCGCAAACTTCCAGCCTGGCGGTAACAGAATGCGCTTGATAAGAGAGAGAGAGAGAGAGAGAGAGAGAGAGAGAGAGAGAGAGAGAGAGAGAGAGAGAGAGAGAGAGAGAGAGAGAGAGAGAGAGAGAGAGAGAGAGAGAGAGAGAGATAACTGAAGTTGCCTTCACTCGAGATGCATGTTAGCTATATGGGGTCACGCGTGAGAAGCTAGTGCTTTCGAGGTAAGCGCGCACCCTGGCAACGATTCTGGCGTTTGACAGCCACAAAAGCTATGCCGGAGATGATGCACCCAAGCTGACTAGGCAAATTTTCGTAGTATTGAAAAGTGGCCCACTTTATTACAAGCTGCGCAGTCTGCCAAGTAGAACGAGAATGTTGAATAGTATGAAACTAAAAGCGAGAAAGGTGTCTGCCATCTGGCGGGGTTCGCTATTATAGGAGTTAAATTTCACATGGTGCTCTGTTTGGGCTTCAAGATGAGAACGCAAGAAGAATACTCAGTGAGGAAATTGTCGCTTAATATTAAGTAGGAAACATGGGAGGCTTCCATAATGTGTACTATCTGCATGCCGCCTGCCACTGAAAGACGAGTGAGGGCAGTCCCAATGCAGGCGACAACAGTCAGGCGAGATTCCCGTGAACACAAAGCAATTAAGGCAAAATAAAAGTGCCACAACATCGTAAACAGCAAAAAAGAAACGATGACGTAAACAGAGTAGGCTCACTAAGCGCGCGCATGAACCCGCAACAACATGCAAAGGGAAGACCAATCCAGCACATGACTTTCAAGGTCAGTTGAGATTTCTCTGAGCAAAAAACTGCAAAGAGTGCTATACGACCGCAACAACGAGTGCAAAATAGTGCGCTGAGGTGCGCAATATAGCGCAAACAAAAAGAAAAGCACGTGTAAGAGCCCTGACACAAGCGTAATTTCCTGGAAACGCAACCGTCATAAACATCATGACGCGAATATACTCGGCGTGACGAAAGTGGTGGCACGAGACTGCAGCGTGCTCGGAGAGGCCTAATCGAGCGACTGCGCTCGGCCGTGTGGGTAGAACCGTGCGAAACGCAGGTCAGGAGATGCCCCGACCAAGGAGCCGCCGCCGCTCAAGTCGTGACCCGCGAATGGGAGGCACACGGGCATGCGCCCCAGAGTGTGAGCAAACCCGCAACACTGCACTATACGAGACGTGGCAGTTGGGACGACATCGTGGCGTTACGAAATGTGTCCCACGACCGTGCGAGAATCACAAATGAAGAGCAAGGAAAATTATAGCTTGTCTTTACGGGTTCTCAGAGACAGCACCTGTCTTCTTCCGCGACGCATAAAGGCGATGCTCGTCGCATTCATGTGCAACCTCAGATATCTCGAAATTTCAGGATGCTGAGGAGGAAGATTAGTAGAGCGGAATGGTCAAAGCAAATTCGAGGAACATTTCTGGGAAAGATAGCCGTCGTATACTTGAATATGAATGACTGAATGGAGCTTTATTTTTCCCCGCCCCTGCTCAAGTGGGTGCCCCCTCCCAGAAAAAAAAAAAAAAAAACATCCGACTACGCCATTGACCTGGGGGGTAGCAAAAGAGAGGTTCAGCTTCTGTGTGTGATTTCTAAGCTGCAAAAGGGCACGTGAAAAAAAAAAAAAACTGCACCAACAGCGAAAAGCTTTACGAACCGAGTCATAGGTATGCCAGCCAGAGGAAACGTCAGCTGGAGGGTTCAGAAACCAAACGTCCTTTTCTTTTCGTATTTATTTTGTTATGCTTTTGACTGCACTCAAGAAGTACTAAAACTCTTTAGAGTTATTTAAATTCACGGGAACTCAATAAAAGCTCTATATATAAACCCAAAATTTATTTATGTACGGCCGTCTACTGTTCCCGTACCCGCCGTGGTCGCTCAGTGGCTGTGGTGTTGGGCTGCTGAGCACGAGGTCGTGAGATCGAATTCCGGCCAGGGCGGCCGCATTTCAATGGGGGCGAAATGCGAAAACACCCGTGTACTTAGATTTAGGTGCACGTTAAAGAACCCCAGGTGGTCGAAATTTCCGGAGTCCTCCAGTACGGAGTGCCTCATAATCAGAAAGTGGTTTTGGCACGTAAAACCCCATATTTTTTTTTTTTACTTTTCCCGTACTTTATGCTTTTGTACTGAATCCAGTATGCATTCTAAATCAACGCACCAACCAGCCATCTTATCTTTGATAAATTTTTATAACGTGTATCGAAATATAAATGACGGTGGGTTGATCACGTTCGGGTTCCAGTCGAATTGCATTGAATAGACCCTCTTAGTGAGCAAAGCTGTTTGCTGAGCGGGGATCACTGCAGTAAGTGAACCGCCTCTGCTTTAACGAACTCGGCACGGTAAGTGTGCCTGTTTTGAAACAGCGTGGTCCTTTTTTGTTGTTGTTGGAAGAGCTTGCAACGCAGTGAAAGAGTTTGCAGATCTCGACACAGCTTGGGTTTGCAGCGAACCCGTGACCATACCACGACTGGCTTGAAAGCTCCGTTCAACCGTGCAGTGCATGCCTTAGCGCCGCTGTATTCGAGGTGAGCGTCACACCTAACATTCCCTGACATCAGCAGCAGGCGCGAAATGCCAATGCGTGCGTTGGCAGTTGGTCGTCCTTGCGATATCGTGCGCCAATTTACGGTTCGGTGAACATGTAATGCCAGAAAAAGGATATTTGTCCTACACAGGAGAATCAAGAAAAAAAAATTTAGCATGCCCCAGCATCTCCTTTCTCTCCATAGGTGAAATTACATTCCGTTTCTGCTGTCTAGAGCGTGACCGTCGCTGTTGGATTTTATGCGAACCGCTTTGAGTCGACGGGAACACGTGGTCTTGAATCGATTCGAACAAAGTAAGCAAGCTCTCTCTAGTGGACAGTTGCAAAAGTTGCTAAATAGACTAGCACTATTCTTTCGTCGCATCCAAAGAAAAATGAAGCCTCAGACCACACGCTGCATGGCTGTAGAAAACTTACAGTCGACAAAAGTTTACGGACCACGGGATCTCCGAAAACGTTCAATTCCCGAGCTGCCTGTATAGCAGTAGCCAGTAAAATTGTATACGACAATGTTGTCACCGAATTCTAGTCGAGGCCCGAAATTCCCTGCGCTGAGAGGTTGCGGAGATATTCAGCTTTTTCTCAGATCTCGTGCCCCGCAATATTTTGTCGCCGGGTGTACCTACTACCGAATCATCAATCTGCATTTATCGGGAATAAAAAAAAAGAACAATTAGCCAATAAGCAGAGGAGATGTCAAGACGGACAGAAACGGCGTTCGTATTTTTGTTGTGCTAAAGTGGCACCAAGTGAGTAATAATAAAACCTCCGAGCAACAAGTTCAAGCGCTGCAATATTTGCACTTGCCAACGTCTCAATTGTATGACTGCACCCGCTCCGCAACGGCTCCATGGCTAAGGGTATATTGTGCTCTTGGGCACGACGTCACGGGTTCGAATCTCATCATAGGTGGCTGCGTTCTAGTGTGGCGCAATGCAAAAGCGCTCGTGTAGCAGACCCTCGGTACGCCTACACAGTCATCAGCGATTGAAACGTCATGATATATGGTCGCATGGCGGCTGGAACTTTTTTGCGTCGCCGGCGAGCGCTGGGTGATCGCTAGGGTGGGGTGGGGGGTGGGGACGGGCGAGGGGGCGAATACGGTCAGAATGAATCGCAAAGGCTCTCGTTTTCATCGAGTATCGAAATGCGTAAGATCGGTGACCCCGAAGCAAATCGGTGGCGCGAAAATCCCCGGCAGCCACGCGATCCGACTTTGGTAGTTTCGAATCGCTGCGCACTCGCACGTTATAGAATCTCAGGTGCTGCCGAACAAAATCATCAGTGCTTCTACGTCCTGCGAGCACATTTCGTAGTCACAACGCATTAAATTCCGTAATTGATCTTTTTTTTTACATTATAAATCTATGCTGTGCGCATCGCCTGGTAAAAAATTCTGGCGTTTTCAAAACCCTCACGGTTCGCAAATTTTTTTGCCCGATATCACATTTGCGAAAAAGAGAAGAAGGAGGAGGAGCAGATTTTAATGAAGAGAAAGGAGGAGAGGTCGGCCTGGAGAGCGTGTCTCTAGCCTGCTACTCCTCACTGGGAAAGGGGAAGTGGGAAATACAGGGAAAGGTAGGTGGCGGGTGATTATGTTATGGTACAATGAGATACTATATACACGTTGTCCAATATGCGGATGCGCACTGTAGACGCAATACACGTAAGAGTAATCTTGTCCACGCAAAAAGTAATCTTGTCCCGAAAAGTTATTGCGCAAACGCATTTCGCACTGACTGCACATCTCACAGCTTCTAGAGGCGTATGTCTAAACGAGTCTCACTTAAAAAGTTCAAAAGTGCTTTTATGGCACGTTGGGCACAGTCAACACTCCTCCACGCGCCCAAAAGCTTTTTTTTCTGAAAAGGGGCGGGAGTCCAGGCAGTCAACAGTCGATTTGAGTGTTCTTCGTTCGGCCGCATATTGAGGGCACACGCAAAGTACGTGAGCTATTGTCTCGGGAGTGTGACAGACGCTACAGTCAGGGTCTCTTGCTTGTCCAATCTCGTGAAGGTATCGGTGGGTGTATACCACACCCAGCCGTAATCGATGAATAATTGTTTCCTGGCTCTCCGCAACCGAAGTGGAAGCCGGAATTATAAACCATCGTCAAGTCTATGGAGGCGCTCTTGTCTATGTTCGGGGTTGTCCCAATGTCGCGCCATAGAAATTTTGATGGAGTTATGGAGCAAGGCGTTAATGTCATACCGCGAAAAATGAATTTTTATATTGGTTCTGTCAGTGTGCGCCTTTTTTTGCTGCCGCGTCAGCCTGTTAATTTCCAGCTATTCCACAATGGCCAGGAATCTAGTGCAGCACGATGGTATGCCCGGAATGAGACGCCTCAGTAAGCAGAGACATGATGTCATAAACCAGAGGATTATATGTGGTTCTGTCATTCATGTAATTGTTGATGAGTTGCAGAAAGAATGAAAGCGAATAGTGCAAGTGCAAGAAACGGGAGACATCTCGGATGAATAACGCTACAGGTACTCATTTTATTCACATCACACACGTTACATTAGCACTATACATTGCACCATAAGATCCACGTGCGTGGTGCATGTTCAGATGCTGTCTTTCAAATCTCTGACTCGTACGAGGAATTGTCTTTGGCATATTCGATTAAGCCGCCCTGCTGGCAGCGAGCATTTAAAAACTCCTTGATTGAACTTCTCCCGAATTCTCGCTTGTCACATTCGCCGATATCTCGGTGCGAATTTTCGCCGAGTCGGCGAAGAAGACGTCCGTATCCTGTGCCTCTGACAGGTTCCCATATTTTACGCACGTGTAATGGAAAGAAACGACCGATGCTGATTGTGCTCGACATCATGCCGATGAACCGTGCGCACTGGAACACTGACCCAACATATTCTGAGAAACCGCCTCGAGATCGAAGCGGGAGCGAAGGTACTGCGATCGAACGATAAAGATTCTCGTCGAGGATAAGAGATCGAACGAGACGCGGTATTAAAAAGTAAAAACAAGAGAGAGAGAAAAAACATTTATTCGGACCATCGAGGTGGTTGCTCTTGAGGTCGAGTGGGTGGTGTCCTCGTTACAAGACTTCACTGGCCATGGCTGCTCGACGTATTTGTGGAGAACCACTCAAAGGGAAATTGTTAAAGTGACGCCAAAGAGCAGTACTAAATCACTGTGGGCTGGATAAGTATTTATTTGAAGCCGTCTCTTCATTCATTTGACGTAGAATTTTCCTAGGGGCGGAAATAGAGTTTACATCTCTCTTTCTTAAATTCCGCGCGAACGCCTTGGCGGCGGTATACGTCTTTTTGACGTCGCAAATTTCAAAGGTATATTCTCGTATTTTGGCCGTTTTAGCGCTGGCTCTCGAGAACCTGATTTCTACAGAATGCATTGTGTAGTGCTTCTTTACCAATGAAAATAAAAGAGAAAAAGAAAGACTATACCTGAGTGAACGCTGCCAAAATCCATGACGTCACAACGGGCTAGCGCGGGTACTACAGGGCGGCGTCGCCACCAACCTTTTGCTTTTGCGACGTTTCTGGCTTAGCGAGCCTCCGCTGGCGGTAAAATTGTGGCCGAGTTGAAATATAAAAAGCTCAGTTTCCTAATACTGCCTGATGTAATGCTGCGCTGTGCTTGAAATGATTATATTGCATAACGTTTGCATTTCTACTGTCTGATACGTTCAACGTCGTCAATGCAACCCTCCCTTCGCTGCCATGACATGATGCATGTGAAATTATCTGTACCAGTTCTCGCAGTTTGTATTGCCACTTGTGTTATGACCCCGGTCCAAGTATAAACAAACAGAGAAACATAACATGTTTTTAAGTGTCAGTCTAAATTTTTATTCACAACATCCGTGCTCTGAGTTCTTGCTGAATATAATAACGACAACGATAACGACGGCAGCAGCGTTATGACCATGGCCGACGAAGGCATCACGGAGAACACTCCATGGAACTAATTTCGGGTAGGGACGTTCTTCTTTTTCATAAGCCATTCCTACCAAGGAAACGTGGCGACAACGCACTTTACGAGGTTAACTTGCGATACACCTCTGAAAACAGTTTAAACCCTTTAGGGCATAGCTTTGTCCCGAAACAACAATCTTCACCCACCTTGCACGCTTTTCCTCTAACGCCGCGCGCCCGATACTTCCAGTTCACGAGCGGCATGCGCGTCATCACCGTGACACGAAGCTTTCTTGACAGGAAAGTGGCGAGCGCAGAGTTTCCAAGGACGCAAGCGAGACAGATGGCGATTAGTGTTGTGGGACAAAGATACGTCTCAACGGGTGTAACTTGTTTTAAAAGAGATAGACGTCACGAAAGCTGGACGAAGTATACTTAAAGGCCATCGCTGCGGGAAATGTAGGAATGATTCCGGAATAAAGGTAAGTGAACGCGGGAAGCTGCCAATGTGATGAGCATTTCCGGGACATCTCGTGGCAATCTTGCAGTGGGACAAGCTAAGCGAAGGCGCCGGAAAATGTTGCGGCACAGCTTTTCGTGATTAGACCGGAAAGAAGCTCCTGCTTCAAAAAAGAATAGCTAGGGCTTTATTTCTCATTTGTTGTCCTCTTGATTGGCTGGAATTAGCTAGACTTCTCGATCGCGCATTATTACTGTTTTTTTTAAATCTTTGATGTTGCATTTTTAAACTCTTCGGGCTCTTCTTCGGCTGATGTTTCCTCCTACCAGCCGATTCTCGGCCTGTCTCCCGTAACGGCTCTCATAGTTGGGCATCACCATCATCATCATCATAATCGCCGCCACCACCACTACTACCATCATCATCAGCACAAGCTGCAGCATTATCATCATATTTTGCTTAGTTGACAGCAAGCAGCGACGGGAAGGCCTGCGCTCCCATCCAAGATGTTCCTGTAGGGTCAATGCCGTTTAAACTCTAAATGCAGACATTAAAGTTTCTTTTTCTTTCCACCAAATCGAGTTCAATTTGATTTATTTTTCCTTTAACTTATTCCTTCATTTTGATAAAATAATTATCTCCAATCAGTCTTTTGATTTCAACCTACATATTCTCAAATTTTGCTTGAATTCTTTTACACTTATAAATTATTATTTTATGTTGAACTATACATGGTTCTTGGCCAATCCACAGGTGTGGGTTTCACTCGAACCGTCGGGCTGACACAAACGTTTGTCGTCAATGACGCAAGTTCCGGTACAGTTGTTGAAAGGTTACCGCCGGTAGACGCAGCTAAAGAACATCCCTGCGTTAAAAGAAGAGAAGCTTTTAATAACGCGCCTCTCCTCTCTGAACGCAGGAGTGTTCGAAGAACCTTAACTCCCTGATAATCGCTTGTTTTCAGGCGCCCGTTTTCGCTGTCGAATTCATTCATTTGTCACCGAGTTACGTCGACATGGAAAAAGCGAGAGAGATGACGCACTCCGTTCACAGACTCACCGTAGAGACCCCTTCTAACTTCAAGAAGCGGATGTTTACCTGCACATACACGGTATATAGCCTTGGCAGCCGTAAAAAGGGCTGTCAGCTCTGAATTGAACTTGGCGCTACCGCATGCGTTGTTCTTGACAACGAGGCGTGTGCGCGCCAGACGTGCGTCGCCTGGCTCTTGTCTAACGCGTCAGCGTCACCGAGTCCCATTCGTACAACTTTTCCACTTCAAGATGACCGCAGGAGTCTCGGCCTAAACAAAGACAGAAGCAACGTGTATAGCTGTGAAGCTTCCTGTTTATTCGAAGCATGCGCATTTTAACTGTGTTTCTCGTAGTCATTAACGCGCTTGAAAAGATGCTAAAGCTGGTCGCTGCGATGTGCTGTTCCTTCTGCAACTGTCCCCTCAGATTCATTAAAGTATTTCATCCTGCTTTTTTTTTTCACAGTGTAAAAACAGAGAGTGAAATGGAACAAAGTCTGACGAGTACGAGGTTTGGCCGATGCAGGACGCGCAAGATATTCTTCATAGCAGACTTTAGCTTTAGAAAGCGTATTAAGCACCAGCAAACAAGGACAGAAGGGAGGCGACAGCACAATGCGCAATTTTTTTTTATTTTTTAGCGCACTATGGTGTCGTCTCCCTTCTGTCCTTGTTTGCTGGCGCTAAATATGCTTTCCAAGTCAGTTTACCAACGAATGGCAATGCTGAAGTTTATCTTTAGGTTTGTGACTAAGTGTATCGTCCTCTCCAAAAAAAAAAAAAATAATAGAAGGAAGGAAGGAAGACATTTCCAAGGCTCATCTTACTGTCTTCCAGTAGTTGCAAATGTACACGCCGTAGTAATGTGTGTTCGCTGTACGTCACATTGCTGATAGACATCGGGCCCTTCTGTATGTAATGGTGCTGTTTGCAAGTGGCATTTTCCCTATCAACTAACAATGAAAAAAAAAAGAAGAAAAGTTGTAGCCGTCTTGATTTCTTGTTAGACTTTCATGTGTGCTGTCGATACTGCCCATCGCTGCATTTAGACGCTTTCGCAGCCGTCTGATAACACTAACTGAATCAATGAATAAATGTTATTCGAATAGAATGGCACACGATACAACTGGGAAAAGCCTGCCATGAATTGATTGAAGTTCAGATAGTTCCACCTGTAAGCGTTAAGTACTTGTAGGCGTAAATAAGAAAAAAAAAAAGAACGGGAAATATACTTGGAAGAAAGACAAAATTCACGGACGATTATGATACTCGCTAATGCGAAATTTGAGCGCAGCTCTATACGTATTTTCATTTCGCGATATATTGAGGCAAAGAATTTGAGACAGACATGTAGCAGAGTTACCCGCCGTGGTTGCTCAGTGGATATATGGTGTTGGGCTGCTGAGCACGAGGTCGCGGGATCGAATCCCGGCCACGGCGGCCGCATTTCGATGGGAGCGAAATGCGAAAGCACCCGTGTACTTAAATTTAGGTTCACGTTAAAGAACCCCAGGTGGTCGAAATTTCCGGAGTCCTCCACTGCGGCGTGCCTCATAATCAGAAAGTGGTTTTGGCACGTAAAACCGCCTAATGTAATGTAATGTAATGTAATGTAATGTAATGCAGCTGAGTCGGCGATCGTCAAAAATCTGACCTGCGCGTCAAGCGCGTCGGCTTTTATGCATGACTTGTCAAAGGTTCCAGTATAATCGCTGGTGCCCACGTGGCTTCCACAAAATACTCCACAAATTAGCCTCGTCCACGCAACCGCATTGCATAAAGCTCTGGTGACAACAGCCAATGGATAGAACTATCGATAACATTCGAGGAACTTCTGATACACGCAGGCGCGTCGTGAGTCGAGGGATAGCGTTTGTTAGCCGGTGAAAAGAAGCGACCGAAGAAAGATAACGTCATCGGGGAACAGACGCTACTCTCGTGCCTACTCGTAGCGGTTGTCGTCCCAGGCGCTACGCTTGCGCGGCACTACGCTTTTCTTCTCATGCTTTCACCATGCCCTCCCCCATCCACTTTCCTCCTCGTGCTCTGTTCGCTCTCGCCGCTTTTTTTCATCCCCCACTGCGCTCCGCTTTCTCTCTTTCATCCGCTGCGCTCGTTCACTCGGTTACGCCGGGAACGCCGACGCTCGACGCAGGAACAGGCGCCCAAGAGCTGCGCTCTAAAATGAATTGAGACACCGCACACGACGTAACTTAAAACATTCAGCAGCGTTGCACACATACACAAAAAAATAAATATAACAACAAAAGCGGTGTTGTGGAAGTGGGACACTGATTACCGAAAATTACATCAAGTGCTTGTCCCGCGGTCTTATCTGATGATAACATCACTGTCCATTGAAAGGCTGAATGACAGGATGTTATGAGCTGCTTAATTTTCCCACGACCCTTTCAGCAAAGTGATTAAGGCGGAGTCATTCGCATTCCAGCTATGTGAGCGTCCAGGCACTTACAAGTACGACACTTTGGGCAGCAAGATGTGCCTTTATTGCGGCAGCGGCGTTACACGGAACCTTCTAACTCTGTCGGTGCTTGGTGACGTGACTAGGCCAATTTCTCGTGGAACATTTGAAGCAGTAGAATCACCGCAATCAACGCTTCTCCCTCAATACTGATCGTCGAAAGCAGGCAAACTGACATCAAAGTATGGGCGAGGTCGCAATTATACGAGTTTTGGTCTGCCGAATGTCCCACGAATTGCGTTTTAAGCTCTTTGAAGGCACGAATGCCCTTGGCAGCGGCTGTCCCTTGTGACAGGTTGCGGAAACGTGCTGAGCACTCGGCAGGATTCGGCCACGGTGACCCTGAATCTGCGGCCGCCCTTTAACTGCCGACGGCGTCGAGTTTGTTCCCCCCGAGGGGCACGGAAGGGGCTCCTAATACCCCTCCCTCCATTCTGCGGTGCCATTTCGGTGTGGGAACTGGCGGTCAACCGACAAACAATCCGCCTTTGACGACTGTAGGATTAATGGCATGGCTGTTAGCCACTCGCCAGTGTCGCGCGTTCTCTTGCTCTCCCACGCGTACTTCGCGAGGCGTTGCACTTACGCTTGAAGCGAACGACTGTCACGGTTGTTTTGACCATTGTCAAGTGAACCGCGTCACGGTTTCGGGGTAATTACCGAAATGCGTCGATCGTTTCACGCCGACAGCTCGCTTCTGCACTTTCCTCACTCCCCCTACCCTCTAGAAAATAAAAGGTATAAAAAGAGAGAAACAGATAGAAAAGAACACACAAACATAATTGGGCACGTGTACGAGGCACGCGTATTTTGTGAGCCGTAGCATTCCTGCGCTGTGTATTACCAGGATCCTTCAATCGTCAAGAGATTTTCTCGAAAGTTTCATGTAGGGACGGAAGGTGTTGCCAGAGGCCCTGGCGCAATTACGTAGACGTGCGACTTGTAAGTTGTAACCGGCTCTGTGTAATCGCTTTCCAGACATGAAGTAGTCCGAAGAGTACGTTCTTGATTCTGAGTTAGCCGTTGCTACAATGCAAGTGAACCTGGAGACGAAGGAACGCATTTTAGAAATTGTTCGCGTTTCAATTTTTTTTTAGCACTGTACAGAAACTGGTGGCAAATCGCACTTTGCCCCGACAATGTTCACACGCCGTTAATGGCAGTCGACTTTGCGCCCTAGCCGGCGTGCGCACATAATGCCTATGACGCCCGTCCGGGGTCCACTTCGATGATCGATGAAAATGAAGAAGTAGAAGTATTGGCATTCCCTACGAAACGGGGCGGTGAAAAATAGTCACTTAGTTTGCTTGAGTTAATCAGGTATGCATATATGCTTCTTATTCTAGCATTTTTGTATACAGCTACTTAATCTTTTTTATCTTCCTCAAAACTTTATCTACCTCGTACCGCTACCTATGCTTGTACCGTGTCCGGTCGTATCAATCTCTCCCCTGCTTCTTTTTTTTTTTTTTTTTTTGCACCGATACTCTAAACGTCTCTTGCCTATCTCGACTGCTGGGCCGGTTGATGCGTTCGTACACTTCAAATCCAAGCGCTCCTGGAAGGTGTACGCTACCTACGGGTCTCACTGGGTGAATCCCTTCGCTTTCCATGAGGATGTGTTGAGTGCATGGTCTCCGGTTTTTCGCTGCAGCAGACGCATGGCTCATCCTGTTGCGCATATTTACTCCGGCATGTTTTGGTCCTTAGGCAGCGAGCTCGAATTTTCTCTTCTAATTTCTTTCTTCCCACTATTGTAAATATCCATGGTCTTTTAGAGCGAAGCTGTTAACCTCTAGTTGGCCGGGGTTTTTCGTGGCATGCTCACCCAAAAGAACGGCAGCCGGAAAAGGGGCTTGTGTTTGAGTTTCCGCGTAACAGAATTATGTTTTCTCGTATATTCGAATTACAGTCCGATGCAGTCATGTATGTAGGCTGTGCGTAAGTCGTACTTTACGAATTTTCTGACGAATTTTACTGTGAGAAATTCAATTACTTCAATAATACACTTGCGCTTGGCGGAGGGCCTACAAGAATGAGAATATATGCTGTACACCGCCATATATCGGCCACGGCCACTCAGACAGACCTCAAGCGGCAGCTGGGAAGGGGCAATGTCTTTCAGTTTCCACATAACGGACAGTTGTTTTCTCGCGGAAACCCCACCCCGCAGTCTTTTGACGTCGGATCTATTGCGACGATCTGAAAAAAAACTCGCAACGGGTTTGCAATGTGGACGCTTGTAAACAAAGGTGATATTAAGACAGACAGACAGACAGACAGACAGGCAGACGAACGAACAACGAACGAACAACGAACGAACGAACGAACGAACGAGCGAGCGAACGAACGAACGAACTGTTGAAGGTCTGGCGGAGATGAACGTCAATGTTGCACAAGAATAGCGGAAGACCAGCGCACAGAGGCAGGAGCTCGAAATGAAGCTGCGAATCATTGTGGGACGTAATACCCACCCAAATTACGAGCTCAAGAAGCAAATGCCACGAGAAGATGGCGAGAAGGCTTCCTCTAACGGGAACAAAAGAAGTGGGGACGATAATGCGAGAGGGGCAAGTCCCAGCCCATTTTGAAACAGGAAGTTAGGGTGAGCAGAAAACGCGACACAAAAATTCACGAATAGAGTTCGCACAGTGAATGCGCAGAGTTTAACGGGTTTTGCGATATGGATGAATAAAGTGCGCACAGACAAACGCGTGTCTGCAGTACATTTCATCGCAAGTTATCTGAAGAACGGCGTAGTTCTCTGCTTGGAGACTCTCGCCACATGGGCTCGAACATCACCTGTTCGCATTAAAAGAAAGAAAAAGAAGTGCCTACTATATCGTGTATGCATTTTAAAGCGAAGCTTGCCTTGCGAACCCTCCTGGACATTACTGACCGTGGCTGCAGGATGTTGCTGCTGTCCTGCTGATAGCTCACGCTTAAGAAAAAAAAATTGAATTACGTGTTCGATGCTAAGATTCGAGGAGTGTTTGCTTAATAAAAGATATAATTTTTGTGTGTGTGCCCATAGGCCACACAGTTGTTTGAGAGAAGTGTTCGTATACATCCTGTGACCAATAAAATGTGGTGAACGATTGCTTTCACGATTTATTTGCGGGGAAAGATGTTCTTTTATGCCGGAGTACAGCTTATGGTCCTTCTAAATGATCGCCTCCCATTCTTATGCACCTTTGAGAGAACGCGCAGAGATCTCGCATACTTTTGGCGAAGGCAGCCTGTGGGATGCGGTTGATGTAAGCGTTCACAGGCCTATAGCTAGCTGTTGCACGTCTTAATTCCCGCCATCCCGATGTTCACGGAAGTGCTTGTACCACTTGTACAAAGCGCACACGCTTTTTCGACAAAGCACATGTTTCCATACACCTGGTGCAGCATGTCATGCGAAGGATGACTGACGGGCCTCGGGCTTGACCTACCTGACTGTCAACGAGTTGTACCAACTGCACGTCAGGCCAGCAATTCGGTCCCAGTAATTGTTGATCACATGTTGTACATATTTACATATAGGCATAATAATTCACGAGACACGGAAAACGCTTCGTTTTTTCATGCAGGATAAAGTGGAACAAGTGCGCGTCAGAACCACCAAGATGGCTGCTCCGACTGTTGCAACCTGTTGGAATCTTGCTTGGACACAGTTGGTTCGATACGTATGCATCGGTTTGGTTGTTTTACAGCGAAGCTGTTAGCTTCAACTTGGTCGTGATTTATTGCGGCGGCGTCCTCACGAAAAAGAAAGAAAGAAACCTTGCGCGATTGAAGCGAAAAGTGCATACACTCTTTGGAATCCCGCATACAATATACAACGCAACATTCGTTTCAATAAAGAACAAACACAAAACAAGCTTCCAAGCCACATCATTGATGATAATGTGCTCCTGATAACAAAGTGAAGCACGTAGCGCTCCCTGCACACGTTTCCCGCTAAAGATTATTGTTGCGCATGCTGCCAAGCTTTAGACATGGGGAGCGACGTCACTAGCCTTTCATATACAAAAGAAGTAGCCTAGCAACTGATTTCGTTTTTGTCGCGGCACCGCTATGAGTCGGCAATTCTCAGTTAGGACTCCCGAGTAAGAGCGTGAATATACGAGGAGCGGCAAAGAAAAAATAAACGGCATTACGACCAGCGGCAGCGCGCCACCGCTGGTCGTATTGCTGTGGAATACCAGCACGGGGCAAGTCCGCACGTTTACATTCCCGTGTGGCTGAATAACAGACCGGAGGGGAAAATAAAGCATTGCGTACCCCCCTCTGCAGTTACAGTGGCGGTTTTCAACAGCTTCGCTAGACATTTACTTTCGCAGGGCCGGGATGGCGAGTCATTATTTTTTTTTTTTTTTACAGCGAAGCCGTTAGCCTCTAGTTGATCGGGATTTTTCGTGGGGTGCTCACCCAAGAAACAGCGACTGCGGCGGCCACTTAGACCTCGAACGGCAGCTGGAAAAGGGCTTTAAAGCCTTTCAGTTTCCGCGTAACAGAACCATGTTTTCTCGTATATTGGTATTACAGTCGGAAGCTATCATGTCTGTAGCTTGTGCGTAAGTCGCACTTTGCGCGCATTTTCTGACGCAGCTTGCTTTTAAACACTCGTTTAGTTCAATAAGGCACTCGCGCTTGGCGGAGGGCGTCGAAGAACGAGGATGTGGGCTGCGCTTCAGCACAGGTCCGTGTGCGGGTGGCGTACGCCGCTTGTGGTGGCGGTGCTTGTGCAACGCGTCGTCCATAACGCCAGTTGGGGTGGTGGTACTTGCCTAACCTCGGCACCGGCTTCGCTGCACACGCACTTTCATAGGGTCGAATGGAGCGGAATTCTCTTTTATGCGCATGCGTCTAAGCGATTAGGTAAGCCGTCGTACGTGTCCGCAGGGATGAATGCGAGTATGGCAAATTATCGTGCGGAATTCTCATCGCTCTAAGATTTGCGGTGTTGACTGCTTCCGTGAATACGCTTTGGCGCTAAATAAAATTATGGGGTGTTACGTGCCAAAACCACTTTCTGATTATGAGGCGCGCCGTAGTGGAGGGCTCCGGAAATTTCGACCACTTGGTGTTCTTTAACGTGCACCTGAATCTAAGTACACGGGTGTTTTCGCATTTCGCCCCCATCGAAATGCGGCCGCCGTGGCCGGGATTCGATCCCGCCACCTCGTGCTCAGCACACCATATATGGTGTGCTGAGCACGAGGTCATATAGCCACTGAGCAACCACGGCGGGTGGCTTTGGCGCTCTAGCTATATTCGCACCGTGTCGGTATTGAGATCGAAGGGCACGTTTTCTGATTCACTGTACTGCGTAACATGGCTTAATCTTTCCTGTTATTGAGCTAGCTATTCAAGGTCGCTGCAGCGTATATGTACAATGACGTAAAACTGGCTGTCGCGGATATCTGCATAACGCGGTATCATCTAATAAACAAAAAGAGAAAGAGAAGGCACTGGCACAGACGACGCCAACGCAAAGGATGATGCCAGCAGGTGGCCTTATATTACAATATGCGCCGTCCGATTGCGTGATGGTAGGCTTTCCCCTGATGGAAAGTTCAGGTTGGCAAAGTCTGGCGCGCTCTTTGCATGTTAATGGCTATCTTCTAAAGAACGTCGGCGCTTTGCATCAGCGAGTGTAGGAGTAGAAAAGAAAAAAGCCGCTAGCAGTGTCAAGTTTCGTTCTTTGGCGACTGTAAAGGCTCGCAGAGCTCGCTAACCACTGTGCGTCGAATGGAGGATGAAGCAATTACAATTTTGCTATACACACAGCCGCTCACCAAAACCTTATACACAACTAAGCAAAGGGCCCCATAAATAAACTTAGTAAAATCCCTTTCCAGAAGCCTCTGAAGCGTAGACGTGTGCACCGTTACGGTGAAACGAGCGCCATAACAAAGGAATGGTCGCTTCCTGCCTCGGCTGCGTATCAGCCCTTCACGGTTCAGAGGGCTCCTTAAGCTGCCGCCAACTTTTCTCACTGACTTTCCATGCAGCTATGCAATTTGCAATCACCGGAGAAGTGGACAGCTCATTCTCGGAAAATGACGTCAGAAGGCTTATTGTCGCAACCTTTGATATTTCTTGACGTCACCAGGGGCACTGTGCCGCGTATTCGATGATTTTGGTGGCGGTGTGGCACGGGCGCGGGGTTGGCCGGGCGTGCTTTGCCAGATTTGCTCTGCCCGAGTATCTTTTATGTCGCTAACGTGTACGCTTCGCCAAACGTTCGACTCAGTGCCTCTGAGGAAGGATATGAATTGAATGCCTCCTGAGGTTTGACGTACGGAAGGAACATTGGTACTACGCTGTGTTGGTGGTATCCGGATTAATTTTGACCGCACGGGTTCTTCGACGTGGGCATGCATCTAAGTAAACGAGTGTTTTGCATTTCACCCGGTCGAAATGCGGCTGGGAATCGAACTCGAGACCTTGTGCTCAGCAGCAGAACTCCATATATAGCCACTTGGCCACCATGGCGGCTGAAAGCTACGAGTCCTAGCTGAGCTCGCTGAGTGGTTTCCTAATTTCATGCTTGACTCAGGGCAGTGATATTTGAGGGCGCAGCTCTCGGCGTAACCGGCAGAACGAAGGTTGAAAAAAAAAAAAAAATCCGCGGATCCCACGGACTGCGGGTATCGATGTAAGCGAAGCTTTGTATGCTGTTTGCTTTGACTGATGATATTTAGCGGTCGTGTTGGTGGGAAATGTGTAATTTCTTCAGCGTTTGGTCCAGTGCGAGCGTGGTGACAATGTGAAACGTTACATGACGTGCGCCACTGCTGTTTGTCTGCCTAGTCCACAGAAAACACAGGGATATTTGCTTGAGGCGTTCTTGGGCGTGATTGTTCATAATGTCTGAGAGGGTTGAGTGTTATCATTGCCCACATGGCAGATCGCATCGTGGCAGAGGTGTTAAACTTTTGTTGACTTATGGAACGCAATTCAATGAATTATTATAATTGCATTTACACATTGTATACTTACATTAGCGGTCTGCACCACATTTCGCTGCGTAGCGAAGACGCTCCTGTTCCGTGAGACTCTCCTTACAGGCGTCGCAGAGGAAAGCAAGCGCAGCCCCTGCCATACGCGCAAACTGGGAACCGCTGCCGTGGCGGCGCCGGCCGGGATGCGCGGAGGCGGGCGCCATGTGGCGGTGTTGCAAGAAAACCAGCGGCGCGCTAGCAATACACAGCAGCAGCAGCAGTGCCCAGAAAGTCGGGAGACGAGGCAAAGAAAGGTTCACCTTAAAGAAAGGGCTCCGATCCACGCTATGAAGGTGGTTGGCCAGCGAGGCTGTCATATGAGCTGATCCTATAGACTAATGTGACGTAGCCTTGAACTGTGTCCTGCCGAGCCTGAGCACGATACCATTGTGTATAGTGACGTTGCTGTTCCCGTCGCCTCTCATCGCGTTCCCGCTGCTCTTCGGGAGTCCTAACTATACTTGGCATTTCTATAACCCTATTAGAACACAAATGAAATCAGTTGCTAGGCAGGTACGTTCTTCCTTTACATACGAAAGTGTAGTTACCTTACACTCTGCTTCGTATGCTGCAGTTGCCGCATCCCGGCAAATGCAGCTTATGCAACTGTAATTTTTACCGAAAGCTTGCGGCGAAGACTATACGCGAAGGCGAGCTTTCTGGTTCTTTTTATTTATTTCCCCCGCACAGTAGGCGCTGCCGCTGCCGCGAAGGCACGTGGCGCGGGCCTCCCGGTGTGCTTGGTTGAGTTTTTGCCCATGGACACGACAAATGCATTGGGGGGGGGGGGGTGTAGATGTATACATCTTCTCTGTAAAAGGAAAGCGTACGCGGATAGCAGCGGAGGATGAAATACGGTGATAGCGAAGAGAGTATGAGAAGGAAGTGGAGGACGAGAGTATGGTGAAAGGGTGAGGTGGAAAGCGGAATGCCGCACGAGTCGTGCTCTATGGCGGCGGCCCGCTACGAGATGGCGCCATAGTAGCGTGCACCGTCACCCGGTCGCTGTCGGCGTCATCACTAAGGCATGTGGCGAGCGCGTCCACCGATACCATATATGGAAACAAAGCCACTGGCGTGGGCTTCGTACCTACTGCGCATGCGCTACTTCAGCTGCGCCACCGCCGCTAAAGAATGCGCTCCGCTAGAGTCACGCGTTCCCATGTTTACTCTTTCTTTCTGAACAATGAGCGACGCAGCCGGTGGAAGTGTTTCGACTGACGCTGCTGCTATAGCATGAGAGTGGCTTGTTGGGCTAGTTGGTACATGGTTGTACTAGGAGAATGCCAGCAAACTTGCCAGCAAACTTTTATTTCTTGATAACTGTAGACGTGTATAGATAAGGTGTTGACCGTGTTCTTGTTTTGTTGTGCCTGCGCATGTTCAGTACGGACTTGGGGCACGTCGTTTTCATGAATGAAGTTCAGTTGCTAGTCCAGCCACCTTCCTGTCTCTTTGTCTATGTCTGCCTCTTGATTTTTTTCTCCTCTCAAGTTTGCTGGCATTCTCCTGCTAAAGCAGCTGCCCGAGCATAGGTTCAGTGGCGTTCAGATTCAAATTCTCTGCCTCAACATATCGCGAATTCAAAACACCTAAACAGCTGCGCTCAAATTTCGCATTAATGAGTATCGTAATCGTCGGTGAATTTTTTCGCCGACCTTGTTGGGTATTTTCTCTTGAGTCTAACCATGCCTTCGCTTCGTGAGTACTTTTTATGTGTTTTACGTCATCGTTGCCACGACGTATAGCTACTACGACGACACGATGGTGGTAGCTTTTGGCATTGCGTATATGGACAGATACACCGATCACTGAAAGAACCTGTAACATCCACCGCCGCGTAGGATTCTGGAGCTCCACTGTCGAAAAATGATCCCGCAGTGAAAAAATAATGTTGTTGTTAAAACTTTATTTAAACAGAGGTGTTCGGGCCACGTAGGTAATCAAGATCACACTTTTCATGCAGGTGTCAATTCAGTGGAGCAACATTTGAAGTAATGGAATTCGTTCGCATCATCCTGCGCTCGTACACCGCAGGCACCAGTTGTGCGCAGGTTTTCTCATCCAGGTAGCTCGATTCTCAGGCACATCCCGCCGCCGATTGTGCAACATTAACGACGATGATGATGATAATTACGATGGTGTTGATGACGGCGTGAGAACGCGCGAGTGGAACAGAGCCAAAAAGCGCACACCCATTAGCCTGTGAAAGAGGATGCAAAATTGAAGTGGTCACGCTGTGTCACTTTTACCTTGACACGTGTGTGTACTTGTGCGGGAGAAACTGCCCGAATGCCGGGTAGCTATAGCTTTCTCTCCAGCTGCACGGGCAGACTCAAGTGGTGATGAAGTTTTAATGACAAGTAGTAATGACGCCAGCTCCACGTCACTTGAATTAATTATTCCACTGCTTCGTCGATTCTTGTTTTCGTTACTGTATACAATATTATGTTCGTATATTCAAACGAGACCTTCTGTATTCCGTCGTTAGCAACTCATGTGTGTACCGCGGGCGTGGTGGCCCAGTGAATGTGGTATTCTGCTTCTGTGCCAAAGGTCGCGTGTTATATTATAGGCCCCAGTTGCCATATTCCATTGAGGTAGAAGAAAACGTTTGGTGCGAGTAATAAACGAGCACAGACGCGGAAAATTATTCGTGTGCAGCCGTGCTTCCAGTGAAAAGGTAGCTATTATGTCAAACGGCCTTTGTAGTCGCCTTTTGTCCGTGTTGGTGTACGGTTGACGTTGTTTCAAGAAGCGCTGGTGCGTCAACTAGCTTCTTTTGCCACGTGGGGCGGCTGTTTTTAGAAGTCAATGGGTATGCAGACACATTAGGGCGTGCTTTGCCGTTTTAGTGGTCGTCGTTATCCTAACTGGAGTGTCGCGAGCTATGGCTTGTTCAATAAGAGCTAAAATTTGGGCTGTTGGGTACAGATTCATCGCGGTGTAAGGGGGGCTACACAGAACACACGGAAGAAGGGGACGCCATTGTCCGTTCCCTTCTCTCGTGTGCTCTGTTTGGCGCGCACGGTGAATACGTCTTGTACCACACTACGTGCAATCTCGCCCTCTATGTTCGGAAGCCACTCGGTGCATTCTTCATCGTGGACTGTCGACTATATATATATATAGCGGCCCTTTGCACTGGTGGCCCCCTACCTGGGACACATATACTCCTTTCGCATCTTTCGCTGCTGCAGATACCTGATGGCAGCACCCGAACTCCGCTAGTGAAAGCGAATGCGTTGTTCAGACTGACTCAACTTTGAGCATGTGGACGTGGAACTGGAGGTACAGAAATCGTTGTCCGAAATTGGAGTACCTCCTTCCGCAGTGTCGGCTGGATTGGCTCACTGCGCGTATGTTCAGCGTTCCAATTTGCCTGGAGGCTTTCATCAAGCAGGTTCAGAAAGTGATGAGAGTGGGAATAAGGACATCTCTTGAGGCCTTACGTGACTAAATAATCTCATCGCTCGTTTATGCGCATGTTGTAGGTTCACTGCTCTGCCGGAGTGCTTTTTTAGCTTTCTGTCGACATACATAAGAAATCATGTTATAGGTTCCTGGATGTCATCATTATCCTGATCACGATCTTCCATTGCCGGTGTCATAGTTATTACCGTTGTCGTCATGATAGTTTTGAACACGACAGTGGGCTCTAAAGCTCGCGTGACGAAGTGGTTAGCGGACTTGTCTGAAGGACGAGCAAAGAGCGAGAGAGAGAGAGAGAGAGAGAGAGAGAGAGAGCGGCTTTGTTTGACTGTATTTTTTCCTCAGACTTCGCGGTTCAGACATTTACTTATGCAACGCTTGTTATCATGCGAAGGGGGCCACGAGGTTACCAGGTGGTGTGAGTTTCGAATCCTTGTAACGCAAACAAGTGTGATTACTTAGCTGTCCTCGACGCTGCCGCAGCATCGAAAAAGCGTCGAAGCGCGCTCCCTTTCTGTACCGCTTATGTATTATTCAACCTTGCACTGTCTGCAACGCATATTCAATGTATTCGTACTGCCGCAGACCAAGTATAGCCTATACCGTAATCACCCACACATAGGTGGCAGCCACATGGAATTCACTTCGGCTGTGCTGTAGTTACGGTGCAGCGCGACATTAGTGGATCAATATGACGACACGCGATGCCCACGCCAACGCACGGCTATAGAAGCGCCTCATATACCAAGATTTCGCTTTGCTGTAACCAACCTGAGGCTGCGGCTGCCCTCGTGGTCCGAACACACATCCGGGTCACTAGTAACGATTAGTCAAACCTGATTCCAATTACTCTGCATTGGACTGAGGCATAGGCATTTATGCGCTTACTGTCACGCCTATACGTACATTATTGCACTTCTTGCCAGTGACAGTTTTTCACTGGATTGTCACTGTCATAATCACATCGCGTTATCGCTTG
Organism: Dermacentor variabilis; assembly: GCF_050947875.1. NCBI lineage: Eukaryota > Metazoa > Arthropoda > Arachnida > Ixodida > Ixodidae > Dermacentor > Dermacentor variabilis. The sequence continues at coordinate 170,020,809 of NC_134573.1, read as the reverse complement.
GCGCAAGACGCCTCTAATGCTGCAAGGATAGACTCCTGGGTGTGTTGGTGCGACATGTTTGATACAGTACTTTAGCGCGAGCTTTTTTTTTTTTTTCGCGCGGACGCAGGAAGGGACACACACAAACGCTACAGCGTTTGTGTGTGGCTCCGACTTTCTCCTTGCTCTCGTTTCGCTCATCGTCGTGAATTTCGACCTCCCGCTTTCCCCGTGTTTTCCCTGTGTATCTATACACTGCGTCAGTCTTCGCGGTTCAGACAATTATTTATGCGATGGTCGTTTGCATGCGCGGCCCTCGCGGCCACTCATGCGAACAAACCTCGCGGCCCCCTTCGCATGCAAACAAGCATGCGAAGGGGGCCACGAGGTTATAAGGTGGTGTGACTTTCGAATGATGTTGCCTATTCTATAGCGAAAAAGTCAGGTCTATATAATCAGCCTGCTCGCGCGAAGTGGCATACATTCTCGAACGTACGTGAGCGCGAGCGATAGCTCTGTATTGAGCGATGACGCAAGCAGTGGATTGACTTCACCCGCTAGTTTGGACTCGGCGACAGACGACCATGCTCGCCCGTATCGTTGCTACTTGAGCGTTGCTTGCTTTTCTGCGCACAAGTTAGCCCAATACAAAAGTTACATTTTTTGCTTCGCACTTCTGGCACTATTTCCCGTTCTGCAGACGTCAGCTACGTACAACGCGATCGTATGAATTTTTAGGTATAATTTTCATCCCATACCGAGGAATCATCGACATTGCCTCTTCGGCCCTCTGTCGAATATCACAGCACAGCACCAGCGTTATAACTCTATGGGCAGAATTTCCAAACAAATTATATTTCAAAAGGTCAGCCGAACTTCAATAACTCTCAGTTAGCAACATCGAGAGGGTACTGCCTTCAAATAACGTAAGCATTTGCGGCACTTAGTCGTATAGCTTCATTGCTGCGTTATAGCAGCATTTTAGAAAATAACCAAGATACTGCGATAAAGCAGCAGTGAATTACGACCAAGTGCCGGGAATGCGCATGTTATTAGGAGGGCGTACCCTCACGTCGTTGCTAATTAAAGGTTGTTGTAATTCGGTTGATCGCGACTGAAAGTGCACCACGTGACACCCGTGTGGGATTGCAAGCATATTTTTTTATCGGTAAACAAGGCTAAGAAGCATTGATTACAGGCTTCTAGCAGTGCGGTTCTCATTAAAGGAGTCAGGGACCGAATGAGGGGCCGAATTCACAAAGCTTTTCATTCATAAGTGCTCTTTGGAATTGGATGACCGCCTCCGCTAATACGTTCATCATTAGGTTTGGCTGGAATTTCCTCCCACAAAGAATTCGATCATAAGAGCTTCTTTTTTTTAAGTGTGTGAATATGGGCACATTCTCGGTTTCGGTAATGAGATGATAGATAGATGCGTCATGACGTCACGCTACACTGGCTCGCTTCATTCACTTCGTCGCTGCGGCTGCCGATTGCTGTACAAACCAACGCTCGCAGCACTTTTGTTTGTGTTCTTTTTTAATGAGCAGCGTCGTCATGCCTAATCTCATCGCTACACGGCATCAGTCAATTGTGCTCTGTGTCATGACAATGTCAATGACCCCGGGTCTAGCGTCTCGAGACACACTTCATTAGCAAGTTAAAACATCATATCAGTGTTTTCTCCGGAAGGTGGCCGCGGTAATCGGGAAGAGAGTGCAACGACTGCTGATCGCCTTCGCGCGAGACACGGGGCTCTCTGACACCGGGTGACACGCCCCTGATCTCAACTCACAGGAAGCTCAGGCGAAACAATTGGCGGCCATGTGCGCGCAGGCTAGCCCCGCCTGCTGTAACATCACCATCACCACTTCCATACTTGATAAGTATTGTTCTTTTGCGTGCGGCAAGCTTCGACAACTTCGAATGAATGAATGAATGAATGAATGAACCTTTATTTGAAACGGCTGTTTGTCCGTGCCGTCCGCCGCTTCGGACAACTTCGAGAATGTGCCTCAGTGGTCCTTTGACCGATTTCGCAAACCGAGAGACAACAGGCGTCACATGGCGACAAATACGGTATTCCCGTCCTCTCCTCTATCGCACTTTCTTCCCTGCCTTCTGGCGGGTTGAGTCTCTTTGTTTGCCTCACCTTGCTACAATAATCCTCGCCGAAGGGCAACCGTGACGGCGTCTGCGGCAAAGTCTTTAAGGAGCAAGAGAGAAAGAGAGTTTAATCGCGTCTGTATAGAGAATGTCTGTGGACAGCTAAACGTTCGCGATCGCTCCCACGGTTGAGCGCTCGCCACGTTGCGTTGTTGTTGCGTGTTTGTAACAATCTCGTGTGTTTACCGCTGGCGGCGCCAACTCTCGGACGGACGCGATTGGACAGAGGATTTCTGCCAGGGCGCGATGGAGCGTGTACAGTGACGTCACCGCGCTACGCTTGTTCTCATCATTAAACGACCACATTGCTAAATCGCTCTAAACGAGCTGATGACTCAACACTTCCTTCAAGGCTGTTTCTTTTTTTCTTCTTTCAGCGATGAAAAAAAAGATGAGTCCGAGGTCGCGGGTTCGATTCCGGTCGCGCTGGCCTCCTTTTGATGGGGGCGAAATTCAAAACAAACGCTCGTGTGCTTACATTTAGGTGCACGGGAACAAACCCCAGGTGACCAAAATTAATCCGAATTCGCCCACTACGGAGTGCCTCGTAATTAGATAGTGGTTTCGACATGTAAAACCCCATAATTAATTTTTTTGGGGAAAAAGAAAGATTAGTTATTTTTTTAGGAAATCCGCAGCAAAGCTTCCCCTCCCCAGTTTCTCTCACGTCCCAAATCTCGTACCTGTGCACCTGAGTGACGTTACCAATAGATTTTCTCTCGCGGATTTGTTCTTTTTTTTTCTGCAAGCAAAGTCTACAAAGATCTATAGGTTTAGTCTGCTGTTGTCCTCGAGTACAATGTGATCATATTGCAGAGCCTTTACAGGCGATTCATGTGGGCATTTTCATTGGCGCCAGTACGTCCGTTAGGGATTGAAATGCTTTCGCAGCCACCGTTCCCTCATTACTCAATTGATATTTCTCTGCAATGCAAGCGAACAGCAAAAGAAAACCAGCTGCGTGAAAAGTACACAATCAGAAGGAAATAAAATGGATAATAGCTTAGTTTTTCTTTTTCAGCTATGCCGCATCTGAGACCAAAGGAAGGGTTTGCTCAATGGTACTTGGTGGTTAACGCTGTCAGTCGATACTGTTGTGAATGCACTTTGTTCTTCGACGAAGCAAATCAAGCTATCGGAACGATAAAAAGGTGAAGAGGAAGCGGCCGACGTTTCTTCCTCTTCGAGCCTCCATTTCCGTGTTAGCAACGTGGGTTGAAAGCCCACGTCAACGTGGCCACACGTGTGACAGGCTGCAATAACAACAACTGGTTTCGAGTGCGTGGTCATGCTCGATCTCGACGGGCTCATCAACCTTTACTTAACTGTCTGCGATATAGTGCGCTGTAGAGAGAGAGAGAGAAAGAAAGAGAGAGAGAGAAAACAAGGGTAGGAAAGGCAGGGAGGTCAACTAGAACAGCATCCGGTTTGCTACCCTACACTGGGGGTGGGGGAAAGGGGAATAGAAAGAGGAAGAAAGGGAGAGAGTAAGCACTGAGTACGTGTGGGAGAGACACCATACACAAGGACACCGTTAGAAATGACAAGCAACGCCAAGGGGAGTACAACAGGGACGGGAAATAAAACGTTGACAGCCATTGAAGTATACTTAAGTGATTTCAATGCGAAAGCTTTAGGGCTTGTCCAAGTAATCACCTTATATTATATCTCCACTTTAATCCACCTGGATCTGATTTGTACCAACCTTAATCCATATTGATCCACTAAATGCGGCGACCCTTCACAGTCGCACGCGGGAACTTTATAACCGAAATAGTCGAACACAATCGTTGCACACTAATCGCACCCGTGCTTAAGAGTGGGCCTGTGAAAGTCCTTTCAGCCGGAACAACACGGTGTCCTTGGTCTTGAAGAATCACTGCTCGAAGAAATTATCCCAAGGCCTACGTTTGTGTTCCTCTCGCGGTGTTGTTTTTCGCGTTGGATTTCAACTTCTTGGCGCCGAAAGGATGTGTACTTCGCGCGCAAGTGCGTCCGATGCTTGGGAGAAATTGCCCACTGGAGGGCTTACACGCGCCATCTCGTGCCGTATATATAACACAGTTCGCCTGCACACGGTCCCAGCCACACACACTGAAAACGTTTGGCTTCATTGCGGATTCCGGGTACATCGCCGGCAATATGCCGGTCCTGCGCTGTTGGTCTTCCGAGGCCCATCCATTGCCCTGGGAACTTGACACTGCTTATAGTTAGGTCACTGAGTAAGTAGGATCAATTTGGAAAAAGAGCTGAAACAAAAATGAAAGAAGGACCACGAGAGAGGTAAGACGAAGGGTGTGTGACGTGGGTCCCAGCTGCTCATTTGAAGTCTTGTTCGGAAGGAACGCGGCTCAGTGCACGTGTCTGTCGTATACTGAAGAAATCGCACGCAGGCAGTTTGCGTTTACTAATCAAACCGCTACCTGGTAGACAGCGCCCCTGCATAGCTTCACTGCGTTTAAAATCGAGAGCTGGCGCTCTACACGAATGGAACCAACTCTGAGGATCCACAGTAGTCCACGCCGTCCGTGTCTATATTTTTCGCTGAATCGAACTAAATATTTGTAAAGTACGTGAAAATAATGTGGCGTGCTTGAAATTAGACACTCGCATTTTCTATGTGCCTTAGAAGTAGACTTCGAATATCATACCACGTGATAATGCTTCCAATATGTGTGTAATTAAGCTGGCTACAGCCCGCTTCACGCACAGCGGGCAAAAAGCTATACGAAGGCTGGAGCAAGGGCTGCTCACTGCTCGCATTAGCGACAAAAAGAAAAAAAAGAAAGAAAACATCACATACTAAAGATACGGGTATACTTAAGGTAATTCGATCGATGCACCATTAAATCTGATGCACGGCGAAATTATTAGACTGAAGGCATCGCGGATTTCATCCGATTCACCACCGGACAGGGGAATGGCATATATTTCTAAATTAACGGCAAAGAGCACCGCTTAGGCTTGCGTCTGAAGCGTCGGATATCCACGCGCGTCGCATATTGGAAACAGAATAGATGCATAAAGACTACGTGATGTACGTTTACACGATCTAATTGTGACATATTATGTATTTATTATGTGGAGAAAAGATCTCGGAAGTGTACTTCAAGTGGGCGGGTTCAAAACATTCGCGGAGACTTAATGAAGGGAGGGACCGAGGGCCCCCCTGTTTTGAGGACTGGAGTGCCATGGCGCACCTCAATCTGTTTTACGCAGACTCTCGCGGAGGAACCAACGAAGCCCCCTTCCACGTGACGTGTGGTGGCTCCTTGCGTTTCGCGGGTGACACGCGAGAGGCCTCTAGTAATTAGTAGGCAATTGGTGGGGTTACTCGGTTTAAGCGGGCGATATTCCTTTGTGCAGCGATCTCGCACTTGGAAGAACTGAAAGCTGGGCAAGCTGGCACCTAACCATAGCTGGTACCTAGCCATATTCATATTTTGTGCCGCGCATGAAACACACGGACAAAATGAAGGACTGTAGACGACACGAGCGTAGAATAGAGAACAAATCCATATCCTCCTGCGAGGGTTCCCTCCAAGTAACGAAAGCCAATCTCAGAGGCCACGCTTTTGCCCCCATAGCAGGCGCCCGCAGTGATTTCTGGGGCCAGAAACACGTCATAGCCGCCATGTTGCGGACATCCCCTATTGGTTTTCCATTTTCCTGTTAACTTCAGTTTTGTCGGTTATTTTCATCGTTTTCTGCACATCTGTCAACAAAAAGAAGATGAGCAGCCGTCGCAGTCTGCAGACATCGGCATTTCCTTGAACAAAGATAATAATTTAAAAAAATTTTGTTCCTCAAATTTTAAGTAAACTGAATAGCAAGGACGTTACCGAACAAGCTTTTCTTTTCCCCCTCAGCTGCGAAGATAAAGCCACAAAGGTCGCTACGAGACGTTTTTTGATTCCCACGTTTTACGGTGCTGTTTCCCACAGCATGCCTCATGCCCAGCGAGTCGAGGTAAAATTTTGCGATGCATTGCAAATGGAACAAAAGTGTTTTTTTTTTTTACATCGACGCCCGATGAATGCAAACGAATCTGCCATTGCCGATCCTTTTGTAACGGTTGGCTAGATGAGAGAGACAGACAAAGAGCAAAAAAAAAAAAGAATCCTAATGAGCAAGGTTTAAGAGATAAGGCTTACAACGAACGCTGCTCGTAATTGCCACTGTCCGTTATGCGTGTTCGCGGAGTGCTTTCCCATGACGGGTTGTGCGAATATGCACGTAGTGATACGCAGGAAACCTGAATTCAGGTGCCTTCCAAACTGTGCCCGACCGAGCGCCTTTCTCCTGGTTCAGGCACGTCCGTTTCCCCGACCGACTCATTGTGCGGTCACTTAGAAACGACCGTCGAGGAAACAGCGCGCGCGCAGACATCACGTCCGGCCGCCGTGCAGAGGCGTCTTAGCGAGCATTCGCCGGTGCCCGCGTGCTTCCATATGCTAAACGGGATAGCGCGTAATCCAAGGTCGCGAACCGCGTCAGAAGCGATGCGATTGATAGACGATGAAACGTGTGACATACGCGGTCGCGCGTCGTAAGTCACGGTCGAAGTGACTAGCCTCCATGGAAAGAGGACCCTCCCATTTTTTTTTGTTTCCTGGGTTATTTCGTGGTGCCTCTGTTATGTGCTTGTTACTTGCTTTCTTTATGAGAGAGTTACGCCACTCGATTGATGCAGGAATGGCGAGGCAGTCCTCTAGCTGCGTGGTATATTGTGCAGCGTCTAGTTTCTGCTTTATACATATCTTTCTCTATACTTTTCTATATACACTCGTTTTCCATTTCTCCCCGTGTCAGGTAGCAAACCAAGCTTTATTTATTTTTACTTTTTTCAAGCTTCCTTTCTCCCACCCCTTCTCTCTCTACATGTTATTTGAACTGTGTGTTGGTTGTAGTAAGTTTCGCCAGAGTCTCTGCCAGCCCCTGCGGCTCATTGGCGTTCTGCTGCGGAACACATGGCCGCGGGTTCGATTCCTCACTGCAGAGGCCGAGTTTTTGAAGAGAAAGTAGGGCTGGAATTAAACAAAAAAATTGCGGCAGAGCCAATCTCGCAAATGAGCGTCGACGTCAATGCGGTTATCGAAGCGATGTAGCGAAACACCATGTCACCACCGCAGCGACTCCCCTACTCAACCCCCCCTTCCCCCCTATGTACGAGGCGTGGACACAGCCTGAGCCCCTCTATCGCATTTCCTTCTCGACATGGCTGTGCCATCCAGCGCCGCCACGGCGGTGTTTGTAGTAACCGTCGGACCAACCCAAGTCTGTCCGACGGTTAGTTTTCGAACTGGCGTTGCTGAGCGCAGCAGCCCAGAGCTCTACTCATTAGACCTCGGACTACCGAGTGACCGAAGTGGGCCGAAATGGGCTAGAGATACGGACAGACAGATACGTCGATAGGTAATGGGAGAGTCAGAAACCGGAAAGTGCGTGAAGCATCCTAAATATGCTAATCACTTTGAAATCATGCACCGAACACAGCGTGTGAACGTTCTGCAACCCCAAGTATAGTGCAGTTCCTACAGTACTACGTCTCTCATAGCTCATCGATTGCTTTGGGACATTGAGCCAAGGTTCGGCTTGCGTTGAACGTGGCTTTATATAAAGGGTGGTTATGACTGCCCCAGTAAAGCTTTCTTGGCATTGAGTCTTCAAAAGAGGTGCTTGTTCTCGAGTAATAGACCCGCACTAATCATTTCTGAAGTTTATTATAACAAGTAAACGAAAAAAAAAAAAGAAGAGCACAATTTAGAATGTCGTACCCTGAACGCAAACCTCCTCTTCCTTTTCTACAAACCTAAAGCGAACTAAATTCGGAGGTACTGCCATTTGATATAGCTAGCCACTTTAGCAAAAGTATGTGGATATTTATATAGTAATTTCTCGGTATAATACAGCGAAATCAGCGTCTTATAAATAGTTTTAGCAGCGAGTTAACTATTCTGTAGACGCAACTGTACTATTCGCCGCACGTGTTATCAACGTGTGCTGGCTCGCCGAGAAAGATGCAGATCCACAGTGCGCGCGCTTCAGGTAGTTTTCATGCATGCAACAACATCCGCAGCCCAGCCCCCCCCCCCCCCTCCTCCCTCTTCCCCCTCACTATTGGTAATTGTGTACACGATGGAAGAGTTTGTTGCTGGGTGTGTTGGTACATACTTTTAGACACGATACTGCACACGATACTTGCACCGCCGGGCTTCGGCGACAAGCACTGCTAGAACTGACAATACTTAATGCAAGTCCACGACAAGTGCTTCCACAGCCCGCAAAAAAAAAAAAAAAACGAAAGGAAGAGAGAAAAGCGCTTCTCAGTGTTTGATATTTCTTCCTCTTCCTTTTTTTTTTTTACGGTGGAAGTACCTATTATCCGTCCACTCGATATCATCTACGAAACTCTGTTCACCGTGGTAGTGATTCAAAAGTAAAGATGGAACAAAAAGGGCACGATTCCTGTCCAAAACATTGGACACGATGCACGCGACGCCCTAACGGGCACAACGGCGCTCGTAGACCTAGTAGCGGGCGGCGTGCCACACGCTAGCTGCAGGCGCGCCAACGTTTTGCCGAAGTGTTGTTCGCGATACGATAGATAGCCAATAATAAGCCACCTCGCAGGTATTTCTCGTGGTATATATCCCCACACGCCGGGGCCTCCCTGCGGCTCCCAACCGGGTCACAGGAGAAACGGCGTTTCGCAACTGGTCCGATTACAAAAAGAGCTGCGGCGCCGTCCATGTAGCCCTGCGGCCCGTGTGCTCCGCGGCACACCGCCACGGGCTCTGCACGGGGCCTGTGGCGAAGCTGTTTCGGCGCTGTATATCTTCGCGGAGAAGTTTCTCCGCAAAGGGGGCGGGCTCATTTGTCTCGCCGGCAAGCCCTGCAGCCCGTGGCGCCGGCGCAAATTGCAGCTACGAGTGCGGCACGATTATGTTCCGAATTAATTTGGCGGTGGGAGGGGGAGGGGGGGCTGACAGACGTAAAACCCTGACGCGTAAGTCTTGCTTGTCTTGCCGGCCGAGCGGCACCATTTATTTATTTATTTTTTTTTGCGATCCTTAAATGAAAGAATTCACTCGCCGACGCGTGTTAGCGGTAGCATTTATTAAAGCGAAGCTTTCTTTGCCTACTCTCCCGACCGGGTATGACATGGCTGCCTGGCTGCTGTTGAGTCGGTTGCTATATAAAGAGGCTCTACGTGCGCCAAATAAAAGTGCTAGCGAACGGACTGATCATCATACCGTGATGGTGAAGCAGCGCACTGACAAGAACAAGGCGAACGCTCAAGAATACACGTGGTGGCGGTGGTGGTGAATTGTAGCAACAGGCGGGTTTAGCCTGGCGATCAAGGCCGGCAATTGCTCCGCCCGAGCATCTCGCACAATACCGCTGAAGGATTTCACCATATGTCCATCAAACCAATCTCTTTTAAGAATTCGATAAGGAGACGTGAAGTTTCTTTGCGGGCTATAACTGATCCCTCGGGAAATATAAGGTGTTGCAGACACGCATGCGGAAGGTCCTTTTTTTGCAGATCCTTCAGGAGAGCGTTCCTTTCATCTTGGAATTTCAGGCAGGACCACAAAAAGTGCTCAATGTCTCCTGTCTCGTTGCATGCCGTACAGTTCGGAGAATTGATCCGCCCCGTCTTAAATAACCAGGCCGGTGTATTAGCAGATCCTGTCCTTATTCGATATAGAAGTAAGGCTTCCTCTCGGTGCAATCTCTTGGTTACGCAGGGCATATGCGGTAGAACCCAAAGCGACCAAAAGTTATTTCGAATGTCAGATTTTTGCACTTGATTACTCTTTGAAACCTTGACTTTGGGAGGATGATAGAGCGCTGCGCAGCGCTGATAGAACGCGGCCTTTGAGTCCGTAAGGACAACCACATTCTGCGGAGGCAAGGTCTTTAGTTTGCGCAGAGCAGAAGATATTGCTACGCCTTCCACGACTGTCGACGAGGCTATACAGTCCAGACGGCCAGACCACGTATATCTTAGAGAGGGAATATAGAATGCGGCTGCGGAGCGGTCTTCGTCTGCCTTGACAGAGCCATCTGTGTATACTTGTAGGTGATTCGGGTAAGTCGTGTTCAGATGTTCCAGGACTAATGATTTGGCTTCTGCAGATGGAATGCAGCTCTTTGACTGCAATCGTGGTACACTTAAGTTGCATGTGATGTTCTCGAATGTCCAGGGTGGTTCTATAATTTCCCTCTGTCTAGAGCAGCGCAATCCTAATACGCTAAGCGTGTTCAGTGCCGCATAAAAATGTGAGCGCGGCCTGTTACCTATACGCCGTAACAGGGCTTTGCCGGACGTAGACTCACTCAATCGTAGTAGCTGGATAATGAGAACCTGGGAAGCCTGAAGTCGTAGAGGGCGTGACTCAGCTTCGTAGAGCACTTTCTTGTTTGACGCTGGCTGAGGGACTCCAAGGCAAAGTCGGATACCTTTTCTATGGATGGCTTCTAAGCGCTCGTATTGGCTGTCTGAGAGTGACATCAGACGTAGCTGATACAGGATCCGACTGGTAGCCAACGCTGTACGTAGCCGTAGCATCGACGTCGGGTGGTTGCCCCAGCGTATGCCAGCGACTCGCTTGAGCACATGTAGCCTGGGTGACGATGACGCCACAACGTGGTCAACACCGCGGCGCCAGAGTAGCCTGTGGTCTAAGGTAACGCCCAGGAATCGGACGTTGGTGACTTGTCGAATCTGGTATCCGTCCAAATTCAGCGTCAAGCGGCTAGATTTTTTTTCACTCCAGGAAATAGTACGAATGATGATTTCTCTGCTGATAGCGATAATCCAATCGTTGCCAAGTGGCCCTGAATGCCTTTTACTGCTCCTTGGGCTATTCGTGCGAGGCGGTGATGCTGGTAGCCGGAGACCCATATGCAGATATCATCGGCATATGGCATGCACTTGGTTAAAAAATGCCAGGAAATCACGTCGTCTTTCAATTGCTAGGTTAGTCAGCATCTGATTACTGATAAGGTCAGTTCCCACCGCACAGCGACGTTGGAGGCTGCTCATAGCTATTTCCAACTCTCTGAGTGTGAAAGGAGCATCCATTAGAGACGACGATAGCGGCGGAGGCGGGTTGGTTGTGCCGGCTGACCTGCCTAAAGAGTATATTTCAGCAAAGGCATTCGAAAGACAAGCGAGCGTCTTGCCTAACTTCAATGCAAGGGCTTCAAATGGCTTGTTTGGTCGAAAGTTTCCAGCAAGGTTATTAAGCACCCATCATATCCTTGGAACTGGCGTGAAGACCGATAGGCTTGCACAAAATGATACCCATTGATCTCTTCTTAGTTTCCTTGTATAGCGTCGAATTACTGCGTTAATCCTGTTATATATAGCCTTCATTGGTGGGTCGCCCTTCGTCCCCATCAGCCTCCGTTCCACTCTTCTACGGGCAGCGCATAGATTTTTGAGCTTTAGATCAGGAGCGGCGAAGTGGTCGGGTAGCTTCAACTCAGTGGTAGCTAATCTCTTGCTACGTAGCATGTCCGCGAACAGGTCTCCAGATGATCCGCTTAGGCCGTCCCTGTACATATCCCAATGCGTCACAGGACAGGATCTTCGGCCGTTGGTTCTATATCTAGCAATGTTAACGAAGACAGGAAAATGGTCGCTGCCCATTCTATCTACTCGTCGTTGACGATGCGAGGATGCCGGCTGAGTGTAACGTTAAGTCAATGACACTGTAAGAGGCCGGTGGTCGAAAAAAACGTTGCCTGTTTGTCTTTTGCCACGCAGAGTCCCTCGTTGTTTAAAGCACTAACAATTTGCTTTCCACGTGCATCAGTCGCCTTGTCGCCCCAGAGAGTATGGTGCGCGTTAAAGTCTCCACATATAATTCTCGGAGCTGGGCAGCGGCTGCAGAGGTCTCTTATAATTTCTCCCATTGAGACCTTCAGGCGCGAGCTCACATACACAGAGGTCACGCTGAGGCTTCGGTTTCCTAGCCGCACTTGTACAGCAGTGACTTCCAAAGCACTGCTGCAAAGATCTTGAACTGGCAGAACGTAATGTGGTATTTAACGTCTGACACATAGCATGGCGCTTCCGTTCGGAAATGTCGGAATACTTTGGTTTCCATGTGCGACATAACCAGCAATTGATCTGGAACTTGGAAGACCAGCCTCGGACAGGGCCAATATTGGCACAGGCATGTTGCGTAAGAAAAGCGACTGTTAAGGTAAATGGCACGCAAGACCCGCACAGTTCCATTGCATAATAAGTGGCACCTTTGGGCGAGATGGTGAACGTTGTGTCCTGACGGCACCCATATTTCTAGGTGCTTTAAGAAGAAGCAGGGCTTAGAATCACTGACTCTAGAGCCAGGATTACTTCGAGCATGTCCTTCATCGAGCTCGCCGGCATCTTCTCTATGCGTGATCGCAAGGCCTTGAAGAGAGCACGTAGCACCTGCTGACAGTCCTCCTGTGGTGTTTTTTCATCGCACCACGATTGGGGTCGCCGCAGTGCAGACACATAACTTCGCTGTTCTGGCTGTTCAGCAGTCTTCTCGTCTACGGGGCCTCTGTTCATTGATTTGACTGCTTTAGCCGGTCCGCTGCGCGATGGCACCACTGTGTCCTGGATTCCTGGAGAAGGCTTCAGGCTTGGAAAATCAGTTTCACTCTTTGAGCTCCATTTGATTTCATCTGACTCTCTGCGACTCTCCGTCTTTTTATTCGACGCATTTTTCTCATCCTTTCCTGTTGGCCCCAAGATAAACGTTTTCTTTCGCTTTATTGCCGCTGCCCGCGTAGGACACTTGCTATAACTAGCTGGATGACCACCACTACAGTTTGCACATAGAAAGTTCTCGCTGCACGTGCATGTTTTGAAATCATGCGGTCCTCCACATCTTTTACACCGCTGCTCACCACGGCAGTACTTGGCCACATGTCCATAGCGCTCACAATTGAAGCACCGAGGTGGTGTCTCAACCTACTCAATGGTCTCGTGTCTTGTGAAGCCCAAGTTGATCTCCTCTGGACGGTCTGTACTTGGAGCGAACGTAAGAACCACGGAGCTGGTTCGCCTGGACTCCCAATCGGATTCGGAAATTTGAACGCGTCGCGCGATTCTCCTTGCATGGTAAACATCTTGTGGCTTTACGGATACCAACAGTTCCTCGTCAGTGTACCACTTCGGTACTCCTCTAATAATGCACGTGTTTTGCATGTACGAATCGGGCACTCGTGTTGAGATTGCAGTCCCTGAGATTGACTTGCAGCTGAGAACGGAACTCAGATGCTGTTCTGTCTGTACATCTAGAAGCAGCGCTTTCTGAGCAGTAAATCGGCTCCTAACTGGCGATGCGCCAAGAATCTTTTCAATTTCCGCAGACAGAACAATGGGATTTACTTTTTTCAGGTCGGCTCCTTCCGTGGCAGGGGTAATAATCACTGGAATTTCGACGATCCTCTTCTTGCGGTGACGCACAAGCCTGAAGCCTTCATCGTCCAGATCTGTGATGTCAGCTATGTCACAATCATCAATAAGCGCAGACTGGTCGTCTGTTTCTGTAGCCTTATATCGCTTACATTCACGGTTGCTCTCAGGGTCAGTCGGTGGCCTCTGGCCCGGTGTCAGGTCAGGCGTAGTCATGACGGAGCTCTCGCCGCTACCAGATCTGGCTCTTCTGCAGGCTCCTATCGAAGCGACGGGAGGCCCCGCAGCCTCCGGTAGGGAAGGTATCTTGACGAGTCGTCCGACGGCTTCAACAAACCTATTTGACAAAACGTCGAAAAAATGCAAAAACACTAGGGAGCGAGACAGCAGTGCGACTGTGTATTCTCGTGTACACACGACAGCGAGTTTCGTTCATTCTTGTGTGTCTTCGCCTTTTTCTAGTCAGTGCGCTGCTTCACCAACACGGTATGATGATTAATCGCCAACTCCCCCAACTTTCCGCATTACTGAACGGAGTGATATAGCTCTTATATGCTGACCAAGTCATCGCACCTCCTGTCCTGCATTAAAAAAGAAGAAAGAAGAACTTTAGGATGCCTGCTCACAGCAAAGCACGCAGATGTGTTAATAGAATGGTGATTTATATTTGACCGATTCTTTGATTTAGCCATACGCCTCCACAATGGGTACGTCCCACTGTGCCACAAGAGGTGAATAATCCCTGCGCAAGCACCTCGCGCCACCGTTCCTCGCTCGACACGCATCGCACATCGCCTTCGTCCTCGTGACATCGCTGCGTATACGTCTCAAACTGTGCAACCGGCTCACTTGGAATTTGTATTTCGGCATTGCTCGCTTGCGATGCGGTGCACAAATACAAAAATTACGTGACAACGAGGTTGTCGCCCTTCTGGTGGATATATAAACAAAAAACATTCCACGAGGTTACTCGATGCAAAGGATGAAAGCAAACAAAATTGTACGCATCGCCGTTACTTGCAAAGCATTTATGCAGAAACCGCTTCCCCAAAGCTTCGTTTTCCACATGTTTTAACGTGTGCGTTGGATCAGCATTTTTTTTCTTGTTGCAATCGCGGGCTCTTTTCTAAAGCCTTTACGTTATTTACATTTAAGATTAGTGATGCGCAATAATGTCGTGCTTTGTTTATGGTAATGTCTTTTTTTTAACGTAGGAGACAGAGAGAAATGGCGTGGGAAAGACAAGGCGGTTAACTGGGAAAGCTTCTGGTTTGATATGATGTGAACGGGTAGTAGGGTGCCACGTTTTCAAGTCCTGTCGTTTATAGGATTTCTCGGCCCTCTCAAAGTTTCAGACAGCCAAAAAAAGAAAAACCAGAGAAAACAGTCCGAATGTTTACAAAAATGACAATAATTCAGTTCATCGACCTTATCTTGCGTCGCTTTCTGTCTTCAAACTTCGTTCGTGCCATTTTCATGTTCTCTTATATTAACAAACCAACGCCCACTCGACCAACTTTCAGTACAAGTGGCTCTTGTGCAATGTCCGCCAACCACGGCGTCTTGCACTATCGCAATTCGCGCAGCACATCGCACAATCGCGCACAGCTTCGAGAAGACACGTTCCTGATAGAAAGCCCAGTACTCTCCAAAAACACAGCGCTCATCGATGGAAACTGGTGTCGAAGATTCTATGGTTGCTCATCTTTCCATTTGGTGGAAACGTTGAAGTCAAAACATAAACTGGGCGAAAGCAGCCTAAGAGGTTATGCGCAATTTGACGCTACATAATCGGAGCAGTGTGTTGTTTTCGTGGAGAAATCAACAGTGTTTATGCGCGAAGAACTCCACAATGCAAATAAGAGAAACACAAGAATGCTAAAGAAAGAACCGGAGAAAATGCACATTTGTACATTACATGTTCTTGATGATGGAGCATTGGGAATAGATGGACATGTACACAAACTCCGAAGATGAACAACTCATGCCTCCACCGTACTCATGCGTACTGGCATACAGTCAGTACGCATACCTGCACGAATGATTTGGCCAATCACCTGCAAATTGCTGATCACAAGTGTCTTGAAACTTTAAAGCTTCGCGAACACCTTTGTTGCTGAAAAGAATTATTTTCGACGAAATTACTAGGCAAATTTGGATCTGGCAGTTCGTAAACTTTCTTGTGACTAAAATAATTCGTGCAAGCAACTCCGGGATATAGAAAGCAGGCACATTCAGTTTCTACAATGCAGGGATGGTTGGCTGAATAGATCTGACGTACGCCGCACGCACCCACGCACGCACGCACATGTATGTATGTATGTATGTATGTATGTATGTATGTATGTATGTATGTATGTATGTATGTATGTATGTATGTATGTATGTATGTATGTATGTATGTATGTATGTATGTATGTATGTATGTATGTATGTATGTATGTATGTATGTATGTATGTATGTATGTATGTATGTATTATAATGGGGCGTTTGGAATCAGTACTCCTTTTATAAAACAGACACAGTCGCAGTAAGCGAAGTGACAACGGCAGGGAACTGCGTAAACGTTGAGCTTCCCAATCATCATCTTCTTTTTGCACGAGCAGCGCACTATGCTTCCCCAAATGGCGACAATAATCCTTCACTACAGTACGCATAGTTGGACTGATGATGGATTAGCTGGTGGAAGAGCGGATGGATGGCTGGACTGATTATACGAGCATTTCTTTCGAGGCGGGGAGCTAGTAAGTGTCACCAAGAGCGTTCTTCCTGTCCTTCCTCTGCGTCTTCCCCTGACCGACAGGAAACAGCCTCAAGCGGACACCAAAGTACACGCGGTCGTGCTTTGATCGATTGCAAAAAAAAAAAAACACGTTGCAGGGACGCGACGGGCGGCACGTGTAACTCCGGCGGTGCAGGAGAACGAGAGAGAGAGAGAGAGATAGATAGATAGCCAGCGAGAGAGAGAAAGAGAGAGAAGGAAGGAAGGAGAGGGCAGAGCGGACGCGTCAAGGTCAATTACCGATCTACATTTGGAGCACGGCGCGCCGCAAAGGGGGACACGTCCGCAGCGCCGCTCTGCGGCGGTGCGGGCCACAGCCGCCACCGCGTAGCGAATCATGCGCGTGAACGCATCGCAACTTGGCAGTTGCTGTGAGGAGAGAGAGGGGGGGTGAGAGAAGGACCGAGACTCTTTAGGCCACAATTCAGCGACAAATACATACACAACGCCCTACGAAAGCACGCACTTGCACTGAGGTAGAGAGGAGAATGCGAAATTCGCATTCAAGCGGAGATAATATTCAGATCTCGAACTGCTAATCTCGAAGAAAGTGGGTGGCAAAGGCGCAGCCAAGTCACGCGCTTTTTTGTGCAGGGAGACGAGATTGCGGGTTTCAGCGGTTATCATGGCTTGAATTCTGGCCAGGCGATGGCCTTCTAACCGCTTACCGGAGTAAATGTGCCGTCTTGCAGTGCCACGTGTTTGACTCCTTCGGCATGTGTCGGCTTGCTTTCTTTTATATTTTGGTTCCAGCTCCATAAAATAGTCACACATTTGCGACAGAGACAACTCCGCATAGAAACAATGAAATGGTCTGAGAGGCTTGAATCTCATTGTGAAGTGTAATAATGCTTCAGTGCTAATGAAGTATGTGTCCCCTCATCTCTTGAGGGGTTTTCTTTTCTTCACGCCTGTCTTTTTGTGCCCGCTCTTCTGTCCGTCCTTACTTCTCCTTTCCCTTCCCGTCGTGCAGGGTAGCAAACCGGAGGCTTTAACTCTGGTTAACACTCATTTGCATCTCTCTCTCTCTCTCTCTCTCTCTCTCTTTCTCTCCAGTGAAAAAAGGAATGAACAACTTATTCTTTCTGTTTTGTTGCAACAGACAGTTTTGTATATTGTGAAGTACTGCTATCGGCAGAGTGAAAAAAGAAGAAAAAAAGAGTTTCTTTAGCGCGATCTGCAGTTATGTCGTTCATACAATGCAGGCTGTCAATGACGGATGTCTTTTTAACTACCACGACAGTATCGCCAAGCCTGATGTCATGTAGTGGAATAGGGTAGTGCCAATTTTTTCTTGTTTTTAAATTTCATTCAGCTTAATTCCATTAGGGTTTAGTCGCGAGAAAAACCGCAACGTAATATTCGTGCTGACTTTGGCCAGGCATGGGCGTCTCTTACGCAACACTGACTGCCTGTGCTCTCTGATTTTTACGACTCTAAAGCATCCTGACTTTGACCCCAGAGGGACATCAAAGGTCAAGAGCATCTTCGTTCTACGGAGACAGCTGTCGGTGGTATCTTATCCGACCTTCATGGCACCTCGCGCGCGTCACCACAGATTTAAAATTACTATATGTTTCGTTGGTCAAAGTCGCTTGCAGCTCCATTTTTTTTCTTCGCCCAGGATTCTATGCCGTGCCTTCCAGATGCGAGCCTTCGTGTCACCATCGTGGTCGTGCTGCCTCCAGCACTGTTGCCGCCGTGCCGCCATTGCCTCTGTTCTCATCGTCCAGCCTTCGCTGTCATTCATCGTCTCGTGTTAGTTGCAATCATCGGGACAGCCACGGCTGTATTGCAAAAAGCTGAAGTCTTTCATTCGAATGGGACCTACACAATGTTCTGCTGTCCAGCTCTGTCGGAACGCGCCCGGTGTGGCTTGGAGAGAGAGAGAGAGAGAGAGAGAGAGAGAGAGAGAGAGAGAGAGAGAGAGAGAGAGAGAGCAAACAAGGAGAGGGAAACGCAAGGAGGTCAACCAGACGAGCGTCCCCTTTGTTACCCTACAGTCGGGGTAAGGGAAAGGAGGAATCGAAAGAGGGAGGTAGCGAAAATTACGTGCACGCGGGAGGAATCACAGGAGGAGCATAAACGACCTCTCACTATACGGTACACCTCAAGAACTGCACTAGTGCGCGAATAACTTCTTTGTGCCAGCGACGGCAGTGGCTGTATGCTCCGAGTATCTCTGACTCGGAACGGGTGCACAACAGGCGATCAACGATTCCCTCAATCGGCTGTGCCGCCTGGTGCATTCAGCAGAGGCCCACTGCGACGAGTGCGTCAGGCGTTCGTCCGCCTATCGTTGACGTTACTATACCGTGTGTAAAAGTTAACGCTATAACCAAGCTGCTCAACGAAAAAAAAAAAATTGAGAACACGATGCAAGGTACAATTATAAAATCTACGGTATTTGGTCGTCAGGTATCTGATGACTGCGCGCATGTTTTAGAATCTTCTTGCATCGTGCTTTTCTTATTTATTTATTATTATTTTTTTGAACAACTTGGCTAACGTTAGCTGGTATACTCTATATGAAATATGCTTGGACGCGAGCTTCTTGGCAAGAGGTTGAGTCGGTCCTTTTCTTTCTTATTTTTTAAAAGGAAAGCAACGTCCTACAGCTTGCCGCTGGACTAAAAACAGAATTGCAGGGTGCTATGTTTGTGCGAGGCGATAGTTAGCGCAGTTGTCCGCACGGTAGACCACCTACGGCTAAGAAACTTGGAACCTAACCAAGAAACTCGAAGACGTCCGTGATGAGTGATGGTGCGAGATAATTGTTGGTACTACGGCAAGAGAATGCGGATTCTACAGAAAGCAAACTTGTATGATATCGTGCAGTTGAATTGAGAAGGAAGAAATGCAGTTTGGTTGTAACGTAAGGCCATGTAATGCGTAGAGGATATAACTGGCCATCTATTACATTGACATAACGTGTTTGAAGGATAAAACGTGTTTGAATGTGCTTGAACCTGATAACGTGTTTGAAGCAGAAAATGGGATAGCCTGATGAGGTTAGGAAATTTGCAGGCATGATAAAGTCTGCCTGAAGCGAGACAGGTGTTAATAAAGATCGCTAAGATAGGCTTTCGTCCTTACGGGTTTGGTATAGGCTCGTATTGCATTTTACTGTTGTATGTGTAAATGTGACTCCGTTCATTATAATTTTTTCTTTCTGCTAGCTATACTTCGCATCTATTTTTACTGACATTTCTTTCTTTCTGCGTTTAGTCACTTTATTGATCCCGTCTATCACGTTTTACTTACTATGTGTCCTCCCCGTTATGGGAACACATTTATTCCAAGATGGACCGATGCGACGGGTTATCCTGGACAATCAAATTCCCAAAGCGAACTGTGAATTTCTCTATGAATGCTGGCTGTATACGGGAGGCAGGAGCTAGGCCGTGCTATATTAGAGTGGCTTTTTTTTTTCTTCTGCCACCTCATTTCGCTGTATGTTGCACGCGTAAGGCGAAAATAAAACATTGATCGATTGATTAAATAGGCGGACGATGATGATGAGGTTGATGATGAGAACACCAACTATTACAAAGACCTGTACTGTTCAGTGCACGGCATAGCTACTCGTTTCCCTATTCTAAGAGTCTCAAGGTCGACGGAGCACGCCAAGTTTGTTTGCTGTGATTTTCTTTATTTTATTTTTTTTTTTTTCGGACCTGCAGTACCGGCACGTTCAGGATGCTGCTGCACGGCCTGCGCGCTGGGAACGACAATGGTTACGGGCCGGGGGCAAGAAACTGTCGCAAGGCTGCTTAGCGTGCTACATATTCTCGCCAGTTCGAGTGAGCGTCGCGTGAATACAAACGCACGGGGAAACAGAAAGCATTCCGTCGCATATGTTCCATGCTCGTCTTTATCTTGCGCGCATACCTCGCGCGCTGTCCTTTTCACATTGTAACGTGTAATGGTGTTGCCAACACGGCGCCGCTTTATTAAGAAGAAAAAAAGAAAGGAACGTGAACGCTTCGTTAACTGATTTATTGATTGACGTTACCAGTGTTTGCGGCACCTGCATTTTATTTGTGACCTGTTCATGACTCAAGAATCCAGCAGCGAACTAACCCGTTTAACCACATTACCTCTTTTTTTATGTAGCATGGTTTTCTTTTACTTACAGTTACTTAACTGGTCTTCTTAGCACCACGTGGCAATGTCCACCTGTTCGGATGTTACCTGCGTCTAACGGCTGTCTATCTCGGTGAAGACTGCGAATATTAGTTTTAGAAGCACTGTGTCCGCGCACGCTGGAACGCGATGTTCTCCTGATCGTGTAATAGTTTGAGGGCCAGTTTCGGAAACGATATACGGGTTTTTTGTGCTTTTGCTAACCGATTTATCATTTGCTCGCTTGCAACGGGGCGCAAACGCGTTGCCACTAAAAATCTTGTTCGGCTACGTGCGCACATAAGCGCATACAATATACAGGCCGTCACATTGAAGCGGGTTTCTCCTCGCGATAGGTCTAACTGCGGAGAAGCCAGCTTTGGCGAGCGCTAACCACGGACCCCACGCAAATGGTCACAGTTAAAGCACAACTTTCAACGAGGGGAGAGTAGGATGAAGAAAAAGCGAATGTCTAGCATGACAGAGCTATTCATATTGTCACGTGATCGTAGAAATGGCTCGTACGTGTCGCAGGTAAGAATCAAATTTTGCGGCTTCTGGTACCTTTTCGGGATCGGTTTGCATTTTAGGAACCACATTGATTTCCGTTTTCCAAGGTCTCACGTTTCAATCGCCGCCTGCATAGATTCGCGTGAATACGACAGTACATCACCGTACAAGCTTCCGCGAAATTCAACGGTGCGCGGCATCCCGCATTTCTGCATGGAAGTGTCCACTGAACCACATTTTTTTTGTGGCCAAGCGAATGTTATTACTGAGCTCTGAGATTATGCGTTTCGAATACCCGTTGTAGCGGTGTAGAAGAACACGGACCGCAGTAAAGTCTCTTCTCTCCGTAGTCCCCGGCAACAGCGTGGATGTTATGAAGCCCGAATTCACCATCAAGAGGACGATTTCATAGAGGTACACGCGAGAACAGTTCACTATTGGCTGGTGTCTCGCTTATGGTATCGCTGGCTCTCGTAACAGACACTGGATTATTATGAACAGACCTTTCGAGGAAGAAGCGTCGACAATTTGTCGCTTAAAATGGGAAATCAAACTCCACATACTTCGTTCCGCAATAATCTGGCACTGGAAGGGATGTCGCAGCTCGCACCAGCCAATCGGGAGAGCGATCACGCGAGTGCCCGTGTTTCTCCACTCGAGGACTTCAGCCGACGAGCCATGGAAGCCAGAGCACCGTCCCAAGGCGTGCACACCACACGAGGGCGTCGTAGGAAGATGAGGGCTTCAAGTGACCAACAATGGTCGAACAAGAGAAGCCCAAGTCTGGAGAACGGCGGTGCACTGGAGCCAACGTTCCGACAAGGGGAGCTGTCTTTGTCGGGACGCTGACGAAAGCAAGGCCACTTTGTCGCAGCGTTCGTTCCAACCGGACGCTTCCCTCGTTCCACCACTGTCAGCGATCAAGCCTGGCGCCACATCGGTATGACCCAATTAAATGATAGCCGTTAACCGCTTCGGCATTACAGCTCACGCGTAGGCATGAACGCGCTAACTGTATTGCTCTGGGTTGCGTGCTCGTGTGTGCCGAGCAACGTCGCAAGCCATTAAAACCATTAAAAGAGGCAGTGTCTTGCATCTGACATGCTTCAGCGAGCACATAGCCCTGCGCAGTTTGTTCAGCTAGCACCCCCGTTGTTAGTGAAGAGCCAGTGAAGAGCTATTGTACCGCCGCACGACAACGAACGAGAAGAAAAAAAACCCGCCGCTAAGTGAGCAGAGGGGAGAGAGACGTCGACAACGCGATGCACGACTGCAGTTACACTCAGTCAGGCGCGTTGAAGGTTAACAATCACGACCCAAACGCCCGGCAGTTAGGTTACAGAAGAGAGCGATCGTGCGCGCGAGCGCTTAACTGCTTCCCTCAAACAAGACCGCGTTGAAGCCCTCTGGCTGGCAGCGTAGCAGACGCGGACCTTCCGGTTCGTGAGTCCGTCGGCTCACTTCCGATTTCTTTATTGTTTCCGTGGAGAGGGAAGTAAATGAAGGAAACAAAAATAGGAGCCGTGGAGGAGAAATAGATCGAGCCGCACGAACAGGGCTGTGGCAGGTTTAAGCATTGCTTGTCTGTTCGGGGGGGGGGGGGGGGGGGAGGGCTTCCGAGATGGGCCGAGAGAAAAAAAAAAGAGAAAAAAAGAAAGTGGCCGCCCTCTTCTCTCGACGCTCCACGCAACAGCAACCAACGGCTTCTCCATGCGTGTTGCGCTCGATGTGGCGCGTTTGGCCATTTGATCGCGAAGCGGAAAAACGGTGCCCAAACACCGCGCACCGCCAGGCGGGGGCGGTGGGCTGTGCGCATGGTTGGAAGACGTCCGTGCGTGCTTGGAGCAGACGCACTCACGCACGACGGTTTTGCCGTCTTTTGAGGAACTACCACTGCAAACGCGCCCGTCCGAAGCTGTCATTCCATGCGCACCTTGTTCTCGTGGGAACATCAGGAAAATCCAACAACCGTTCGAAAACACACACACACACACACACACACACACACACACACACACACACACACACACACACACACACACACACACACACACACACACACACACACACACACACATATATATATATATATATATATATATATAGCAACTGCTTTTGGTGCATAACATTTGGGTTGTGCTGAGCGAGGAGGCCTGTGCCTACAAAGTAGGCCTGGTCTGGCGCTGTTCCTTGGAAACTAACAAGTGCTATCTCCTCATCTAGCGACGCCGAACGTGGCTGAAATGTTCTCTAATAGTGTTCTGCAATGATGCTATGTAATGGGCGCCACATCGGGTTACTTGGACGTATATGCTGCCCATTGCATAACGAAGCGTGCTCCACTCCCCGAGTTCTGCCTGTTAATGAGCTCCCACATCCACTATCGAGACAAAGAACACTCTAGGCTTAGGGCGTTTCGCAGACACCATTGGTTTGTTAATATTTTACACTCAAAGCGAGTCAGCTTTGGGACGAGATGTTTACACCCACAAGTGTGGGACCATTTTGGTCGTGTAGGTATTCTCGCCGGGTCCAGCATGGCGTTGTGAGTCGCGGGACAACGTTTAACTCGTGCATTCCAATTTGCAACATGTAAGTTGCGTCTCTTTTCTACAGTCTTATTTGGGATATATAGTGTATAGATGGTGTCAAATAAAAATAAAAAGAAGCCTGATCGCGGGATGCAACATGTAGCGATGTTTCTATGGGTTCTAGGGGATCCACGAGTTCAATCGTTCATTCACTGCTTATTTCCTCTCACTGCACAATAGAAGTGTGTGCCAAGGAAAAACTCATTACGATCAGTTGAGAAAGAGTATAATGATTTTATTAATGACCCAACGTCGTGCGATGGCTTGAGCTTCTGGCTGCATCCTTTGACTTGAGTGTTCATCTTGAGAAATACTGGGACCCCGTGGTTCTACGTCAATAACAGGAACTGGTATGACAATTCAGCCCAACGCGCCAAATATGTTCAATGTGTACACAAAAAACCTGCTTTGAAACGATAGTAAAACAAGAATAAGAACAAAAACGATGTACAGACGCATAGATGATTACTGCACATTTATATGGCTAGCAAAATGGGGCCCTAATGTTGAGGCTGCGCTTGAAATGCAATGCGCGTAAAAACGCCTCAACCTACCTTCGAAGCGGGAAAAAATACCGATAAGATGGTGATCGATGAGGCACACGGAGAGAATGAATTAGCCGCGAAGTGTTACACAATTTAACGGCAAAGCGACATCGAGTGCACCAGAGTGCAGCGTCCGGCGAGGAAGCAGACGAAGAAAGGTAAACAAAAACAAAACGACACAAAACAAAAAGAACGGTGCTGTCGCGTTACGCTCAGATGTCGTCACCGTTTCGAATCGGTCACGATCGGACGTCGGAAGCAGTCGAGTTGGAACGGGGCGCGCTCGTCTGCCGCCGGCTGCACTTCCGGACTGGTGTACATAACGCTTGCCGCCTGAAAAAAAAAAATGCGTAAGAATGCAAGAAGTTATGTCAGATGTCATCGCTACAGCCTTCCTCCACGCAGGCGTGATGCGCTACTGTATAATTCATTCACGGCGGTTTTCTTTGAGGTAACGCTGCTCACGACTGACGACGAGTAACTGACGGCGCACGCCGCCCGCAGCGGCGGGGTCACGCTCGCCGTACCAAGAGAACGTCGCGTCTGGTCGCGTCGTGCACTTCTCGGTAGACTTTGAGCTCTCGCGAGGGCCCCTTCTGCACTTCTTTCACAATAATATGGCGCCGCTAGACCGGAAGCTGCAGCCGGTGTCAACCAATCGCGAGCGCGTTCGTGCGAATGCATCGCGCGTTTCTCCGCGTAGGAGCGTCTATATGCCCCGTCTGAAGCGTAATCCAGGTCACATTACTGCGAAAGATAGTTTAGTAGGGTTCGCAACGGAGTTGGTGACCGAGAGACGTCAAACAGACGACGCGTTAGAGCGTCGTCTGCGCGCACGTGAAATGCAGTCTCAGGCGGCGACTCGAGAAGCACAGCTTGCCTCGTAGATTCCATTTTAGTGACACATTATTATGGCACAAGCGTGATAAACTCTCTAACGCGTAGTGTTCGCCACGGGCTGCACGTAATCGTAACCCTATAGTTAAAGCAGAAAGCAATTATAAGAGGAGGAGGTGGAGGAGAAAAGAAAGAGAGAAGGCAAGTCTGAAGCACTTCGAAGTCTAACCAACAACACCAGGTTTCAAAAACAAGCCGACACGGAGCCCAATATTTTGCGCGCATTTCACGTAATGAGGACGTATGCTTATTACTACAAGTGCCCTGGTGAGGCCGCAGTGTTGCGTACATACCGCAAAATGACAGTGTGGTTGCATGATGTTGCGCACATCAAAACTGAATAGAAAAGCTAATATCACAATAAACCACGTCAGATAACTGCACGCTTTCGTGGAAACCGCGGTTCAAGGAGCTTTTCACATCACGTCGAAGAAAACTCGATTGCGAGACAAAAAAGAAAAAAAAAAGTCCGTTACTCACGTCCGCTATTCGGTCAGACTTCGCCAGCGTATACGCCCTTCATATCTGAAGGCTGCGACGCGTCGCGGCAGGTTTCAAGACGCCATTTTCCTTGTGTATACGACCTTTTATTATCAGTCTTTCATTGAAACAAATCAAGCGATGGTACACGCCCTACTTCACGTGAGTGCACGCACCTGTTTCATTTGCTAGGACGCTCTTGCACTCGCAGTTGAACACTAGCGCATTCGGACGGCACGATCGGTGACATGCTGACCTGGGTTTACGCGATGCAGTGCCTATAGCAATTCAGCGAAACTGTCACAGCTGGCTGTCGATCGGGAGTCTTCAGCTGTATTAGCTCTACATGCCTTGGTTGCCCGTCAAATTATGCAAAAGTTCGAAGGGTATTTGTGCCCGTAAAAGTAAAAAAAAAAGTAAAGGTAAGTAAGGGTTTTTGTGCCTGTGGTGAAAGAATGGGGCAAGAAGAAAAAAAATAATAAGAGGCTTGTTCACGAAGGCCTGTCACACCGCCACATATACTGTACAAGCTGCCGGAAGAACATGTCATACAGTGTTATAGACCTTTGGGGAAGGAGCTGGGTGGGTGGTGGTCTGGTCGAGGAGACAGGCTCACAGCCGTAGTGAGTCTGTACTGAGGCTGTAGATTGCCTGCAATGAGGCTTTAGTTAACCTATAGATGGTTTCCATTGACGTCATCGCGGCAGCCAAATTGAGGGTATCATCACGTCTAGGGGCTCCGTTAAAGAAAAAGAAAAGAAAATAAAAAAGGGGGTGAGGGGTGGGACGTGACAGTACGAAAGGCGCATCCTGTGCCGAGCGAGGAAAAAAAAAAGTACGGTCACCGTCAAAAAGCGAAACAATGCAGGCGCGATAAATTAGAGCGCTGACATCGTGGTGGTAGCAATGTATACCGACTACTGGAACAGTCACTTAGTGACTTCAATTAATGGCGAGATGTTACCCAGAAGTAGAAAGCACTGCATAAAGTAAACAACCTTTCGAGAAAGGCTGGATCCGGAATAATCTTGTTATTTTTCTCGTTTTAATCGGAGTCGTCAAACTAACGGCGCTTATACTACGATTCCCGCAATCCTGATATCAACAGCAATTTATTGCTCGATATATATATATATATATATATATATATATATATATATATATATATATATATATATATATATATATATATATATATATATATATATATATATATATATAGATATATATATATATATATAACAGCTGAAAGATTAACCATTCAATGCGTTGTAATTGATTTATTACCGGCATGTCAAACGTGCGCTTGTATTTTACTTTGCCGTGTTCTATAGTAAACACTTGTGAATCAGCCTACTATACAGAGTTTCCTGTAGGCTGATCACCAGATATCGAATGTAATGCACTGCGTTCTTCGGCGACGTCAGTATACCAACTCCACTCGATCTTATCCTCGGAATCCCGTTACTTTCAGCGAGTTCTTCACCGTTGTCGAAAGATAAAGCGCCGACAGCTTGCTTGGTGACGGGATATGTGCTGGCGTAAAGCGGTAGCACCATGAATGAAAGGGAGATGTCTATTTATTCTCACAGGTACAAAGTACAGCCTCCCGTTAACTGATGCTCAGATAGCGGATCCAGTGTGGTGTGCCTTTACGTATACGTCAGCATATTGACGCCGCTTTACGAGGTTCTCCGTACACTGTCAAGTGTCAACCGGCGAAAGCTTGGCTGGAGGGTTGCCGCCGGCTGTGACGACCTGCCGGCGTATCTCTTTTTTAATTTTCCCTTTTCGTTTTCGTGCTATTCTAACAGTGATCACTGGTTTAAAGACGGTCAAATTCTAGCCTTAGCTCAGCTTCGACCCAGTGCTGAAGCTTCATCTTTGAAGCGAGAGAGAGAGAGAGAGAGAAAGCAAGGACAGGAAATACAGGGAGGTCAACCAGAAGAGCATCCGGTTTTCTACCCTGCACTAGGGGTGGGGGAAAGGCGCCTTACGCGTTGAGTGTGTCGTGTACATTACGAATGCTGCAAAATATATTCTACCATCTCGCGGAGAAACTCAACGGCGCCTCCCTCAAGCCAGGTCATAGCATACATGCATGCCATGAGCATCAAAAGATAGCTAATTAATCGGCCGGATACTGGAGACATCTCGGATCGTTCAATTTTGCTTACTCGGCAAGCCACGTATGGTGGTGCTGGCACAGGCGGACCGGGTAACATGCTATAGGCAAGACGGCGCTGACCGGTATGCAGCACATGACGACCTTAGCAGGCGACGGTGTTTCCCATTTTTCTCGAGGTATCGAATTCTCCGGCGTCTCTGGCGAGAAAAAACAACAACGTAAGGTTCACGACACGACAGCGACGTGACAGCGAGCCGCAGCCAATGCACTATTGAATATTCATTAATCGCTCTTGCCTAGCCGCGGTTGTTGACGAGCCGTCGCTGCCCTATCGGGCACCGTGCCTCATTTGAACTTTCTTTTCGCGTCGCCATCTTCGGGACTAAATCAGGACGGATGAAGTTTTTTTCGTATGCCAGTCACTGCACTATGCTGTGGTATTTGCTAATAAGCACGAAAGAAACGTGACCGCCGTCACTGACGCGCCCTCCGTCCAGGCTGCCCATTTCTGGAGGCGGTGGTAGGGTGTTTTCGCCGTTCACGGGTCACGTCTCATCGATGTAAAGAAATGAGCACGCAGCAAACCTGTGTCAACCAGCCGGGGTTCTCCGCGGCCTATGTCACATAATATCATTGGTATTTTTTGCTCAGGTGTGTCTTGCCTACGTGCCGAAATGATAGAACAGCTGTTGAGGAGCAAACAACGGCGCAATAGGCGATTTGTTAATGTATTCGGCAAGTGTGGCCAAAGCCCCCCCCCCCCCCGCCCCCCCTTTTTTTTTCCTTTACCTTGCGCCCTGTGGTGCAGTCATAAAAAATCCGGGCAATTACACTCGTTAATGTCTGTGTCCCGTGTAATTCATTGCGGCCTTTCGAGAAAAAAAACAGTGTGTAGCTACGCCCAGAGTCACGGTTTGGCTGTCGATGCACCTCTCGCCTAAAGCCCGCGCATCGCCAGGAGCATCGCTGGTGCTTGTACGACACGTGTATTGCGTGGTTCAAACAGAGAGACATAGCTCGGGGAATGCGGCACATTTCGTGCCAGATTGCGCCTCGATGACGCGTCGAAATTTCAAGTAATCGAGTGCGAGAGTTGCTCTGATATATGTTTCTTTTTTGCGCTCGAATCTGGCACGTGGTAGGACCTATTTTCGGCAGCTGCACTGAAGAATACCTCTGCAGTCGTACGGACGATACGGTATCCTGCTGGAGTAAACTTGTGGCCTGAGATCTGCGACTCCGTACATTTTGCGACCTACAACTTTACGATTGCGCTAATGTTTTCTGTTACGCCGATGCCAATAGTTATATTGCTGCTAGCTGTTTGCAATGTCGGTGTTTATCGATTTTATACTAAACAGTAGACCAACTAAATGCGACGGCGCACCTGGGACTCTCCGTTTTTTTTTTCTCGGCAAGCTGACGTGACCTTCGCTGAAAAAAAACCAGTAGGACTTCTGGAGTGTTTCCAGATGCAATCTCCTGGCCTCGTTTTCCCTACCTTCAGTGTTCCGCGCAAGAATTCCGTATTGGCGGATGTTGCGCATTTAAGTCGCGTAAAGAGGCGGACGTACTGCCAATACAGATGTCGATGAAAAGGGGGAAAAAGCGAAAAATAAAACGGTTGCTTCAGGTTGCGCATCCTTCCTAGAGGGAAGCACTCATCGCGTGGGCGTTTAGCTGTGCTGCTATGCAGAAAGAGGACGGAAGGAAATGCAGGGAAACTAACTTTGTAAGAGTGGATAGCGAAATACGGTAGGATGGGGGTGCAGGATACGCTGAGGTCTCTTCTATTTTGCGTCAGCGGAAATGGGGAAAAAAAATAAGTGGCCGTTTGCATAGGGTCGACTATACGTATAGCCAAGTGCCCAACGAAGCCTTGTCTCGTCAGTATCCACGAGAAAAAGACAATTACCACGGTTACTGATCAAGCAAAGAGGAATCAGAGGGGTGTACTAGCATTTAGAAACCTTTACCTGACGTTTTAGATCCATACTTTGCTCGGTAATCGTGTTGCATGACGTCCGCCATGTATGGTATATTATGGTGTTAATGGCTGTTTGGATCGGACTGCTGGTACGATCTGTTGGGGAACTCGGCGCTGACGCCCGTGGTTGTACCTGGGTCGCAAGCCCCAAGGGTAGCGTTGGCCTGGCGGCCTGGGGTACAACTGGAAGCATCCGAAGGTCCCGGCAAAGCATGAGTCGACTGGTAACAACGAAACAACTTGTTTATTTTAACATCGCAAAGAGTTGGCGGTCAGGTTTGACCGAAGTAGAGAGACGGGAGAGCACTTCACTCAACAGAAGAAATCGGAGCCCTCCCTTTTGCGTCCGGGGGCAGCTGTTTTTATACTCTCGCAGTTGAGGGCAAGAAGGAACCCCTCAAAAGACGAGCACGTGAATGTACAATGGGCTAATGGTGACGCACACTGTCGTAGCGATGCCGTAGCACCATGACGAGCACGATCTCGTAGCACCCTGTCGAGCACGATCTCGTAGCACCCTGTTGTAGCGCTGCCGGTCGGGCACAATGACTGTAATGAGAGGATGGTCCCTGCTTTGGCATCGCCTGTTTCGGGCACAATGACTGGAATGAGAGGATGGTCCCTGCTTTGGCATCGCCTGTTTCGGGCACAATGACTGGAATGAGAGGATGGTCCCTGCTTTGGCATCGCCTGTTTCGGGCACAATGACTGGAATGCGAGGATGATCCCTGCTTTGGCATCGCCTGTTTCGGGCACAATGACTGGAATGCGAGGATGATCCCTATGCGGTCGCATCGCCGCAGTCGCGCCTGGAAACACCTGGCGATGAGTGTTGCGGCGACGACGATCGGGCCAAAATGTCTGCCGCCCCGCCGCAGTCGCGCCGGCAAAACCACGTGTCGCAGGCGAAACGCAACATGGCGCATCGATATTCTGTTTGCGACGTCGCACCGTCACTGCAAGACCAATTCAGCGTGCAATGTGTTCCAGGTTGTTCAGGAAACAAAGTGTCAATCCTTGACCCATTTTATTGTTCAGGGGCGGCCATCACCGCCTCTCATCAGGGACGACTGTCGTTCGGTCATCCAGTGTATGCACTCGGCCGATATGCACTTCAACAATCCACACCTCTCCACCTGCACCTGCTGCACTGACTACGCTCGTCACATGTGCAGATCAATAAATAAACAAAAGGTACGGCAAGGAGTCAACAATGGAGACAGTTCATCCGCACGAGAGAAAACACAGATTGTCATAGCCAAGTCCGTTGATTGCAGGCGTCTCTTGTAGCGTAATTGTAGCTTTCCGGACGGCAAATGTCTATGTCTGCAGGCAGTGGGGTAAGCCATGAAAGCTGGGGACAGCGACGATGAAGGCGTCTTTTGTCTCCTCAAGTCATGTTTATTTTCCTTCACTAAAAGCAAAACATCATTAAACGAGATATTCAGCCATTTCAGTGCGGAATGAATATGCATTCGCGGAGTCTTCCTTCAGGGTCTGACGGCGCAGCAACGTTGCGTCGCACGTATCACCTACCGCCATATTTATTTACTGGCTCTGGGAAACAACTGTGATACAGAATGCTAATGCAGTGCACAGGCGCTGCCTATATAGCCATTTCTTCTTAAACGCAGCGATAAATCGGACTAGGAGTCGCTAAGATAAAGTGTTTTTCTCTAAATTTCTCTCTTCTTAAGCTCTAAGAGCGGTGGGATTCATATCGAATTCCACTGGCAATGTCTTGTATAGTTTGGTCGTCCCTTAAGCAAGTTTCGGGAAAATACTGCACTTTGTTTTTATTCTTCGTCGCTTCTGCAACCAACGCGCAATGCTTGCACATTACCAAGGGTTTGCACGTCGTATACCGGTACCTATGTATGTGCGACACGCATCATCACTGGACGAGTTACTATCAACCTTGCGGTTCTGCTACGAAGCACGAGGTTACGGGCTCGATTCCCTGCCGCGGCGGCCGCATTCCGATGTGCACAGAATTTAAAAGCAATGTATGTATATAGCTGTCAGTGCACTTAAACAACCCCAAGCGCCAAAAATAAACCATTGACTTTTTTATTTATTTACCAAAGTACCCACAGCGCCTTCAATAGGCATTACAGTAGGGGGGGGGGGGGGGGAGGGGGGTATTACATAAAAGAAAAAAAGATACGTAATACAGGCAGCATATATATAGGATAAAACGCCACAACATGTTCATGTCTATAATATTACATCATGAAGCGACTGCACAAACATTTCATTTGAAGTTATTTTCACAATATCACTTGGTAACCCATTCCAGTCTCGAGTTGTATTGGGGAAAACGGACTTACTAAACACGTTAGTTTTACACAATGTTTCTTTCACTTTGAGTTCGTGATCAGCTCTCATAGACACGTAGTTGGGCACATGTAAGTAGTTCGTGTTAATGATACCTGTTTTTGAATGAAAGAGATCGTGGAACAGTTTTAATCTATGAATTAAACGTCGTTTTTGTAGCAAGTCCCACCCAATTTCCTTTTTGGCCTCTGCCCCATTAAAATTTCGTGTGTAATTTTTAAATACAAATTGTACAAACCGTGCTCGCATGTTCAAGTATTGACCGGACACTGGAAAAATAGAGTAGAGCTTTCGCTTTGAATGGAAATTGTTATGCGCCTTGTTATTCATAAAATCTAGAACCCGAGACACTTTGGCAGTGATGTAATCAATGTGACATGTCCAAGATATATCAATGATGAAATACACTCCCAAATATTTAAATTCTGACGCAGTCAACTGTTGTATGCCATTAATGTTATAATTAGACTGAAATTGATTCCTTTTCTTTTTAGTTAAACACATGTGCACCGTTTTCTTTACGTTAAGGTTCATATGCCATGTTGAACACCACTGTGAGATCCTGTGAATGTCCCCTTGCAATGTTGCATAATCATTTAAATTATTTATAACTCTATACAATACGCAGTCATCTGCAAACATGCGCACAGAAGATTTAATATTATGAACAATGTCGTTCACATAAATAAAAAAGAGCAGTGGGCCAAGCTCCGATCCCTGTGGTATTACTGAAGTCACGGCAGTCTCATCCGATTTCTCTCCTTTTACAACAACCCTCAAACGTCTAAGCTGCAGATAATTTTTTATCCAATTGATTGCTGTAGTGTCAATACCATACCATGACAACTTTTCTATTAGAAAATCATGCTGCACAACATCAAAAGCAGCCTTCTTGAAATCAAGAAATATACAATCGATTCTTCCGCCTTTATCCAATGCACTTGCCAGAGTTAATTTCTTGAGTCTCGTGACACAGGAAAATCCACTGCGGATAGATACCATGCTGGCAATTGTTTAGCAGGAGATTACCATTTAAATATTTAATTATGTTGGAGAAAAGAACATGTTCCAGCAATTTGCACACTGTACTAATTAACGACATGGGACGGTAATTGTACATTAAATTTCGTGGTCAAGCTTAGTGCACCGGCACTATATTTGCCCTATTCCAATCACAGGGCAGACAGCCCTGCTCAATCGATTTTGCAAACAGCAGATATAAATATTTTGAAACTGAGCGCTCACTTGATGCTAATAAAGCATTTGGGTATTTCGTCTGGACCACTGGCTTTTGTAGGGTTTAGTTGCATTAAAATAGTTTCAAATCCGTTCAGATTAATCCCAACCTTTTCCATATTAACATCATAACTTCTTCTACACTCTAAAAAAAAAAAAAAGAAAGTTTACACCCTTTGGGTTGTATTTTGCCCCAAACAATAATCGTCATCTGTCTTGCCCGCAATTCCTTTTTTTAACGCTGCGAGCCCGGTACTTCCTAGTCACGAATGGCTTGCGCATTATCAGCTTGACACAGCATTCTCGACAGGAAAGTCGCGAGCGCCGACTTTTCGAGAGAGGAAACGCAAGCAAGGCAGATGACGATTATTGTTTGGGGACAAGATAAGCCCCAAAGCGTGTAAACTTTTTTTTAGAGTGTAGGAAAATTGGCGAGCACGTGTGAATTAGCAGAAAATACCGATGTAGAAAACGAGATAAAGCATTCAGCTTTCTGGCGATGGGTATACACTAAAGTGCCGTCGTCATAAATAGTCGGTATTGTTAGCTCATCCTTTCCGTTTGTATTGTAGATCTGCCACAGTTCTTTCGGGCGTTCTTTTATGCTGAAGTATAGGGCTTCAAAGTAACTGGCCCTTGCTTTTCTTTAGGGCATCATTCGTTTGAGTTGTGATTACTAGCAATGTTTCTCTTGCCCTTCCCTCCTGTCTCTTTTTTAAATTATTGTATGCATTCTGCTTCTTGAGGACTAATCTTCTTACATCACCTGTGAACCAAGGCTTACTTTTGCTGCGTCTAGGTGACATCAGCCATGAGGGAACGCCTACAATAAACGCGCGTTCTATTATATGTGTGAGAACGTACAGATACGAAAAGCAATGGGGGTGGAAGCGGCAATGCAACAATGCCATAAAAGGCATAGGGTTTGGGAAGACTAACCTGCATGAAACACAGCAAAGTCGTGAATGGCACCGCTATCGCAGAGCCGGTTCCGCGTCCCAGTGAGCGACTGCTGTTCTACTTCTTTTGTAGCTCGAGGTGATGTGCGAAGGTCGCCCAAGACTCGTTGTCCATGACCGTAACCCCCCCAGTAGGGCGTTTCTCAAAACTAATGTGCCGCTCTGTGAAGTTATAAATATCATCAACCATGCAGATATTTGTAGGGTGTTCGAATATCGAGAATTTCGAATCGGAATGTCAAATACCGAATCAAGTACCAATTTTTAAACTTTCAAGACAAAGTGAAGTATCAAAATTCAGTGCAGTATCTGGCAGCAAGAGGCTTATTTACGCCATTGGATACTTCTCACGCCGTTATCAACTGGATTTCAGCTCGACTAGGACGCTAATAAAGAAAAGGACCAAAGGATGGGCGGTCGTATCTAGTAATGACAGTCGTAATAATGAAACAAAGAAAGAGCCCGCCATCAGTTGCACGTAAGTAGTTAGATTGTAGTCTTCATTGCAGGAGCTAAGTGCGATGCCACAGAACTATACACATCGTTTAGTAAGGCTGCCAGAGTGATAAACTGCATTGCTTGAATCGAGACAGCTGATTCGTGTGCTGCCTAAGCGAGACAAACGCATTTAACCGGCCACGGTGGCCGCATTTACATGGGGCGAAATGCGAAGACACCGGTGTAGTTAGAAATAGGTGCACGTTAACGAACGTGCACCTCGGTATCGCTGCGACCTTTGTCAGAGGGGCGATCACAATTACAATACTCTGACGAAGGCTGGTCCACCAGCCGATTCCAAAAAGTTCGTCGTTTCTTCCTTGCGCGCGCGCGCACACACACACACACACACACGCACACACACGCACACGCACACGCACACACGCACACACGCACGCGCACACACGCACACTCGCACACACACGCGCACACACACACACACACACACACACACACACACACACACACACACACACACACACACACACACACACACACACACACACACACACACACACACACACACACACACGCACACGCACGCACGCACGCACACACAAACACACACACACAGACACACACACACACACACGCACGCGCACGCACACACGCACGCGCACGCGCACACACACGCGTACATATATACATCATACACGTCATAGCAGCATATCATAACGTCATAGCAGCGCTGTTGCAATTTTTCCTCGATCCTCCATCTAGCCATTAGTTGGGCTGTCAACAAAGAATATATATATATATTCTTCGTTGACAGCTCAACCAATGGCTAGACCGAGTACCAAGGAAAATTTGCGACAGCACTGCTATGACGTTCGACTACAGTGCGAGTAGGCCTCGAAGAGAGAACAGCCGGGCGCGCGGACACACGGCTTCGTGTTTTATCGGTCGCGCCTTTTCTCACTCAATCGCTTCCTGCAGCGCACTGCCGGGTGCAAAGTAGCACGCGAAAATGAGCGTGTGGCATCCTTGAATGGCCGCTTACTCCAAGGCCGCCGCCGCGGCTTCGCTGGCGGCCAGGACTTCCCTCTGGCGCAACTATATATCTATTGAACTGGCACCGGTCTAGATGGGAACGTTCGCCGGCCGAATCGAATGCAAATTGAGTAGTGCCAGAAAACGAGTCTTAATCGAATCGAATATCGAATGTTTTGTTTTTTCTCGAATCGATATCGAATAATGAACAGCCGTTTTTGCCATTAATGCAAAACTACGTTCACATCCAAGTGTGTTCACATCCTAGGCTTAAATTATCTACATCGCAATGATGTTTAAAGCGGTGGTTGTGGGCAAAATGTTAGTTCTCTTCATCCTACAGTGAAGGTCAATTCCAAGTTTCTGTCTTTACACAGCACGTTGTGATTAAAAGCACAAACAGAACAACAAGGACAGTTGAGCTGCTCAACCACATGCTCTCGGCTATTGACCAGCTGGGATTTTGACCATCTGGGATTCATTAATGTGTGCCCAATGCACGGGTGTTTCTGTGTTTCGCCCCCATCGAAATGCGGCCGCCACTACTGGGATTCGATCCTGCACCCTCGGGCTTAAGCAGCTCAACGCCAAAGCGACTGTGCTATCACGGCAGGGAAAAATCCGATGGGAAACCTATAGCTACGAAGCCCCTCTGTATAAAGAGGAAACTTCGTCACTAGACCAGCTTCTAGTTCCTTATTCAAATGCACGCGAATAAACACAGAGAAAATAATAATAATGAGTCGACTATATATACATACATATAACTATACTAAATTAGAATAACTATATATGAAGAGAGGTATTACATCGCTATTTATCGTTTCGTCACGCAAAGCACAGTTGCACTCGCTGGAACATTTATTATGGCTCAAGAGACCGTGCTGTATAAGCTGCGGCGCGCTAGGCTTAAATTATATACATCGCAATGATGTTCAAAGCGTTGGTTGTGGGCAAAGTGTTAGTTCTCTTCGTCCTACGGTAAGGGTCAATCTCGGGATGAGAAGGACGCCTGGCGACGACACGAAAGCCACGACGACTTCAAGACGACGATTTGCGCCGTCGTCAGCGTAACGGATAGGACGGACGGACGGACGGACGGACGGACGGACGGACGGACGGACGGACGGA
This sequence comes from Dermacentor variabilis, assembly GCF_050947875.1. NCBI lineage: Eukaryota > Metazoa > Arthropoda > Arachnida > Ixodida > Ixodidae > Dermacentor > Dermacentor variabilis. The sequence goes on along the minus strand of NC_134573.1, from coordinate 169,984,039 downwards.
CGGACGCAGCGAATCCAGTTTCAAGCTTTCTATAAAGGTTCGGCAACTGCAAGCAAGCAAGCGCGGTAAACATGTGACGCGCTAACAATCGTGTCCGCAAAGTGGCAAATGTCTGCGCAGCTCCCAAGAAGAGCTGAAATTTCAAACGAAAGCCCACGCGCCTTTCCTCTCGAGGGAGCTCCCCCGAAGAATCGAAGCCTCAAGCATTAAAGCCTCAACGTCTCACGCGCCGCCTGTAACGTCACCGATTAGGGCACGTGATTTCCGTAAGTCATTCAACGCAGAACGCCGAAACCACCACTGCAAGTGTGCAACGCAGAATGGAGAGAGAGAGAGAGAGAGTGAGAGAGAGAGGCGGCGCTCGTGAGGGTCCCTCGGCTCAGGTTGCGAACGCTACTCGAGGCAAAGGCATTCAGCGTTGGGACGCTCAAAGTAATTTCTTTCAGGGTCGCAGTTTTCAAAGCAGGCGTAAAAAATAAATGTAGCGGTAGTGCACGTCCAAACGCACCAATGCCAGAAACGCGCTCACGAGGAGGTTGCGTCTTTCCTTTCTTCAATACACGGTAAATCAATATCGATGATAGCGCACTTCAGAGCAAGCATATGGCCACGCGATGACTATGAAAACAAATTCGGACAGAGCTCGTCCCCAATGATTATCCAACGTATGGCGAACAGCGGGAACGCGTCATGTTCTGAGACGGGCAGCTACTGCATCCGGGTTACTCTGTCGCGCTTGCATCTGGACACACTGCGTCCTCTGGCGACGCCGCCGTGAAGTACGCGCATACTCAAGTTGACGTCAAATAGGTTAATTGAAAAAGCGCCATGCACCCAGCGGCGCATACCCACGCTATCGGCCCACATTTTTTTTAGTGCACTATCTCCGGGATCGGCCCATATCTTTGGTGGGATAGCTAGATAGCCGGAAAGAAAACCGGTCTGACAATGCCAAGAATGCTATTCGCATTTAGTCAACTGCAATTAGTCAACTGCTGAACCGCTCTGAATGGAACTGTTGCATTTAAAAGAAAACGTTGGATGGCATCGGCTCTTGGAAGCAAAATTTTAATTTAAGGCCTCAAATTTACAAGTTTGATGAAAGCCGGCAAGTTAAGAAAAATAATCGAGACCCGAAATTTTAACCGAAGTGACTGTAAGCGCTATCCGACATCTACAGCGGACGCCAGCAACTTGAGAAACACTGATTCAATACCTGCTTCTTCTTTTTCTTGCCACGAAAGAAAAATAACAGTGCCAATGACGGACGGTAATATGTTAAATGACCACTTTTAATGTACCTAGAGATTCTTATAGTGTATGATTTTTCGCTGGATTGCCTGCCGGTCGTTTACTGGAAAGAAAACAAACAATATTTCGCAGCATTCGGCTGCTCTTATTTCTGGATCTTGCCTATTTGGCCCCAGTTTATCCAGCAGAAGTGCCGTCGGCTGAAAAACGGCGCTCCTTAGTCTTTTGAATCAAGATAACAACAGTGGGCTCTGTAGATGGCAAAGCTGCGAGCCGAAATATTTTGTTCTTTGTCTCTCTCTCACTCACTTGACCTGCTTCATTCACAACACATACTGCACGTGCCGCAGTTCGTTGCCACACACTCGTCACGATACGCTTTCAAGGTCAACCCACGTTGCCAAAAACATTACGATGTTCGTTTGCTTGGCTGGGGGGCGGGGGTTACCTCCTGCCCGTGCCCTGGTTTTCTAATCTCCCAGCACATCTCAGTTTTCTCTTCCAAGCGCACTGACAAGAGAACCTTAGCGCGGTAGTTGGCACGTACGAGCGCCCTCTCGGTCGCAGGGTATGAAACTTCAGGCCTTTCACTACTCTCATCACTCTTCTACGTCAGCAGTGTTCGCGCCAGAATACTCTGTTCGCTGGAACCGCTAGGATTGTGTCCTTTGGCGACATGTTCTCCCGCTGGCGGCTTCGACGCCGGTCCGGCGCTTGCTCCGAGGTCATCGGCTTGCCCCCTTTTTTTCTCCTTCGCCACAATACTTGGCTCGCGCATGAGGGTTGCTGGCACGTCGTCAACGATCGACAAGATTGGGGGTGGGGGGAATGAAAATGCAAATGCGATTTCAGCAGCACCTTAGAGGGTCAGTCCTCCACGGTATAGGGTAACGTCGCTGCGGAGTACCGAGTGCAAGTTTAACCGACACTGATGATGACTAATGAGTTAGGTTTGATTGGTAAATTACGATTCTGGCATATTGAAAACGTCAGCCTTACCGTGAGCCAAGAAAGGCTTGGGTAGGACATTATGTACGCAGGAACGAAACGCGGGCTTGAAGTTCCCGTGCTATAGCAAGTCGTAACGCCATGAAATTTCGACGTCTGCTCTAGGCTATTCAATAGATTACCGATAAACAATGATTAGATTTAGTTCTAAAAGATTTATTTATTTATTTATTTATTTATTTATTTATTTATTTATTTATTTATAGATCCTGCGATATGAAATCAGATCATAGCAGGGTGGGTATACATAGAAATATGCAAGCATGTAAACACATACAAAATTTATCACATATGCAGGCATTTTCAGACATTGGTGAAGAATACATCACACACAAGAAAAAACACACACAAGCAAATAACGCACACGAATTCATAACATTTGCAAGCATTTTTCAAACAGTGATAAGGAATTCTGGGTAACAATATCAGAATTAAGATTATTCCAGTCTGTTATTGTCCTAGGAAAAAAAGAATACTTCAAACAGTTATTCCAAAGGCTCGACTGAGTGAGTTTTGAGAACTCTCTCCCTTTCGGGAGAGAGTTCTCAAAACTCTCGCATCTCTCGAATCTCTCTCCCAACTCTCGCATCTCTCTCCCAGAGATGCGAAAATGCTTTGAAATCAGCGACATCACACTAACCTACAGGTGCTACCACTCGAGCGCGAAATTTAAGACAATGCTGGCCTTCCTTTTCGCTGCGATTAACCTTCCTATCTATAATTTCAAATAACCTGTTTTCAACTGAAGAGACATATTTTCACATATATTATTTGGATCGAGTATTCTTGAACCAAACAACTGGGCTTGTTTTGAGACGTTATCCGCTTGTTTGCCTGAATCCGAGCAAATCCTAAACTAATGAGTCGGCCTATAGGTGATCTCGGGAGGATCGCTGCTACCGGTTGCTGTGCGGTCATTTCTTGTGAACGGACATGACAACCGTGTCAGCGTTAAAAGTTTACGGGGCACTTAAACTGCGAGGACGTTCAATTTTCGCAAATTCTAGGCTCGCAGCAGGGAAATCAGAGTTTGGTGGGAAGCTGGTGAACATTCTGACAGGCTCGGCAGGTTGAAACAGCACCAAAACACGTTTAAAGCGGCAGCTTTCTTTGTGTATAGTTCCTACAATTTGACCGCGGTTCGACGGACGACGTTCTTGCATGATAAGCTGGAGAGAGAGAGAGAGAGAGACTATATTTTGATTGAGCATGGAGAGGGGTGGATCCCCGTATTCGGTGGAGCTCTCAGTCCAAGGGTCAAGCGGCGATGGCAGACATTTCGGTCTTTCGCTGATTTTCCGATGCCAAGCTAGTCAGCAACACCTCCCACTGCGCGCGTGTTGCGTTTCGGTTGAGGGAGGAGGGGGGGAGGGGAGGTATTGGGGATTTTTCGGCAGCTGGAGATAAGCTCGAGAAGGGTAAAAAGCGCAACAAATGAGAAGAGTAGAAGAGCATAAACTGAAGGGCACGGTCGAGGGAGGAGGGGCACCTTATTGGATGGCGCAGGGTGACATCAAACGCGCGTGTCGTGACGTCATCGATATCTGGTGAGGCCCGTGCTGGAGTGCACTATCCGCGCAGGCTACTGCGATGTACTCATCGCAGCGGCAGGATACGGAGTCGCCGTATGGGAGTGCTTCCACCGCGTGCGGTTCATTTAAAGTTCATCAAAATCTCGATTTTGGGAGTTCTTGACACCTTCGGCACTCCTAAAAATGCAGCTGCCGAGCACGAGGACTGAAGGCTTGACCTCTTGCTTATCGGCGGGGCAGCTACCGTAGCAGTTGAGACACCTTGACAAGTCCTAATGCTGCTTCGCGAACTTGGCAGTAATAACAGCGTGCAAATTTCAAGCTGATGACGCCTCCTTTTGCAAAGGCCACCGTCCGCTGACTCCATCTTTGACGAATGGCTTGCTGTGCAGTATTACATGGCAAGAGCCTACATAAGATCTCTAAGAAGCTTAGCATACCCAGTGAGTTATTCACAGGTCATTACGCTCAGCAGCTGCGCTTCATTACGCTCAGCAGCTGTACTTTGAATTCTAGTTCTACATAGCCTGTGTACAGGTGAAAGGGAATGCCGGAGCCTTTGTGTGCGTTTGCTCAATGCCTTCAAACGTAGCAATGCACACAGACCCGCGTAGATTGGTTTGAAAGTTCGCGCGCGCCGTGTAATAATAAACATTTAAAGCAGATCCACATCGGTGACCCACAGCATAAGTCGTTGTGGAACACCATGTAGGCGTTATTGTGGAAGCAGAAATTAAACCCGCCATCATCTTTACTTACGAGCAATCTTTACCTTCGGCGCTTCTATCGAAATATCAGGGGAAAAAGAAAGAGTAAGAACAAGGTTTTGTTCAGCACCTGCACCCGTGTACGCAGTTATATATATATATATATATATATATATATATATATATATATATATATATATATATTTAGAACATACTGCAGGCCTACAGTAGGCCCAAGCAGGAGGGGCGAATACATAATATATGCAAAAAGAACAGGATTAGCAAAATTGAAAAATGTTAAATACAAGTTGTAACACAAAATACAGCAATAAATACAAGGCTCAGATGCAAAATACAAAAAGTAAACGTAGAAATAAATGGCTCTCAAATTAAATGCTGTGAAGAAAACATTGAATCAAAAGAATCAGCTCTGGTTAAAAGATCTGGCGGACACCTGTTCCACTCCTCAATGGTGCGTGGAAAAAATGAGTATTTAAAGGCGTTAATCCTAGCGCTGTAAGGGGTTAATGACTGTGCATGATGATTTCGTGTTTGGCGCGTAGTGTTAGGTTTAAGGAAGGGGTCTGCATTCATAGACAGTTTATAGTTTTTTAGTAAGAAAAGTAGTTTCAGTCTTTGAATTTTCCGGCGCAGCTGTAATGTTTCAATACCGTGAGTTCGCATGAGGGTCGTTGGTGAGTCAGTTACACGATACTTTGAAAAAATAAAACGGACGGCTTTGCGTTGAATCATTTCAAGGGCCTCGATGTTACGCTTAGTGTAGGGATCCCAGACGGTGCACGCATATTCTAGTGATGGCCTTATTATTGAAAAGTAGGTTAATTCTTTAAGTTCAGGTGGAGCAAGTTTTAGTTTATGTCTAAGAAAGCAGAGTTTACGAAAGGCTGAGGAGCATACGTTTGATACATGTTTATTCCAGCTAAGGTTTTTCGTTATTGTAACTCCTAGATACTTGTACTCGCTGAAATATATATATATATATATATATATATATATATATATATATATATATATATATATATATATATATATATAGAGGGTGACACTTGCGTCCGGCGACGGGTCTTGCGTCGACACAGCCACCGCGGGGGGGCCTTGAAGAGCAGACGGGAGAAGCGATCGCAGTGTAACCGAAGGTCACACTTCGACTCAGACGTGCCTGCTTGGCAGTTGCACTGCGCTGCTTACCATCGCTGGCGATAATCTATCAGATATGAGCAACGTATACCAAACAGCTGGAGTGATCTGCGAGGAATGATCTTGGCTCACGCAATGCATCCGGACGGTTCCCGATACGTACGGAAGGCTCCCTGGGTGGTGTAAGTGGTTGTCGGTGGGGGCAATCTGCCATATTCGGAGCCAAAACACGCCCCGTCTGACACCGAGACAGCGCAGCCATTCGTCGGCCCGGACCCGATGGGCTCGTTTCCAGAAATATGCGGCGTCTATACAAGATCAGCGGGGTGGTGGAAATGCTCGCGAAGGCTTTCTTTACCGGGGCAGTAGCAGCGGGGGCTCACGTATGAGGCTGAAATTCTAGCGATAAGGACGCGTGGAGGTCGATTGTTGTCGATGTTACATTAGACCACCGTCACCCCGTTCGTTGGCCGATCGCGTTCGATCCTTCAAGGAACCTGCGCGGACGTCACACCGGAGTTATACGCTTCTTTTTTTTTTTACCAGTTCCTTGATCTATTAATTAACTCGCCTCCCGGGACGCGATCAACGCACGCCTTCATGTTTGCCAGCCATAGGGTTTGTCACGAGACGATCACGTGGTCGGGCTTCAGTAGACGCGCTAGCGCAGAGGCCTCGCTCCCATCTAATTTGTTGCCAAGTTGCTTCCCCTGCACTGTGCTTTAAGATAATGTTGACATGACGTTCGACATAACGCTGGTATCAACTAATAAGTAACCCGATCAGAGTCCGCACGTGTGCATATACCTCCAAGTGCGAACGTTGCCTTCTCAGTCGCGAGAATTCAGCCACGATTGTTTTAAAGGGGAGTACAGTCCACATTACAGTATCATCGTTATCGTCACCGATCACTTAAATGAAGCCTTCCACCAGACGAAAGCCTTTCCCGGAGATCTCTAATTACCGCTTGCGGGCGTCGACCAAACTTACACCATAGACCACTGCATCTGAGACTCCGTAACCATATACTGCGTTCATTTTTTTCTTTGGCAATGATTCGGTTACGGTATAAGGCTATTGGATATTTGGTCTGAGCATTACACCACGAGTACAGCTGCACCTTTTTCTTTTAATCTTACAATTTGGCAAGATAGAAATCTCTCCCTGCTAGTGTCGTTACACGCTGCCACGGCACCGCCGTCTCCAATAACTTGCCGTGAAGTTAACCTTCAAGAGCTCTACCGCGAGGTGACCTATAACGAGCAAAGTGAAACTTATTATCACGTGTGTGAAGTGAACCAATCGCCTCAATAAAGGTATTATATGAATATCTCTACAAAGCTTTATCTGTAGGCGACTTCGCAGGCGGAACCAGGTGTGACAAAAGCACCTTAGGGGTGCCATTCACTTTACTACAGCGCCCACATTACCTAGCTGACTGGCTGACCGTATGACAGACTGGCCGACTGACGGACGGACCGACCGACTAACTGACTGAAGCACAGAGGCTACAAGCGCCACCGTTGTAAAGAACTCCATATTAATTGTGACCATCTGGAGTTACACAACCCAAATGTCTCTTTTCCTTCACCTAGTGCAGGGTAGCAAACCGTAGGCTTTAACTCTGGTTAACCTCCCTGCCTTTCTCTCATTTGCACCTCTCTCTCTCTCTCTCTCTCTCTCTCTCTCTCTCTCTCTCTCTCTCTCTCTCTCTCTCTCTCATATCTGCCTTCCTCATTTAACCTCAGGACAATGCTTTATTTTTTCTAAAACACATGTTGTGCGTGCCGAAAAGGTCTGATGACGGGAAAATGCTGACGCAGACGTCAAAGCAAGGAAGCATCTTCTACGGTCATTCCCTCAAAACTGCAAGTGAGCACGTGACGACATGTGGTAATTACTGAGCCCTTCTTCCAAGGCACGCAAGTCGAGGCACGACGAAAAAACCGCCTGCGACGCGCGAAGCCAAAGCAAAGGTTATTTGGCGGCGTGTGCAGCTTAAGGCTGCGACAGTCGCGGCCTGCAAGGTCACAGACGACTTTAAAATGCCTGCAACCGTAGTTGGCAAAAGCCAGTGCACTGTTGTGCTACTAGTTTCCTGGCTCGACGTGGGGTGGTCAATCGCACTCTTCTTTGTTATTTTTCGCGTTCCTTTCCTTTTCTACCGTTTTGCTTGCTGTGAATGGGCATGGAACTGACGACAGATATGCGACTCGGGATAATGAAACCGCGATCGCGGATACGTCGTGCCTTGTGAGTGTGAAATTCTGTATGCCGTGCCACGGACTTTGTTATTTGGAAATAAAACTGTATGAGCGGGGTGACGTTCGACGTTGAGTAGTGCGTGTGTGTTGTGCTTAGTGTCTGTTTCCTGCCCAACTGCTAACAAAAAAATTAGATTATCGGGTTTTACGTGCCGAAACCACAATACGATCATGTGGCACGCCGTAGTGGGTGACTCTGGATTAATTTCGGCCACCCTATGTCCTTCGACGGGCAGCCGATGCACGGGCGTTTTTGTATTTCGCCCCCATCGAAATGCGGCCTTGGGCTTAGCCGTACAACGCCATAGCCACTACGCCCCCATGGCGGGTTACCTAACAGGTACTGTTACTTCAAATCTGCTCAAATTAAACCTTTCTAAAAAGAAACAAGAAGAAAAGCCTGCTCCAATGCAGGCGTGTAATACCACGCCTTCTCGGATTACTGCATTGCCCTCATAGGGAAATGTCCAGCGATCACCGCGATCGTTGAGGGTGGACTTCACCGCGACGCTATTGTGTGTGTGTGGGGGGGGGGGGGGGGGGAGGGGCTCTACTAGCAGGAACAAGATCCGAGCCGGCTCAGATGTGGCAAGCCTTATTGACTTCAAGGCAAGGCATCGAAATAGCGCTTCCCGAGTCTTGGTGACGTCGACTGCGCGCTGACGCCAGGGTGAGCTATTGTCTTTCGGCAGAAGTTATTCCGTCGAGAAGGAAGAGAATTAGGGGAGCACAATGGGGGACGCTCTCTCGTGGCCTGGAAGTGCGCACATGTGCGGGGCGATTACGCGGGCTTTGGCGCAGAAAAGGGACGCTCCTGCGCTTGCGGTGTCGACACGCAGACAAAGGCCGGCGCGTTCCTCCCTTCCCCCCACCTCTCTTTCTTTTTCAACACTTGGAAGAAAGATCCGCCGACAAACTGTGAATCTCTGCGGAGCAAAAGGCGTGGGCTCTGCAGCTCGTGGCCATGGGTGCGACCTTGAGCGCGCTAATACGTCAGAGCTCGAATTGCTGCACTTTTTTCTTTATTTCTAAAGTGTTGCCCAACGGCATAAACTGGTAAATATACAAATGTAGGCCGGTTTCAGCGATATACATCAATAGTGATCGATGATTGGTCCCATAGAGCCAAGAATCGTAGTCTGGTGGTCTCGTGGGATGAAGGCACGCTGTTTGCAGGTAACGCCGTCGTATCATGTTTAGGCCGGAACATTTCCACAACAGGTGTTTCATTGTAGCCGCGGACGCTCGAGCTGAGCAATGTGGGCAGGTATGCGCAAATTGTCCACGGATGTGTTGTGGCCAGGGATATGTGACCGATGGGGTGAGTGCAGCCGCCCCCCCCCTCCGCCCCCCCAACACGGAGTCTCCGCTACACCACCTCTCGTGTGGTGGAGCAAATCACCCTCGGGGTCACTTGGGAAAGGTAATTCCAAAGTTGGTGGCAGCTCAGTGTGGGTACAGCGGTGGCAGCTTGTATGTGAGTAGAAATAGAGCCCCTTGGCATCCACAATATCCGAAGCTAACCGGACATCTGTGCATCCATGCGGTATGTTTCGTCTGCGAAAAGGTGGGCATTGTATACCTCCCGAATCTCCTTTATGACCGAGCTGGAGTAAGTGCGTATTATTATGACTGACGTCGGCGACGCGGAAGCAGCTGCCACCACGTTTGTTGCGTCTCGTGGGGTCAAAAATTCAACACTGACCGATGGGATCAGAGTTGTCAGACGGTACACGTAATTGGCACTTGTGGATAGGTGCCCTGGCACAACGGCGGACGCAATCACTCGTTCGTCCGTGCAGCTCGAATCGGTATGGGCCACCGGTGAGCCTGTCGGGAATGCGGCACCTGCTTCTTCTATGCGGCGCCGGAAGGTAGCCGATGGACGAGGGAACGAATTTAGGAGGCGGCTGATGGGTTTGTTGCGCGTGGGTTGCTGGTGACCCCAGGGTGGAAGGGTGTCTATCGAAGGTGGCGAGACAGAAATCGGACCCCCAATGTATGCCGCTAAGTCAGCAGCAGGTTTCAGAATGGGTGGTTTGAGATCCAGTGCTTGGCGGCGTTGATAAATCACCACGTCAACATTTAGGAACAGACGCAACTAATTGCTGCACTTAATGTTGTTGACTTCATATTTTAATAGCACTTTTGCGCAAGCTACAGACAACCCGTCACTCACATGGAAAAAAAGTAAATACAATATTTGGTAGCAATAAGACACTTAACAAACCTATCGAGCTTGTGATTAATTAGTTAACGGTAATGAAGTAGCCAATATTTTTAATGATTACTTTGTAGATATGGATCATCCTCCTATCGCGGATGCTATCACATGGCATCAGAAAGAACCATGCAAAGATACACTGTTCTTAAACAGCATATCTGAGTGCGAGGTGTTCTCTCTAATTTCAGGTTTGAAAGATAGTACTACCTGTGACTATTATAGCATGCAGGCCCGTCCAATAAGATTTGTTGCAGATCTTATAGTGGGACCACTCACACACATTTTCAATCTCTGCTTTTCCAGCAGTACTTTTCCAATGCAGTTACAAATCTCCAAGGTGAGAGCCCGTCACAAAAAAAGGTGATCGGAATAACTTCAACAATTACGGACCTGTATCAATCTTGCCTTTGCTTTCAGAGGCTTTAGAAAAGGCCCTACTTTCTCGCTTGTCGTTTTTCACAGACAAACCTAATAACGAACGCACAATTTGGCTTTAGGTAGTACCAGTCACCAGAGCTCGCCCTCGTGACACAGATATAGTATATATTGGGGAACATTGAATGTAAAAATTTAATAATAGGGATTTTTATTGATTTACCTAACGCGTTTTATCCTTTGAACCACAGTCTACTTTTGAGCAAGCTGCGATTCTATGGCATACGTGGCTTAGCGCACAACATTATTCTGTCCTATTTGAGCAATCGTAGACAGTGTGTAGCAGTTCGTCATCACCTTTCTTCCGTGAAATCCAGTTCTTGCGGCGTACCCCAAGGCGGTAGTTTAGGATCATACCTTTTTAATTTTTTAATTAATGATATCACACAGATTGATCAGGATTTAAAGTTTGTAATATATGCGGACGATACAAGTTTATTCGTTCCGATTGGTAATCCTGTGACACTATTCCTCCGAGGAAATGAAATTATCCCAAAACTAGCGCTCTGGGCCCCAAGTAATGGACTAACCATAAATGTGAAGGAAATCAAGGCAGTTGTACTTAGATCAGAGGGCAAGCAGTCGTCTGCAGATCTTTGGCTCGTATTAAATGACAACCCAATAGACATAGTCAGCAGTTTCAAATCTCTAGGTGTGATATTCACTGGACACATGCTTTGGGACATGCAGACCGATTATACAATAACAAGACTGTGACGAGCAACAGGATTGCTTTATCGTAATAGGGACGTACTACACAAGGACATTACGATGTTACTACACCACTCACTCTTTCTTTCTAACATACAATACATACGGATTTCTTGTATGGGGCAATACAACGTCGACTAATATAGGAAAAGCCGCGCGTGCCCGAAACGAGATGACTAGAGTTGTATCTATAGTGTTCCGTGGTACACTGCACCGCCTCCTCTAATAAAAAAAGAAAAGCTTTAATCCCCATGGACAGCTTTTATTGACAGCGACATCTCATGAAGAGCACCTTACTTCTGCGGGATGCGCCCGACTTGACGCTCGCTCGTTATATCAGGTATTTCCTGTCGCGTCCTCCGAAATGCTTTCACAGGTGCCACCACCACTTTCAGAGTCTGCGTGGAGCGCGACTCCCTGCTGAAACTGGCAAGCGTCAATGCTGGCCGATAGCCGAGACGGCTGAGCGCGTTGCCTCGCAGACTCGACTCAGTTGATTGCACGACGCGTTCGACTGCGTTCTTGGGAGGGCGGCGCCAACAACCCCGCTCGAGACGCCGAAGAACTGGCGGAAAGGGTCTGCCCGTCCGATGCGTCAGAGGCACGGCAGACGAACCTGTCGGCGCGGCGCACTTGCTCTGTAGATGCGAACACATCTACGGCGCGTCTCGTCAAGTGATCCGGCCGGCCTCCGATCAGGGATGTACGATCCTCACCATAACTCGATCTTCTTTTACAGCACGTAGTCTGGCCTGGATTCTGTGTTGTGAACGACGGAGTCGAAGGAAAGTTGCTGACGCCACTTTTGAATAGAATGGCTAACACCGCCGCCGCCCAGGGCCGATGGTAGACAATGACGTTTCTTTTTTTCTTTTTTTTTATGTGCGTGAGCCGCTTGTTTAGCTGCTGTACGTTATCTTTCTGCCGACGGTTGTAGACGCAACAATGTCTAAACAATGAAACAGCTGAGTACCATGCACTCGTCTGCGCACTTAGAGATACCTATCAGACTGTGCGCTTTAGATAAAACCTGTTAAGTAGATTCTTCCCTTCTTCGTATGCCTTCCATTTCTATCGTTCTTTTCCCTCTTTCGTGAACAGTAGGCAGGCGCTGTGCCTCTTCCGGTGGCAGCTGACACCTTGCTTCTTCTCTTATTCCCCTCTGTGTCGATTGTGAATATGTTTTCTAATGTAATAATAATAATAATAATAATAATAATAATAATAATAATAATAATAATAATAATAATAATAATAATTCAACTATATAAACACAGGTATCACGGTGGTCCCGGGTTCGAATCCCGGACCAGGACGAATGTTTCTTCAACTGCGAAGCTTTTTCTTTCGCGCAACCCGCATGGGTTTCATTTGCAGCAATTGCTACGATTGGGCGGATGTCTAATTTTCCCTTTATTAACAGATATTATGGAATGATTTAGAATTTCATTAAGCAAAACAGAGGTGCGCTGACTGGCACTTTTTATGGCTTAAAGGACCACGCTATATAAGCCGGCTTGATGAGCTAGACTCCTCTGCAGCGCAAGCGCGCTTAGGGTGGCGGTCGTGAGCAAAGTTTTTCGTTTCCTTCGCCTTACGGTGAAGGTGGAGCTCGATCTCAGTAAGGGGTCTGACGACGACTTGAGAATGACCACGTGCGTCGTCGTCAGCGTAACGTACGTAAAAGACGGATGGACGGACATAACAGGCCCAGCTTCGAGGTGTTAAACAACCCCGCTCCAGGCTCAGGCATTGCAAACCAGCAAACACCGGCGTTGTGGGCCACGACGAAATCCCACGCGCTCTTCCTATCGAAGCAGCCGCGCCTCCTGCCGAAAAATCGAGGTCACACGCATTAAAAGGCCCCTCACCAGGTATGGCCATTTTGAACTGACAAGCGCTATGCATACAATACGCGCTAACGATCGTGCCTGCTAAGTATATACACCGCTATACGCGCCGGGAAAAGAGCTGAAATTTCAAACCGAATGCCCTTCTCGCGGGAGCCGCGCTCCCAGCCGGGTAGTCGACGTCAATCGCACGAATGCGCCCACGTAGTTCGCAGTGCTGTGACGTCACTAACGGTGACACGTGAATTTGACCATTGTGCCAATAGCTGTGATTTGTTTGATATGTCGCTTCAATAGACGAATTAAAAGTTTAGAGAAATAATAAAACCTACAAACCAATGCCTGCGTGTCTTCGTTTTACTGCGTACCGTAGCAAGCGAGATGTACTTCCGTTTCGTTTGCTTGTTCCCATTTTGTGCAGTCGCGCGCGAAGAGAACGAAATTATAAACTTATATTACTTTGGGTGCCAAGTCATGTGAACTCATACATGAACGAAATGGCTGACAGTTTCCCGAAAGCGGCCCTCAATGGCCTTGTACTATTATCACTTTCTACACCAGCTTACCCAACTACTGCTAGATTCAGGAGATATGCAATTGCTCAACACTTTATAATCCCAGCTATAGCAAAATTTTCAGAATATCGACACCTCCATTCTCCTGGCACGAAAATTCTTTTTCACACAAGAATAATTGAAGTAATTTTTACCCACTTACCTGGTCGAATACCAATATTAAATTTTTATCGTCACAGGGTTGCTCTGGCATCCTCCCCTCTGTACCCAATATGTGCAGAAGGTGAGACCACAGATCACTTTTGTCTTTTTCGGCCACCGTTCAGGCAACTTGGTTTAAATTTTTCTGCTCTAAATATTCTTTCTCTAGGAGCCTCCTTTCTTTGAAACAACCGCAGGGATGTTTTCTGAGCCACAGATAAATTCATAGTTGTTTCAAGACGATTCTATTAAGTTCTTCGAAACATTACTTTTTTATCAATTTCCACCTGACAATTTTACCAATTTTTTTATTAACAGAATTTTTCTAATACCATCCAAATCTTGGCCAATCCCCCGCAGAGGGTCAGTGCCATCGAAGAAGGATATTTATCCTACCCTATCCTATTCTACCATGTTCCAGCGCGCGATCATGCTGCGTGAGTGAGTGAGTGTCTCCCATAGCATGTGCGCTAGAGTGGAGGTCTGGCCGCAGGAGGGGCAGGCGTCGTCGCGATACACGTCCGGGTAAGCCTCGTGGAGAACGGACAGACACGGATACGTGCTGGTCTGCAGAAGCCTAAGCGAAACGGCTTGCGCCCTAGGCAGACACAAGCGGATCACGCAGCAACTAGAAGGGTCTTTCCACCCCCTCACCCCAAGTTGCTGCGTGATCGGCTTGTGTCTGCCTCAGTGTTCGTGTAGCACTGACTTGTACCGCTATTCAGGTGTTATCGCGCACAACGTACAAAATCGCGCGTTGCGCGAAATGAGGCAACAGCTCGCGTGCGAGACCGTCACCAGAAATGCGCCGTGCAACGAAAAAAGCGAGACAAAAAAAAAAAAAAAAGAAGAAAGCGAGGCCCCTGGCGTATGCGTCACGCGATCCTTCAGCTCCGGTACAGGAGGACGCAGGAAAGGAACTTCGCTTGTGGACGCTAGGCGGGGGGCAAGTGGAGAGACTGTCTATTCATCGCGAAATAAGGTAAGCCGTGCAGACACGGACACAAGAGAACTAGACGACACAAACGCCGACAGACGACACAAACGGCGCTTGTGTTGTCTGGTTCTCCTGTGTCCGTGTCTGCACGATGAATCCCGCCAACTAGCTCAACTTTCTGAGGTTCTAAGAAAGTGTCTGTGCTGGCGGTGACACTCGCCTCCTGAAATAATGGGTTCGCGGCACTTGAAATATTTCTATCTTGGCTATTAATGAACCAATTTGAAAAAAAAAAAATTCTTGCGGTAAAATTCTCCTAAGAGAATTTGCAGAACTTCCAGCGTATAACCAAAATTTGCTACGTGGCCTGGTGACGGGCTCCTTAAAGCCTTCACGTCAGACGCATTGCCTGCAATGTCACTGATTATATATATAGCACGTGACTTAAGTAAGTCATTTATTGCAGGACGCCAATTGCCACCACTGAAAGTGCGCCACGCAGGAAGAAAGGAGAAAGAAAAGAAAGAGAGAAATGAAGAAAGCGGTGGGGCTCGTGGCGTAAGCGTGACGCAGTCCCTCAGCTCCGGCATGGGAGAACGCAGGAAGCTACAGTAGCTTGAAGTGACGCTAGTCGAGCCAAATGGAGAGAGTATCTATGCTGGTGGTGAAGCTTGCCTGCTGGCAGCATGGCGAGACGATATTTTAGCTTCTCCTGTCTCCTCTAATAATGGCGTGATTGGGAAAGTCTTAGCGCTAAGAAGCTCCCTAGACGGCGCTTAAAAACTTCCAGTGCATAATGAAAGTTGCCGATGCTTGATGCGATGGTTTAACTCGTCACCTCATAAGAGGAGTACGAGTTTACAACTTTGTATTTTCCCTAATAAAAGCAATTATGGCTATTCTATGAGGCATACTTATTTATTAAGACGGATAAAGACGGAAAACACTAATGCATTGTTTGTTCTTCCGACTTACACAATTTTAATGCGTACTTTAGCGTTGCGGCCGCTGGATTTGGTTGTTGCGTCATATTTCTCGCAGAAAAATAAAACTATTCGCCATGTAAGTACGCCGCGGAGAGGAACATTAGGAATCGCTATATGCATAGCTTAGGAACTCGGCTTTAAGGCACTTCAACGTGCGCACCACATTTTTCAATCAAGACGCAAGAATCTAACGGTAGTATTTCTAAACGCGACAACACCAGTAACCGCCTGCTCACGCGGTGGTTAAGTATTTCTTTTTTCTTAATACACGGAAAATCAATGTCGAGAGTAATGTACTAACGGGAGCAATACGAGCGGGAAAACGAGGACGCGTGGCAAATAGCCTCGAAATCGAGTTCGTGTAATACGCGGATGGCGCTCTTCCGCAAACTGTTTGCACTACCCTCTCGCTAGTGTTGCTACGAAACGTCAGCTGATTGCGTTTCACCGGCGGGTAGCGATGATAAGGCGGTTATAGCACGCAGAGCGTGCAATGTGTGGCTTGTAGTTCTGCGCAAAATGCCCCCCCCCCTCTCTCTTTCTCTCTATGACACGCACGGAACGTCTGGCAGTGATACCAGCTTGATACTACAGCGCCTGTAATAGCGTTCATGCGCAGGAAAAAGCGCCATTGTGTTTTCATACCTATTTTGCTGTATCCTGTTTCTTGTGAACAGAAAGAAGTTGCACGTAGCGGTCGTTTGAAAAGCTTTTATTGGGCGCTTACGATATGGTAAGAAACTTTTAATGCACATAAAAAAAGTACCCCATTATATCAACATTAGCTTGCCCTTTTCTTACACGTTTAGTGGGCTAATAACGGGTCATGGCTCCGCCGGATTAAATGACGGCCTCCATTCTTTCTGGCAGAGACCCACAGAGAGCCTCGACGAAGGCTGTGTCACCTTGAAGACGTTCCCACTCTTCCTGTATAGGTTCCCACAGTTCATCAGCGGTCACCAAGTCCAAGGAGAGTGTGGAAAGGTTAGCCTTCATACGTGGCCAAACGCGCTCTGCTATGTTCATGTCCGCACCCTTCGCGTACCACTCAAGGCGCATTACCTCTCGTTCATCTAAAAGACGTGTCACGAGCTCTGGTGTATGCACAGGAGACAAGTCCTGTTGGAATAGATAGTACCCATCCGGGTGTGGATCATGCAATGCAGATGGGATCATCTCGGGCTCCAGCAATGTGCAATGCGCAGCACTCGTAAATCTCCCAGATATTCTTATAAGGGAACTTATGCCGTCACGCGAAACAGCCGCCCACACACTGTCAACATCATGGCAGTTAGAAGGAGTAAAACCTAAAAAACAGAGACTATAGGAAATAATTATACATTGATTATCGGGTTTTGCAATGTGGCTACGCTATGATAATGCTTAGTCAAGCGTGTGAGGCGATTACGGTGACTGCGTGTATTTGGAAGGAAGGCGTGTTCTCCATTTTCACCTTGACCCTTTATGGACGAGAGTTGCCTACAGGCAACATATCAGAGAGCGGCGCACGTGGAACATCCTTTTTGCTGCAGGCGTCACGAGAACGTGATCTTTTTGGGCGAAGGCAACTGATCAATAGACCCACACATGCTACCTGAAGGCATCAATGTTGCCGGATTCGAGACCCTCGTTATGTAATAAACGAGAAGAGAGGGGGTTAACCGAGGGTCCCGATTTTTATTAGTCATATCATAAGAAGCCAACGAACACTGACACCAAAGACAACATAGGGGAAATTACTTGTGCTAAATAAATGAAATAAAGAAATGATATATTAATGGAAATTAAACAACTTGCCGCAAGTGGGAACCGAACCCACAACCTTCGCATTTCGCGTGCGATGCTCGACCAATGGAGCTACCGCGGCGCTGTTTCCCCATCCACTTTCTTGGGTATTTATGTGTCCTAGTAGAACCCTGGGAGTGTTAGCCAGCGCCACCACTCACATACCTTGATACCTTGGCGGCGGACGTGGCTAACAGTCCCAGAGTTCTACTAGGACAATAAATACCCAAGAAAGAGGATGGAGAAACAGCGCCGCGGTAGCTCAATTGGTAGAGCGTCACACGTGAAATGCGAAAGTAGTGGGTTCGGTTCCCACCTGCGGCAAGTTGTTTTTTCATCCACTTTAATTTCCATTAATTTATCATTTCTTTATTTCATTTATTAAGCACAAGTAATTTCCCTATGTTGTCCTTGGTGTTTGTTGGCTTCTTATGATATGACTATGTATGTGTGTATATATATATATATATATATATATGTATATATATAAATGTGCAAATTATGTGTTTTTTGCACATGTAGGTAGCAAATAAAAAATGTTTCGGGCATTTATGTGGCTCGCATGGCCAACTTCTTTAGCTCTCATTAAAGCATTTCCCTCTTTTTTTTTTCTGTCTCTCTGCCACTAGTTGCGCTGTCGCAGGAATTTCAAATTTAGAATTTTAGGAGCGGCGGTAGTGAATCTCGCGGTGCACCACGTTGTTTCGGAGCGGGCAAATCGATCTATATATATAAAAAAAAAGTTTGAGGGTCTTAGGTTTCCACCTAAATTCAACGCGATCTCCAAGGAAAAAAGTCTTCACAACGACCAAACAAACTGTGCCGAGTGTCGACACCGTGCTCTGGAGACACTTTGCTTCGCCAAGGTCGCGTTCGCGCGACAAGCGTGACTGCAGAACAAAGGATTCCGAGATTCACTCGACGCCATTGTATGGGACATACCGGACACGCATTGCATGGTAAAGATATCCTCGCCTCTCGACGGCGTTAGTCCCTACACAGGCGCTTAGCTCACACGTGTCGTCAGTGTTTATCACCGAGCTCGGCGAATAATCGAGTTTGCGAAATGGAACCGCATGGACATCTACGCGGCTCGTATTCGATTCGAGTACTCGCTGTAATCGAAATTTTCCAGTACTCGTTTATTGCCGAAGGTAACTACAGTAGCAACTGTCTTCGAGCCTTCCGGCAGAAAATTACGCGGTTATTTCTTTCGCAGAAGTAAGGCAGCATTCAATGTCGAATAATATGCGCAAAGGCGCGATGCCTGCTGCACTATTCGTTTCAACGTCCGTGCGAAAATCCAATAGCACTCGAGCTCCTCTAGCTGTTATCGAAGAGACGCAAAAATGGAAGAGAATTATTTTAGCTGTATTAGGAAATTATTTTTCTACAATACCAGGAAAAGCCACTATTATCGCAAGAGGAGGCCAGAAAGAAAATATGCAAGAGACGAAAGCCCAGTGGCGACGCCCTCTTGAAATTCCCGCACTAGCTCGCCATGACGTCACTGATTTTGACAGCGTCCGCTCAAGCCTGGTTGAATTTCTTATTGGTAAAGATCTACTGTTTCACGTCCTAGAAAAGGGGGAGTCAGAGAACGAACTTCGCTATCTTCAAGAACATTTATTGGGGCCACGACTGCTGAAATGCGAAAAAAGAAAAAGAAAATACACTGAAATCCGTGACGTCAAACTGACGTACCGACACCATAGTTCCGGCGCGAACTAGACAAAAAAAATGCAACTCTTCATTTTCTCTTTCAGTAATCACCTTAGCACAACAGTATATTTACGAATATATAGGGTTTTGAAAGAATACTTAATCAGCCTAAATCGGCTCACTATCTCTCTTAATTGTCCCTTTTAGAAGACAGCGCGGAAAATGCCCTTGTTGAGGTGCCGGCTGCATAACTGCATTAATTAACAGACCAGTGTCGGTGTTTGCGCAAGTTGGCAAGTTATGGTAACAGGTTAACAGCGTAAGCAAAACACAAGCGATCGTCGTTTTCTTTGAGCTTGTGTTTTGCTCGCGCAGTTAACCTTACAGACCGAAATATTAAGAAAGGGTGGGTATATATATATAAGGAGTTTTTACGTGCCAGAACCACGATCTGATTATGAGGCACGCCGTAGTGGGGGGCTCCGGAAATTTGGACCACCTGGGATTCTTTAATGTGCACCTAAATCTAAGTACACGGGTGTCTTCGCATTTTGCCCTCATCGAAATGCGGCCCCCATGGCCGGGATTCGATCCCGCAACCTTGTGCTTAGCAGCCCGGCACCGTAGCCATTAAGCAACCACGGCGGGCTGTATGTATATAATATAAAAGCAGCGAAGAGGAAAACCAACCTAACCCACTTGCACGGAGCGGTCGCAAGTACTTGACTACTCCCAGCACGTTCCTGCTACAACAGCGTCGCACGTAAGACCGGACGGAGCAAGCGACGGAGGGCATAGCTGGGGCGCCCAATCAGTACCTCAGACATTTCCGTTCTAATGTCTTGTTTGTAGCTGTATACGCCCACTTAAACGCCGGAAAAGAATACTCGTCTCTTATACAGTAGCTCCTACATCACCACCGTAACTGTGGTGACGACAACGTTGGAATCTGCCTTGCTCGCGGAAAGGACATGCGCGGCTCCTCACTGGACGATCTCAGCTGTTCCTCCGTCGTCGATCATCACGTCCGAGTCACCAATTGAAACTATAGTCACCGGGTAATCAACTTTCATCAAAGACCGCGAACTGCTTGTAGTTGTTTCCCTTAGCTGCGTCAGGGAAAAGGAAAATGCGTAACCCAGCCGGAGTCAAATGGGTTGAAAATGGTTCTAATGAACTTTGTATGACCCGAAGTACGGTAAACCGTAAGTACGTGACGGGTCTAACAAAATATCGGCGCACTTCAGCGCTTCCTCCTGCTCTATGTTCGTTCACTGCGACAGCAGCATGTTCTCACAGCGGACACGGCCATCTTTTCAAGGACAGCTTGCGCGCAACGCCGTCTTCATCCGTTAGAGAACAGCCCACGTGCCGTGGCCCCCGATATAGACGCACAAACGCCACCACTCTCGGAGTCCGTGTGCGGCGAAAGAGCTCGCGAAAGTTTTTTAAGCGGCCATAACCTGCGCTTTGGCGCAGTGGTTAGCGCGCCCAGCTCCACCGTGTGCCGCTTGGATAACGAACCGCTATCGAAAAAAAAAAACATTCTGTTGGCCTTATAGCCTAAACGCGCTTACCGGCACAAGGTCACAAAAGCTCTATTTGCGCTTCCTGAAGGCGACTGCATGGACTGTGCGGGCGTTTGTGTCTGTTGGCGAAAATTCAACTGCGAGTGTATTAACACTGACTGCCTCTTAATTTTTTTTAATCAACCTTCATTTTTTTTTTAATCTGCTGATAACGAACGTCAGAAGTCAATCGGAGGGCATTATGAATTCAAAACCTGTTGGCACAAAAGAGTTCAGTGTTGCTGCCTCGGTGTGCATCTAATGCTCAGTGAAATGTCCGTTTGCGAGCTTTTTTTGGGAATTAGGTGGCAGTGCCGGACCCCCTTCCCGTGGTGCGGCTATACAGCGAAGAGCAGCGTGCGCACCGCGCAAACTGCACGGTTCGTGCGTCGCGTCAGCGTTTCTTGCGTAACCAGACTCGTGTATTGGCGCGCTCGGCGCGCGTCCGCTGTTTTTACGTCTCCCGCTATTGTAAGCGCGCGCCTGCTGCTTTTATAATAACGATCTTGTTTTCTTTCTCTACACCGAGACCGTGCGCGCGTAAAATTTAAGCAAGCACTTACGTCGCTGTTAGTTGGGGTCCCGTGCGACGCGTGACGTGGGGTGCGTGACGCAAGTCGCGTGTTTTTGGCGCGGTGGCGAGTTTGTTCTTCTTTACGTGCAAAGGAGCGTCGCCGTCGAGGTTACGAGGTAAACCGGCGCACGTTATCCTGCTGTCAACACCAGCGGCAGCCGCAGCACCCTTGTCATAATAATATTTGGGGTTTTACGTGCCAAAACCACTTTCTGATTATGAGGCACGCCGTAGTGGAGGACTCCGGAAATTTTGACCACCTGGGGTTCTTTAACGTGCACCTAAATCTAAGCACACGGGTGTTTTCGCATTTCGCCCCCATCGAAATGCGGCCGCCGTGACCGGGATTCGATCCCGCGACCTCGTGCTCAGCAGCCCAACACCCTTGTCATAAACAGGGTCTAACCAACATCAGTTAGTTAGAACCTCTTTAGAAGTAACCCCGTGAGAAGTAACGCTGTAGCTATGCTAACGGTAATTTTAATACATAAATTTGCACGCAAAATGTGTTGCACGCAATTTGCACGCAAAATTTGCTTGCAGAGGCGGTCCATGCGCTTTGCAGACTCGGTTAAAAAAAAATTTGTGTTATCAAACGTACATTTAACAAAAATCTTCTAAGTTAACTTTTTCGCTCTATGGTATACGTTTATATTTGAAACGTCAAGACAGTCGTACTTGAAGACAACTTCACTTTGTTTGATTCTCCTGGAGTGTTTCTGTTCTGAGATAGTCATCATCATAGTTGGCACTCAGTCAGCTAATTTCGCATTCACGGCCATGTATCTCGATGCAGCATAATAGCTTGGGGGAGCGTCAACGTGAGGGAAAGAGGACAAAGCCAGCCGTTGCTTGTCCTCGCCAGACGTTAGCAAGAGCGCAGCTTTTATCAGCTTCGCCCAACTTGCAAACGATATGCCACACGCAGTAAGCTACGTCACAATGGGTGCTTGACGTGCCTAGATCATTGCCCGTGAATGCGAAATTAGCTGAGTGAATTTCAAGTATGATGGTGAATATCTCGGGGAAAAGGAAACACTCCAGGAGAATCAAAGTGAAGTTCATTAGCGCCGAAGGAGTCATCGGAATGGAATCGCCTCTCCGCTTCCATCGCCAGCAACCCTGATCAATCTTCATTCAAGATTTACGTCTGCAAGAATGTACCACAACTGTGCCACTCCTCTCTGTAACGCTGCAATGGCATTGCGAGTATTCCAAATAAATAAATAAATAAATAAATAAATAAATAATAGCAATTCAACATATAAAACGATCAGAAAAAGTGAAAGCGACAACTGAATACGATTAATTGAGTATACACTGAAGTAATAAAGCTTGACATACCTTAGGACAATATCAGACAGAGTTCAAGGAATCAGGAATAAGGGCTATACGTAAAAACGGGCACTTGCGACCATTCTCGCGAGGAAAAATGCAACAAACACCAGAGGCAAGTTGATCGAACATTGCAGAATACTGAAAATAATAAATAAGGAAGATGTGGAATGGATCCAACAAAATTCACGCCTAAATAAAAAAAAAAGAGCAGTAGCAAGGTTTGTCAACGTAGCAATACCGTTAACATTAAAGACAGATACATTCAATAGAACCAGTGCTAATCAATTGCGATAATAGCAAACTGTTCCAATCTGTTGTAGCGGCGGGAAGAAAGAAGACTTAAAAAGGTTAGTTCGGCTGTTATAACGTGCTAATGAATTAGTGTGACGTTGCCATGTTCGTGCGCTTTAAGTAGTTTAACATAAACCTCTGGGTAGAGAGACAAAAATTTGCTGTTAAGCAAAAAAAGAAATTTCAGTCTCTGTGTTTTCCTACGTAGCTGTATACGCCTGAATATTATGCTGATTTATCAGGCTAGTAGGAGAGTCACTTAGTCTCTATTTAGAAAGCATAAACCTGACAGCTTTACGTTGTATCATCGCCAGAGCGCTAGTTAGTTTTCTTATAGTCATCCCACACAATGCATGCAAGTTCAAGTTTCGGTCGGAAGGGCGAAGTGTAAGCCAAGTAATCTGGCATGCCAGAGGGAGCGTTCGTGCCTGAGGAGACAAGGTTTCCTGAAAGGCGAGTTACATACGTTACACACATGCGTTACGCACAATTTAATTATACAGGTATAGCCTCCAGTCTTGCGACAGCATTGCCTGTGGTGGCCTCCGAGATACGTGAACGGAGGCCACAATTGCCACATCCTATGTGTCGCGCAATACCCCGTGCAGATTGCTAAGCGTTGAAGCTGCGCATTGTATGTGCTCTCGCCAGGGGCGCTGTCGGCGGCAGGAGAGCCGCTCACATCTGTAATGCATGCCTAGCTCCCGGTCCAAACAAAGCAGAAGAAAAAAAAAGTTATGAGAAAAACAAAGATAGCGCAGTGGCTAGCGTGTCCAGTTGCCAAGTGCACATTACCGCGGGGCCAAGGGTTTGAATCGCAATGGCGAGGGTGAAGCTCCCGACGATGAAGGTGGCCCGACGACCCCAAGACTCATGCATTACATTGACGCTATACTGTGGGCCCGGCGGGGACTAGTCATCGCGGAACGTCTGGGGCGATGGCCGGGCTGACGTTGTGTCGCAATATACGCCACTGCCGGTACAGTGAGACGCGCAGTTCGACGTGCTCGCCGTCGGTGCGGATGTGCGGCACGAACTGCGCGCGCCTCCAGTACCGGGGCATTCGGCTGCCGGATCTACGTTCTCCACGCGGTCACGGCTGTCGAAGCGTAAGTGGCAGGTGCCAGCAGTGACCCCCCTAGGCCGGTAATTGCAACCAGGGATCGCAGGGTTGGCTTGTTTTACGAAGAAGGTTCAGCAGCGTCGATCGACAGCTCCTACATGTAGGACAACACTCGGATCTGTTGACTTCCGGCTCTCTCGTCTCCTGCGCTGGCAGTTTGTTTACTTATGTTTTAATTCGTTGGGATCAGGAGTGTCAAATTGGGGAGAAAAGTTAATGTGGGTGAAGTGTGGAAAGCAGGCCACATGGTATATATATATATATATATATATATATATATATATTGCAATTGACGGTGGTCTCCTCCGGACCACTGTCAGTTGCAGCTCGCTCGTCAAAGAGCTGCGACGTAACGCTAACGCATTTCTCTCGCATTTACCGCTAAATCTCCGCTGTATCTCTTTTTTCTTGATGGCGCCCACGCATTGGCAAAAACTGTCTGGTCCTCCGACAACTTCCTCGCATTCCCCAACGTGTGCTTCAGCTATCTGGCTGACCACGTTTTCTGCAGTGACTGCTTCCAAATTATTGCTCATGATGAAGCGACTGCTGCTAAGAGCAGGCTCTGCACGCCCGTGAAAAGCTTTTCTTCTAGTTGCTGCTGTTTACGGTCGTGACTTGCAAAAGTATCCCTAAATGTGCTCACCAGGAAACCGCGTTCGCTGCCCACGTCGAACGACATTTCGCCGCTCCCCCCCCCCCCTCATAAAAAAAAAAAAACGAAAAGTTACGGGTCGCATCGCCAAAAGACAGCGCGGTGTGACCACAGCGCATGCACGGGAAAAGAGAGAATACGCGATTAGCTTTGGAAAGCAAAGGTGGGAAAAGTTGCATTAAACCCGTGTGATAGTTAAGGTTGTCCCACATCATTACATTATGCAGAAAGAAAAAGAGATAGTTATTGATAGCCCGCATAATATACAACCCCACCTCGCCCCCAACGAAAAAGAAATCTAAAAAGAAAAGTAAGAACTAGCGGATACATGATGCCCCGTACTAGGTCGCCGAACTCCTCCATCCCAAAGCCAAGAAGTTGACCTCCTTCTTAGATAGCTTAACAGATTGTACGTTTTCAGACTTAGGGTCATGCCCCATATCATTTCAGCTGTTTAGATAATTTCGATAGTGGTTGTACTTCCCGTCCTACCTTTACGCTGCCTTTTGTTCTTAAAAGAATTAATTGACCCAGTTGGAAGTCAGCGCTTTCTCTCGTGTTTCTTTTTTTTTCGTCGCCCAGTGTCTAGTCTGCGCATTGTTAAGTGCAATCACTTCCGGCTAACTAGCCCAAACCTTAACGCTGGTTCGTAGCACCGCCTTCTTGCCAACACCGCTGTCGCCCTTTGCGTTTTCATATTAACGAAACTGCCGTTGCGCCAATAGGCGTAGCCAGGTCATCAAGTGCGCCGGCAGAGCGTGTCGTCGATGTTCGAGCTTGCCCGCTGTAAAGGACAGGCTTCAATGCGACATGGCTATACGCGGAAATTTGACTGCCGCAGCTACACAGCTTCGTTACCATTTGCACACGTTGCTGCTCTTTCCTCTAGGAGAAGTTATCACGGAAGGTGTCTGTTGCGGGCACGAGTCCCTCTCGCACTGCAGCCACATAATCCAATGGACCTCGTAGACGTGTCATGCTGCGCGCCCACACAAAGGCAGCCTTTCTTTCTTTGGTAATTTTTCCGCGCGATGCAAGCAAAGAAGCGCTGAGAGACCCTGACGTGCTTATGGTTCAGTTGACCGCATCCGTGTTGGTACGCCTGGCTAAGGTCACCCGCGTCTCTTTTGACTGCGGCATACGGAAACGACATTGAACAGAAGCGGAATCCATCTCAGACTGGCTAATCGCGCGGGCTAAGATGATTCTTCGCCTTGAATCTATGTGGACAAACTTCCGTGTTCTCTCAATCATGCATTAGCTGAACTACGACACTGCGCCTAGCTTTTTTCTTTTTTGCTTATGTTTACTCGTCATCGAAGCCAGCTCTCCTTCGCGTCTTTCCCTGTAAGATCCTTGTCTGCAGGTACGCCCTCGAACGCAAGCTCGAGTAATTGATCGTGTACTAAAGGCCAGGGTCGTTATGGGTAACGTCATCGCATTGATAACAATGTAATAATTATATCATTAATAATGAAGTCTCATGAGAGAGAGAGAGAGAGAGAGAGAGAGAGAGAGCGAGAGAGAGAGAGAGAGAGAGAGAGAGGAAAAAGAAACAACTGACGTGACGTACAACTACTACGATATGTTTATTACCTCTGAAGATCATTAGGAAGTCGTCAGGACACCTTCAGGAAGTGACCGTGAGCTTTGCTGCGTTGCTATTTTTTTCCCCTTATTCATTTGGGGAAGCATCGCCAGCTGATGTTGAAGGAACAAACTAATTCTTACAGTGCGCACTACAGCGCTTGTTCTGTAATCGTGTTTACTAGGCAAAAATGCGGTGCATAGTCGATAACAACGCAAGAAGATGACTGCTCCGGCCCCTTGACGCGCGCAATAGGGCGTGTTAGGTGCGCAAAGCCTAATCGTGCCAGGACTGCCAGTTTGTCTCGAAGCATATGTTACCGAGGTTAGGATTAAGCATCGACGTATGTAATATGTAGTTGGTGATAGTTCTAAGACAACCGAGAACGACTCTCGACAAGCGGCAGTGAAAGTATCAGACGTAATGAGATCGACTATAACACGCCCAGATACGAAGGCCGTGCCCACAGCTGCGGAGGCGGTCGTTCGGCCAATGTCTAGGAGGCGGGCAAGTGGCACCGGTCTGTGGCGTGGCCTCAGATTTCTCGCAAGAGTTCCTACACTATGTGCGCAAAGAGTGTCGTGAGGATTTGTGGTTAATCTTGAGGCGTACTGCCGCGTTGACGTTGCTCCTACTTAGACAACAATGGATACTTTAAAAATGTAGATGTTTAACCAGCCCTACGGCTTTGCCACGGGCGGTATCAGCTGAAACACTGGCGGACTATAACCCTGAAAGGAGCGTTATATATATATATATATATATATATATATATATATATATTGAAATACCACGGTTGAAACGACGCTTTATTCCAAGAAGGAAAAATGGCGCCGACGCAAAAGCGAACACGAGCCGATGATTGATGATGACTTTGTACAGATGAAGATGAAGTCCGCATAAATGCTTACACTAATTTCCCCCGTGGACGGAAGCGGCCAGCCTGGCCGCACATTAGACAGTGGAACGGAGATGAAAGGGTTTCAGGCGAGAAACGTGCACGATCTCTGTTCCGCGGCAGCGTCGGTCGGTTGGGGTCTCAACAGGTGTAACTCGATAGTTCACCGGCGAGGTCTGCTCGATGACTTTGTAGGGGCCAAGATATCGAGGCTCAAGCTTCTCACATAAACCGGGTGTTCGCGCAGGGGTCCATAGGAGCACATCGTCACCAGGGCGGTAGGAAACGACGCGATGAGAGGCATCGTACCGATGTTTGCGATCGTCTTGGCTGGCTTCAGTGTTCATACGGGCGCGACGACGACATTGGGCAAGACGAGACACAAACTGGTCGCAAATGAATGGTGAAGCGTTGACAGGGCCAGAGAAGAAAGAAACGTCGAGTGATGAGGTTGGGTGGCGGCCGTATACTAAGAAAAACGGAGAGTATCCGGTGGTCCGTTGAACAGACGTGTTATACGCAAATGTTACAAATGGGAGAATCGCATCCCAGTTACGATGATCAGGTTGAATATACATGGATAGCATGTCACACAGCGTGCGATGAAATCGCTCTGTTAGGCCGTTGGTTTGAGGGTGGTAGCTAGACGTTGTCTTGTGCACGGTGTTGGAAGCTTGCAGAACTTGATTAAGAGTGCTTGAAAGAAATGTCTTGCCTCGGTCGCTCAAAAGAACGTGAGGCGCCCCATGACGTAAGTAGACAGCCTGCAAGAAGAAGGCCGCTACTTCTGCGGCAGCTCCTGAGCGTATTGAGGCTGTTTCAGCGTACCGGGTCAAATGGTCAACAGCAGTGACGATCCATCGGTTGCCGTCTGGAGTAGGTGGGAGTGGCCCGAAAAGGTCAATGCCGACGACAGAGAAGGGTTGTGCTGGACAGGGAAGTGGTTGTAGGGTCCCGACCGGAGCAGTAGTAGGTCGCTTACGGTGTTGGCAAAGCGTGCACGAGGCAACATATCTAGCTATGCTCGTGGAAAGGCCTGGCCAATAGAATCGGCTGCGTATGCGCTCGTGTGTTTTGTTGTAACCCAAGTGGCCTGACGTAGGGTCATCGTGTGAGGCCTGCAGAACTGCAGTTCGAAGAGAGCGCGGTAGAACGGGAACCCATCGATGGCCTTCCGGGTGAAAAATGTACCGGTAGAGCAGGTCGTCTTCAAACTTGAACAGTTTGAGTTGCTTCCGTAGCCTGGCATTGGGTGGAGATGAAACACCGCTAAGGCGATTGCTGATACTATGGCAATAGGGATCGGCGCGCTGGTTAGTGGAAAGCACTGAAAGGCGGTTTGATGAAGTCAAGGAAGAAATCGGTGTAATAGACGAAGCGTCCTCCGTGCGGCCAATTTGACAAGGTGATGTGATGTGCTCCGATGATGGTGGTAATGGGCATCGTGAAAGAGCATCGGCATCTTGGTGCTTCCGTCCGGACTTATATATGACATTGAAATCATATGCTTGTAATCGGAGTATCCAGCGGCCAAGGCGCCCGGACAAGTTTTTGATCGTCGACAACCAACATAGGGCATGGTGGTTGGTCACAACCGTGAAATGTCGACCGTGGAGGTATGGACGAAATTTCTGAATGGACCAGACAACAGCCAAACACTCTTGTTCGGTTATCGAGTACTTCTCTTCCGCGGAAGTGAGAGTGCGGCTTGCATATGCAACAACCTTTTCGCAAAATTCGTGGTCGCGCTGCAGCAGTACGGCACCAATTCCGTGACCGCTGGCATCAGTATGCACTAATGTGGGCGCCTTGTCATCAAAATGACAAAGAACAGGTGGGGATGTTAGTGCGCGCTTGAGTTCTTGGAACGCGGCTTCACACTGATCGTTCCAATCGAAGGAACTGGAACTAACAAGGAGCTTGTGGAGGGGCGAGGCAATGCTGGCAAAGTTCCGGATAAAACGTCGAAAGTATGAGGCGAGCCCAATGAAGCTGCGCAGTTCTTTTGCACGAAGTGGACGTGGAAAGTTGAGCACCGCGGAAATTTTATCCGGATCGGGCTGGATGCCGTCTTTGCTAACGAGATGACCCAGGACTTTAATCGTTGTGCTAGCGAAACGGCACTTCCTCGTGTTTAGTTGAAGTCCGGCATTAGAAAGGCATGTGAGCACTTCATCTAAGCGTTGGAGATGGTCCGTGAAAGTCGAGGAAAACACGACGATGTCGTCGAGGTAACATAGACAAGTTTTCCACTTGAGGCCGCGAAGAACCGTGTCGATCATTCTTTCAAATGTGGCGGGAGCATTGCATAGACCGAAAGGCATTACATTAAATTCATAAAGACCATCCGGAGTAGAAAAGGCGGTCTTTTCTTTGTCCGCTTCGTGCATTGGGATTTGCCAATATCCGGAGCGAAGATCAAGGCTGGAGAAATATTGCGCGCCTTGCAACGAATCAAGGGCGTCATCGATACGGGGCATCGGATATACATCCTTACGGGTGATCTTGTTTAGCGCACGGTAGTCAACACAAAATCGTACCGATCCATCCTTCTTCTGCACCAAAACGACGGGTGATGACCAAGCACTGGCGGAGGGACGTATGACGTTTCTTTTCAGCATATCGGCGACGTTCTCCTCGATGATTATGCGTTCGGCCAAAGAGACTCGGTAGGGACGACGGCGTACAATAGTCTGGCCATAGGTGTCGATACGATGGAAGGCAACGGAAGTCTGTCCGAGTGACGAAGTATCCATATCGAAGGAGGCCTGGTGCTTCGTGAGCAATTTTAGCAACGCTTCATGTTGAGCAGCAGTAAGGTCAGGGCTTATCACGGAAGTAAGGGCAGATGAAGCAGATTTGTCTTGTTGAGGAAGAGCTTGCGAGGCGGCAAGAGGAAGCAGGGAGACTGGTTGGGTATCCACATAACAGGTCACTGCGGAGCCTTGAGGTAGGAGGATTGTCTCAGTGGTCGCATTTAAAGCGATGATTAACGCAGAGCTTTCTTTGAACCGCACCAGGCAGGAAGCGAAGACAATCCCACGGGCAAGACAGCGACCGTAAGGAGTGATGAACACGTCGCCATTGGTGATGTCCGTAGAAGAGAGACTTATGACTTGCTCGTGGCCGGGAGGCAGTACAGAATCGGCAGCAGTGAGAAAACGCAGTCGTGGCTCATCGGTACGCCCGCTGCAATGAACTGTCTCGCTCATATGGACTACACGTTGACGGCAAGAGATTAAAGCGGACGCTGACGAGAGAAAGTCCCAAACCTAAAATTAGTTCATGAGCGCACGGGAATAAAATCGCGAACTTAATGTGATGACAGATACCATCAATGAAGACGCGTGCTGTACATTGGGCTGATGGTCGAATGATTGCTCCATTAGCCCCAATCAAGGATGATCCAATATAAGGCGTCTTCACTTTCCGCAGACGAGAGCACAGGTCCGCGCGCATAACAGATATAGTAGCTCCCGTGTCAATCAGAGCTAACAAAGGCACACCCTCCACAGACACCAATAACATGTTCGAAGGACGTTCAGGAGGACTTGGAGCACTTCGCGGCGATGCAGTTTTCCCTCCAAAAACTGCACTGGTTAGTTTTCCGGTCGCTGGACATGAAGTTGGGAGACAGGTCGAAGTGGCGAAACAGAACGTCGGAGCGGCGATGGGGAGCGGCGTCTCGAGGCACGTGTGTTGAGTGCGGTGTTGGAGAAGTCGGCCGGAGATGGAGATCGGCGAACGGGAGGGTTATCGTCATAAGTGCGGTAAACGCGAGGATGTGACTCATCGCGTTCAAAGGCCGCGTAACCCCGACGTTCGTCTTGCTGGCGGCGTCGGCAAAACCGGGAGATATGTCCTCGAAAGCCGCAGTAGTAGCAGATAGGTCTCGACGAACGCCAGGCAGAGTAGTAAGGTGGGTTCGGAGCTCGAGTGACTAAAGGTGCCAGGTGATCGTGAACAGGCGCAGGTGGTGTTATTGGAGACGGCGCGGCTGGCATTGCAGCAATCTGGGCGTAAGAAGCCGGTTGTGGGCAAGGAGAAGCGTTGGTATGCTGGGCGTTCTGCAGGGACGCCAATTCCTCCTTAATAATACCGCGCAGGTCAGTAGAAGCAGGTTGGACGTGAGCGCTGCTGCAAGGGGGTGAGCCATGCGCTTGCAATTCCTCACGAATTATGGCTCGAATGATAGACCGGAGCTCAATACTGTTTGCCAGGGGGTTGTCGGAAAAGTCCGGTTGCAAGCGGATTGACTGCAGGGCGTCGAGGCGCTGACAGACGGAGACGACGTCCGACACCGTCGAAGGGTTTTGAGCGGCGAGTGCGTTGAAGGCAGTAGATCCGATACCCTTAAGAAGGTGTCGCACGCGATCAGGTTCTGGCATGGCACTGTCGACACGGCGGCAAAGCGCGAGGATGTCCTCAATGTACGAGGTATACGATTCGCCATGATGCTGGACGCGCTCAGACAGCCTCTTTTTCGCAACTTCCGAACGAACCGTGGGTGTGCCGAAAATCCGCCGTAGCTGCTCCCTGAAAGATGACCAATCACGGAAGTCTCTCTCATGATTCAGGAACCATGTCTTGGCTACTTGAGAGACGTAAAATGGCACGTTGTTTAACCTCGACGTCTCGTTCCAGTTGTTGTATTCACTGACACGATCGTAGTTGTCGAGCCAGTCTTCAACGTCCTCACCAGGCAAGCCAGAGAAGATTTCAGGGTCGCGATACCGGTTGTTGGCAGGGCTGGGATTGGGGGTGACTGGCACTTGAACCGAGATGGTGGATGCTGCGGTCTGGTCTTGCGACATGGCGGCCTCTTGGCGTAAGCGGCGTCCCGAACGTAGCTCCAGGAGAGATCTTGAAGTGGATTGAGGTCGAAGGGATCTTAAAGCGCCTCCACCACTTGAAATACCGCGGTTGAGACGACGCTTTATTCCAAGAAGGAAAAATGGCGCCGACGCAAAAGCGAACACGAGCCGATGATTGATGATGACTTTGTACAGATGAAGATGAAGTCCGCATAAATGCTTACAATATATATATATATATATAAACGTCAATTACTCTTGGCAAATTTCACCTAAGCTGAGAATTTTTCTTCTAGCAAATAAAGAATTTCTTTATTGGCACCTATGACGAAACTGTTAGCTACTGCTGTTCAATGACAACACCTCGTCGCCCAGGCAGGCGACGGATGGTAAGTGCCCGAAGATGGTGAAAATACAGCTAAACGACTTGTCACATCACACTCCCCTTTCTCACAATCAAAAGGATAGTTTGAGAGCCCTGCGGTGAGGCATTCAGTAGTTTGTTATATTTATCTTACACCCCTCAACGGACTCCTGGTCATCCTCTTCACTTAATCTATTTGTTCGTCAATGTAGAAGAAATAAATTGAATTGAATTCTGTGGTTTTACGCGCCAAAGTCACGATTTAATAATGAGGCACGCCGTAGTGGGGGACTCCGGAATAATTTTGACTACATGGGGTTCTTTAACGTGCTCCCGATGAACGGAACACGGGGACTTTTGTACTTCGCTCCTATCAAAAATTGGAGGACGCTAAAGCTTCGCCTTCAAGAGTGGAACGCAATATCGTTATCGCACCCCGTTCGCACCGCCTACTCAAACGATCTACGCGAGCCAAACGTCGCGATCTACGCGAGCCAAACATCCGGGCCGCGACGCGCCATGAAGGCGGACGCGATGATGGGGCGAGTGGCGCGCCACGCGTCGGGGCAGCGCCGTACATCGAGGAGGGGGTCTTCTGTGCTTGCCGCAAGATGGTTCTGCGTGTGCGCATAGCGCAGAAGAAATGCAGGGGGAACGTACTTCGCTACTCGTGAAACTGCTACTTCTGTAATTTACATGGTCATAGTTGCCGATATACACCGCAGTATAACTTTCTACGGCACGTTTCTAAGGCAACACCGCATTCACTAGAGGCGATTTTGTCCCGCTTTGAACGATCGAACTCGTGGTTGAGTGGTAGTAAAAGTGGTAGCGTCTCCGTCTCACACTCCGGAGACCCTGGTTCGACTCCCACCAGCCCATCTTGCGAGATGTTTTTTTATTTATGAAGCGCCTTCTGGGATTTGTCGGTCACGGCCAACGCCGCTGACGCCGACGACACCGGCTTTTCTGTGACGCGAGCTCCTTAACGCTGTCGCGTTAAAATACGACCACCGTGGCCGGGATTCAATCACGCGAGTTAGTATACATGCCTCCAGGAAGCCACTGATGGTATTTGATTCGCTAGGTCTAAGTACTTCGACAAGTTTCCGATTCCCATACGCTCTGATGGTACACAGGGTGTTCTTTTAGGTGCACAGTATATTTATATATTTCCGGAGGCACAGAGCTCATTTGTAATCCTTGATCCTGAGGACTCGATGAGACGGCCGTTACTCCTACAAGAAATCAAAATGCTTAATTCATTAATTAACACAGTTACGCTAGTTCATCTTTAAATTATTACTTTACGGCACTATTTGAATATACGAATTGTAGCTTGTGAGTACGCAAGGCATATCTACTTCGAACGAATTCTGAGGATGACAGCTGTTTCGAAATGTGCACTGCTGTTCCGCTTACTTGTTTAAGAAAGCACTGCTTTATGCACTGAAGCACGAAAGTGACTGGAACGCCAAGGCATTTTGTCAGACACTTTGAAAACAATACCTCGAAACTGGCGCAGCCCTGAGAATTCGTTCCAAGTGGATACACAATGCGAACTCACCAGCTACAATTCGTAAATTGAAATGTGTAAAGTACCCCCCCCCTCATTTGCATAGAAGTTACCTTGGATTGGACACCCCCCCGAGAAAAATCCTGGGTAGGTGCCTGATTAGCACATGTATTAGTAACGTGATGGGTCCAGGAAAAGCTTGATGCGAGATTAATGCCTAAGTGTTTGTGTGAAGTAGCCGAGGAAATTGGCTTATTATTTACATGATATTGGAAATTAGAGATTGAGTGTTTACGAATGAAGGGGGAAAGGGTGTGTGTAAAGTAATTAAAAAACTAATTCACGTATTTAGAGATTGAGTGTTTACGAGTGAAGGGGGAAATTAGTGAAGGGGGAAGGGTGTGTGTAAAGTAATTAAAAAACTAATTCACGTATTTAGATATGGAGTGTTTACGAGTGAAGGGGGAAAGGGTGAGTGTAAAGTAATTAAAAACTAATTCACGTATTTATGCTGATTACTCAATTAATTCAGCATTTTGATTTCTCGAAGAAGTAGAGGCCCCCTCATCGAGCAATTTAGATCAAGGGTTAGAACAATGCTGTCTTCCACAGGCAATTTTTAAAATTTTGGTGTAGCTAAAGAAGAAAAGAAAGAACACCTTGTATTGATGTGGTTGCGTGCGCTGTTCACTTCCATTGGTGTATAGACTTTCGTGTTTATGCATCGTGCTACGTATTAAATTTCTATTCCGAACGCATGTATATTCCACGTAAAAAACAAACAGAAAGTCACTACTGTGGGTGATTAACATCATTATTCTGTTGCTACTCTTGTTTCTTCTCGTTTTTTGAAATAAAGTTTCTTGTCTAATTAAAGTTTCTTGTCTGTCTCGTTCCTTAGACCTCTTATTCAATGGCAGCCTTAGGGCGAGCCCTCGCTCAGGTCCAATTTGCGAGCCTCGTACGACGCCGCGCTTCCTGCTCCAACGCGCGGAATACACCAGCTGGAAGCTCGAACCTCGCCACAGCGAACGAAATTTTCAAGCAAACTTGACTACCCCTTCCGACAGCAGCGCCCCTACTCCCGCCCGCGCGTCCCCTTTCATTTTTACCCACGAGAATCTCGTGCTGAGCGAGCACCGCACGCAGCAGCCGCATTCCCGCACGAGCGCGCGCGCACACACACACGCAGACCCGATTGGGGTGCGTGAGCGTGAATTCCGCCGCCGCCGCCGCTGAGCACGGGTGCCGCATGGCTAATGAGCCCTTCTGGGGGAGACGCCACCCGCAAAGTCTTAACCGCGCCGCGCGCGAAGTAGCGTTGCCGGAAGTGACTTCCGCTTCCGTAAGGCCATGCGCGGTCCCCCCTGTCGCACAAGAAAGGCCGTCGAGGCCGGCAATACTCTCGCGGACCGGCCGCGTCGGCCGCTGCTGTTGTTGCTGCTGCTGCTTGCCCGCAATGTTGCGTAACTGGAATCGATCGGCAAAGGAGAACGCCTTTGAAACAGATCGCTGCCCTCTCCCCTCGCACACGCCTCGCGGACAAAGAAGAAAGCAATGACTGCGCTTGGTTTAAACATTCTGGAAATCGATTTTACCCACGCAATTACGAACGGACATCGACTCGAAGTTGTTCCTCGACGTTATAGATGGATGGGTTACGGATTCCGGTTGTCCCCTTTGAAACGAGGATATGACTCCGAGCATGTCGCTCTTTACATTTCTGCTGTGCCAGTCATCGGCCTTTGACACCCACGGTTCCTGTTAAAGAAGCCTCGATGTTTAAATTTATTGCCCTAAAATCCATTTTTGTGTTCTTTGATTTCAATACTCTTTTCTTAGCTGTTCTTAAATTACTTTTTAAATATGCGCCGTCATATTAACGTACCGCTTTAATTATGTGCCATTAATTATGCGCCATTATTAACGACTGTAATTCTGACATTATCATACTAACAGAAACATGTCTAAATAGCAAAAGAACAAACCCTGAAGTGTTTGAGTGTGAGAAGGATTATGCTGTTTACCGATGTCACTGAACAGGTAGAATTTTCTTCCTAATCGCCTACAATTTACAATCGTTAACAATCTTTCTTTGCCCCTTTCCTATGTCCCTTCCGGCGCGCCACAATGTAGCGTTCTTGGGCCGCTACTATTTTGAATATACATTAATGATCTTCCAAATGACTTGGCATCCCAAGTACGAATATTCGCAGAAGACTGCATTATTAACCGCCCTATAGGCTATTTTACAGAAGCGTTTAGGTACCACCATCTTGGGCTGTTAACGCTGCTGTTTTCTGTCTTTAACGACGAAATGTGCGTTACTACAGTCAATTCACAAGCATAGAAATAGTTGTATAAATGCGTTCAGCGTTTTATGACCGTGTTACGTCACTTTACTTCTAATATGACACAGAATTTGTTTGTGTAACAGCTCAAGATGGCGGCGCCCATGAAACGAATATAATATCATCTATAACCAGCCCCGATGACCACCTCATTCTTCAAAACGACCTTCAGCTTATTTTGGATTGGTGTAACACTTGGCTAATGAGTCTTAACCCATCTAAATGCAAAGTAATTTCCCCCTTCACTCGTAAACACTCAATCTGTAATTTCCAATATCGTGTAAATAATAAGCCAATTTCCTCAGCTACTTCACACAAATACTTAGGCATTAATCTCGCACCAAGCCTTTCCTGGACCCATCACGTTACTACTACATGTGCTAATCAGGCACCTACCCAGGATTTTTTTTTCGGGGGAGAGAGGGTCCAATCCAAGGTAACTTCTATGCAAATGAGGGGGGAAGGTACTTTACTAGTACAAATGGGAATAACGTCCACCATTCACCATAAACACGCGTAAACCCACAAAAGAGAAATTAAATAAGGTGTATTTTACAGGTACGCCCATGCGATACACCTTTCTTTTACTTGGCCAACAAGGAACTACGTCAAATGGACTTGCGCAGGAAAGAAGCGTATGAGCACTGCCAAGAAGTAAAGAAGCCAAAGTGTAAAATAAAGATTACTTTAGTAGAATACAACATAAAAAAACAGCAGTTGGCAACCAAGGCACAAAAACTGCGCGAGGTTGTGTTACTTCGCCAGCCAATCACAGCAGCAAACAAAATCGTCGTCATGCGGCCTTTTCAAAATGGCGTCGTACTTGATACCTCCAGAGCGTCTGCTATTCTTAAAGAGTCTTTTCATCGGTGGAAGCAATGAGGTATGCAACAGACATGAACAAAGTGTATGGAGTCTGAGCATTTCACTGTTCAAAAGTCTGCGGTGCCGTTCATTTCACTACCGAACCCGTTTTACTCATGAAACTTCACTGCCAACTGAAGTGAAACTTGACAATAAATAGCTGCAGCAAAGCAAGCGTGTTATTTTAGTTCAACAAAAAATTGGGCTTTGGTCATTCCACTATAATAGGCGAGGCAAAAGGTATAAAATTATGCGCTAATAATTTTATTTTTGTGGTGACCGCTTTACCTTTGTAACAGGAAAAGTTTTAAGTACGAATTATTTGCAGCCTCGCGGAGGAACAGTGGCTGGCGGTTATGAGGGCTTGGGCGGGGCTTCACTGCAGACTTACGTTGTAATGCGACTATAGTAGCGTTTCTTGAATTAGCTGTGGAAGAATTATAGAGAAATATATATTTGCGGAACAATCACAATTATTTTGGATCCCTCGTTTATGCTCTACCAAGTACCACAGCCGACTCGTATTGTTATTTGGGAAGTTACGTAACGATGCGTGGCTGCCAGTCCCGTACAACCGCGTAGGGCGCAGAACGCTGCGATTGTAGACGTACTACGCCCACCACGGAAGGTTAGAAAAAACACCTACATAAGCACAGCAGAGAAGCGGCTACATTAGGCGGCTCGAGTGATAACTGTAGAAGCGTCATTCAGAATGCACGAGACTGTTCTACACTTCCTTTTTCCGTTCTACTTCCATTTTGAATAAGAATATGTTGATCCATAAATATTTTCATAAACAACCGTTTAATTTGTTAATTTTCGCTTTTCCTCCCTGTTTGGCTGTTGCCTTGGCTCTCTCCCTTAGTAAATCCCCTCATTTCTCAACTCCTTGCGGCTCTTGTTTCCACTTGGCAATTTTGCACGAAAAGAACTCTACAATTAGGGAAAAACAAGACGAGTTAACGGGTGACAGTCATATTGATTATGAGATTAAGGGTTATTGCAGGGCCTGATGATGGACGCTGTCTTGTATTATTTACTTTTCTACCTTATGTAACGCATATCGCCGGTATATGGTTCCGAGAATCTGTCAGCGTCGCGGTGAGCCGTTACTCGAGGAAATAATGAAGCAAAAGGAAAAGTTGGTGCTTTCTCTGGCCGACACTCGTTCCACATGCATACAGACCAGCCGACCACGAACCGAATCCCTTTCCTGGTCCCTAGATCAGTCTAAACAAAGAAGGTTGAACTAACGAAGCAACAGCGATGCGCGTGACCGTCGAAAAGACGGTGACAACTGAATGCATCTCGAGTTAATCGTGTGGGCACCGAATCGATGAGGAAACTGGCCTTCACACACGAGGAAATGCCGATAACTACCACCATACAAAAGACGTGAAAAAGGCAGCACAATGTTGACCGACGAATAGCTGTCAAGCTTCAACATTGATTTGGCGGCGCTTTAGGAATGTGTGTGAGAAGTGGTGGCGTGGGCAGGAAGGGGGGGGGGCGGCATATGCGTCTTAATTTCGGGGGGGGGGGGGAGGCGGTACCCCCCGGGCCCCTTCTTGGGTCCGTGCCTAGTGCTAATGCTTCAAGATCACTGGATGCCGAAACCCTATGTAATTCGTCCTCCGACATTCGCTAGCTGGCTTATCAGACTATTGTTCGCCCCAGCTCGAATTTGCCTCTCCAATCTGGTCACCCCATCATAACAACCTAATAAGCTTGTTACAATCAGTTAAAAATAGGGCCGCTAGGTTCATTTTACGTAACTACACCTACAATTCAAGCATCTCACAAATAAAACACGATATTTCACTTCAGCCCTTAAGTATTCGGCGTGATTTTGCCCTCATATCATTATTTCACAAGTACGTTCATGCGGCTAGGAAATCTGTACGGCTTCAAGTCGCACCTTGCATATGTCGCAGATTATATAATCACCTCAGCTTCACGCGCATCTACGCTCATGCATTCAGTTGGACGGCACTTCCTCCTGCCATCCGGTTGTGGAACGCTCTTCCCGATTTCATTGTCTCCGAAACAAATCCTGATAAATTCCGCCAGCTCATAAGTTCATATTTCACTGTCTAAATTCAATAAAATGCATGATGCTTATTCTTTTGTTTTCCAGTTATATGCTCTCTTGTTTATGAGCTCATTATTTCGCTCATTATTCTCGTACTTTTTGTCCTATGGCGTTAGAGTGGCTATATTTTTTTGCATTGTTTATCGAAAGAACCGTATCTTTTTGTATTTTATCTAATATGTACACTACCATGCAGTCCTGTTATTTTTGTGCAATGTTCTAATGTTTCTATAAGGTGTAGTGCACACATTTGTAGACTGTCTATTAATAATGTAGGTATATCATGTTTTCTTATATGCCAACTATATATACTCTTTTAGTTTTCCTGTGACACCCCCTTTACCCAGTGCCTCATACGAGGTCTGTAAGGACATTTTAAACAAATAAATAAATAAATAAATAAATAAATAAATAAATAAATAAATAAATAAATTGGTGGTGATGTTCTGCTCACTATTAAGAACCTATTAATTATTTTTATGTGCGCATTAATACTAATTTAGAGCTAACTTGGTGTTGCCTAACTTTAAGTAAAAAAAAATAATAATGTGCTACCGATCCCCATCAAGCAATTCATCCTCTTGCGATGACTTATATGATTGTTCAAATCAGATTACCATGCGTTTCTCTGGAGCTGAAATTATACTCTTAGGCGATTTTAATTTCCCCGTCATTGTCTGGTCACATGCCAATCCCTTTTCTAATCCTTCGTCGGTCAAGGCCAGTCGGGTTGATTTCCATTTGCTCTGACTTCGGCTTATCGTAGATCGCAAGACTTCCAACACATGTAACACAAAACACATCATCACTCCTGGACCTCATTCTAACATCATCGCTCGATAACTTTTTTTTGCGGGGAGGCGCATGCCCGGAGTGAGCGATCATGATATAATGCATTTTACACTTACACTTACTCTCCGCTCTGCAATTTACAACTGTATCTTGAGGTTATAATGAATGAAGGAATGAATGAATCCCACTGCTCATGGCAAAGTTACTATGTCTACAGTGACTTCTGGACGGATGCTGCAACAGGCTAACAAAATATGCGTCACGGTTTCCGCGCTACTTGATAATGATGATTTATTGGCATCACCTATGAAACGAGGCGGAGAGGTCACCTATGGCCTGCTTGATTTAAACATGTAATGCACACACATGCTTTTCGTTCCAGCATTTTTGTGCGCATCTCGCCGTGGAGCACAGCGCCACCGCTCGACTTAAGGAGCAGCGAATTCAGAAAACGCTTACCGCTGATTCCCGTGAAGAGGATCTGGCTTCGAGAAACGCATCTTCACTCAAGCGCACTCTAGTGTGCTCGGCGCCGCGACCCAGGCGGTTGCCAAATTCTCGCCCAGGAAGCGCTCTGAAAGTGTCGCTGGAGACCTGCAAGTGCGGTGCACTTCGGTCGAGCAGCGGCGTTGCCACAGTCGAACATAAATACCTGCAGTGTACGCATAAACGAAAGAAGGACGCACTCGCGAACGCAACCGCAAACAAAAGCTGAGGACGAAGCCAGATGCGGCTACGCTAAAGTCAGATCATACGGGACGCGTTTTTATTTTATCATCCGGGAGAATCGAAAACTCACCCGTGACACGAAGCATAATTCTACGTATTGAGCTAGATTACTCTCAGCGACAGGCATCACTTGTGCAAAAAGTAAAATTCAGGATCTGAGTAATTAGCAAACTCTCGCTAATTAACATTTAGACCAGTCACTATACTCCGCATATTGCAATTACGAATTGTAGTTACCTGTAAAGTCACATCCGCTTCGAAAAAGAACTGTGAGGGTGACACCAGTTTCGAGACATGCTTTCCAGAAGTGTGCGACAAAATGCATCGGTGTCCCTGTAACTTACAAGCTTCAATGCATAAAAGGGCCCTTTGCTAAGAAAGTAAGCGTAACAGCGGTGCATTCTTTACGGCAAGTCTGACTGCACTTATGTAAAAATTTGAGCTAGTTTCAAAATTCTGTTCGAGTGCCTTGTGAAATCACTGGCTTTAATTCGTGTGTTGCGAGGCGTGCGCTGATGTAGCTAGTTAAAAAGTTATTAGCGAAATTTTGTTCATTAGTCAGTTTTGCGCAATTGTTCGAGTATTCCAGCCCAGTAAGTATGTTTGTGCTAAATGCCATAGCCAATTTTCAAAATTCTGTTAACACTAAAATGAAACACCCGGTATATTAGGAGGCGGAGAATTTAGAGAGAGAGATAAAAGGGAAGGAAAGACAGGGAGGTTAGCCAGTGTAAATACCGGCTAAGTACCCTGTGCTGGGGAAAGGGGTAAAGGGAATAAAAGGAGAAGGAAGAGAGAAAAAAAAACAAGAGAAATGCACACAGTAACGCGACGTTACGCGCAACAATAGTCAAAGGCGGTCGCACAATTCACATGTCCTTAAGAACTCGAGCAAAGCCCTTAAGCCCTTGAGTGCTGAAACCCGTCTGGACCAGTGTCCCAGAACCTTCTCTTCTGTGAAAGGGCGATTGTCCAGTTTTTCGAGCGCGGTCACGAGCACTTTTCTTTGCACATTGTAACGCGGACAGTCACAGAGGAGGTGCGCGATCGTCTCTTCGCAGCCGCAGGTGTCGCAAGCAGGGCTGTCGGCCATTCC
The DNA here is from genome assembly GCF_050947875.1 of Dermacentor variabilis. NCBI lineage: Eukaryota > Metazoa > Arthropoda > Arachnida > Ixodida > Ixodidae > Dermacentor > Dermacentor variabilis. Next base: position 169,942,160 of record NC_134573.1, on the reverse strand, counting down.
AATGCGGAAGGAATAGGAGTTCGTGAATGCCACGCCGAGCCATAGGCGGCACAGAAGTGTTGCTTCCGCTCGTGGCAACCCGGGTGGAAGACGGAGTTGCAAGCTTGGATCCAATCTGTGAAGACGTGCGTTCGTGAATTCACTGGTGTTCCACAGAGTTAGCGTAAGCTTGCGTGCAAGGGAGCGAAGACTTGTGGCTGCTTCTGTTCTTGACAGCGGTATGGGTATAATCTGGGCACCATCATGGGCCGACCGGGCAGCATCATCCGCACTGTCATTTCCCGAAATTCCGCAGTGACCCGGTATCCACTGGTAGATGATGTTGTGTCCCTTGTCGATTGCATAATGGTGGAGTAGTCGGTTGTCTGCGACTAATTGCACATTTGGTCCGTGGTTGAAAAGGGACAGCAGACATTGGAGAGCTGCCTTTGAATCACAAAAGATGAACCACGAATGTGGTGATTTTGGACCAATAGACTCCAGAGCAGCACAGATAGCTGCGAGTTCAGCAGCTGCCGATGATGTAACGTGAGACGTCTTGAATTTAGAGATGAGTAATGGTGCCAGCGCTAACCTTTGCAAACACCGTTCTGTGCTTATAATGAGATATCTTGTCCGGGTAAGAAGATAACCAAAAGGCAGTTAGCCGATTGACAATGCGTGTCCATGGTAAAACCACAAATGGAGCAGTGCAGAGTGACGACATAGGTTTGCCTTATTTTAAAGCCATGAAAGCGCAGAGCAACGTTAGTTTTGAGGAAACACTCGGGAACATGGACGACAATAAATGGCCAGCCAGAATGCAAAAACATCTGTGCCTCAAAAGCGCGGATAAGAAGTGAAGGGGAAGGTGAGGAAAACTTGCAACCGAAGAGGGTAAATTGAAGTACAAGTACGCAACTCGAAATCGCCAAAATGAAACCGAGAGAAACAGAGCCGGTGTAAATTAGATTCAAAGGATGGAAACAGAAATTTAGTTGAAGACACATAAGACGGCGAACAAAGAAATCTGCAAAGAAAAACTCTAAAGCAACACAAAAGGTAGTGCCTTGCTTTTGGAGGTCTGAGCTAGTTGCCTGAAGGAGAGGACACAGGAGAAAGTGTTGGCGACAGGACTCAGCACATTGTTGCCGAACACGAAGATTTTCACCCAGTCAGAATGTCCACTTTACAGAAGCGCTAGGACTTGAAGGTGATGGTAGTGTGTTAACTAGTCCGCAGTAGCGATAAGCAAGAGACGTTAGAGTATTTGTGCAAAAAAGAAAAACTTCCCAGCAGTAAAGAGGTGGGGCAGGGATCGTTACAGACACACTTAAAGGCCAACTACAACGAAATTTCACTTTGGGGCTAAATTGATTATGAATCAATTATGATTATGAATTATGAATTATGCCCCCACCGTTGAAGCAATCTTGGCAAAGCTGTAAGGCTGTTAACGACGCAATTTTCTTATTAGCAGCCTGGAAACAGCCCTTAAGAGGAAGCTTTAGCTCGGGCCCAACTCCGACGCGGCCTATTCAAATACATGTAAAAATGCAAAAACGTTTTTCTGAGATAACCCCTGGACCGATTTTAATGAAATTTATTGCATTTGAGAGGGCAAGTGAAATTCTAGTGACTGTTGGTCACGGAATTTCTATTTAGGTCTTGAATTTTGTTTAAAAGATATTCAAATATTTGACCATTTGAAAGAAATAGAACCACGAAGTTTACAAATTCATAGCTCTGCATCAAGAACTGATATCGCGGTTCTGTAAACGGCATTCATTAGATCATTCAAAGCGGACAAATTCAATATGTCATTTTGCATCTTACGTGAATTTGTTACGTTGGTTACAACGGTTTTGCAAAAGTTGTATTTCCCTATGATTAAATTTTTTTATATTCATGCGTAACATATCAATTTTGTCCGCTTTAGATGTACTATTAGGTGCAATTCACAGAATTGTATTATCATATTTAGTGGTTAAGTTACAGAGTTGTAAACTTGATAGTTCCGTTTCTTGAAAATTTTCGATTTTTGCCAATTTTTAATAAAAAAATGACAATCTAACTCAAAAATTCGAAACCAACAGTCACTAGATATTGAGTTTTTCTTGTAAATGCAACAAACCTCGTCAAATTCGGTGTGGTGGTTGCCGAGAAAAACGAATTCTCCTTTTACATGTATTTAGATAGGAGCACTCGAGCTAAAGCTTCCTCTTAAGCGGACGGCACGTGCGGCCGGTGATTAGCGGATATGACGTAAATCTCAGCACGTTGCCTCCGAGATCTTTAGAGCCAGCCGCGGGCGACCGTGGGCTCCGCCTTATCTCGGAGGCCACGCCGGTAGCCACACGGGTTCTCAACGTTCTGAGTAATGTGTCACGTCCGGAGAGTGGTAATAGCGGCGTGTACCTATATATTGAAACGGGCAGAGATATAAGGTTAAATGGGACCGTGTTCATTCTGCAGAGGATATGGCCGGTACAACCAGCATGGCCGAACGTATGGTTAGCCCCACTACATCGTCTCTTTCGTCTTGTTGGTGACCATCGTCTTTGTCCCTCTCATGGCACCGCGAAAAAAAAAATATTTTTTTTTCACTGTCGGCATCATCGAGGCCGTGTATTTTTGCTAACTTTTTGTGACGCATTCACTCGCACTTTAATAGAAAAATTTTGCGCGACGGTTGCTCAATGTCTACAAAGTTTTAAATTATAGGCTTTTGTGCGGCACAAAGTGTGGTCGCAGTTGGTCTTTAACTTTACGAGATAAAACAGATAGACAGGGTGCTAGCCTTCGATAGACAGGGTGAAAGCTCTTTACCTCACGCACACCGGGTGAAAATTTGTCGCCATGGACCCCGTTTAAGAAGGTACGCCATCAACGATAATCCTTGAGCGTCGAGTAGAGGAATGTTGAATAATACGGCGAATACAATATAGACTCCTATTGCAGAACACGGAATGAGCGTAATATATAAGAAAAAAAAAAAGCGACGAACTGTTAATTTTGTTAGTGGTCCGAAGATTCGCGAGCGTTTCGAGAATCTCGCCAGAATTAATTTGGCTTCTGCCCTTCCTCGGGCTACTTCCTCGTGGTTCGCGCACCACTCTGCAAGGCACGAAGCATGAATGCAGTGCACACGCTCTTTCACGGATGTGCTCGGATGACCGGAGAGGCCGCCATGAAACTTCCATGACAGGTCCACTTCAGTAGCGAATGTCCAACCGTTGTCTCAACGGAAGCCAGCGCCAAGGAACAGACCCAGCTTGCATTCTGTGAGTGCGTGATGGATATTGTACGATAGAAAAAAGCGAAACGAGTAAAAAAGAATTGGTCGCGTCCGTCTTTGTTCCTCTCTAGCCAAGCAAAGCGCCCTGCGTGTATAGGAAAAAACGGGCCACCTGCGATGATAGCACGCATCTTCAGGCACGGCAAAGGCGGGTCGAAATAAAACAAACACCGAATAAGGAACACGCCGTGCACACCGGCGAAGGAAACTTTAGGGCCGCGGTTCGTATGCGGCACAGTCCTGCAAGACAAAGCGGCCGTGTTGTTTATTTCACGCAGCAATGCGCCACCGCGAACGACGCTGGTCAAGCGGACACAGTGGTTGAGTGTGCCATAACCCGCTTCCGGTGACTCTTCCTCCAAGGAACTCCCGTCTTGGAGACGGCGGTTTCGCTCGACGGGCCGCCGCGGTACATGTCCCGGAACAATCGTGCTCTCCGTAGTTACTTATGCGCGGGCGGTCACCGCACAGCGGAACCACTGATACGAACGCGTCGTTCCCATCGGCTGCGAAGCGCTGTTCTCGGACCGCCCCTCTTTTCTATTACACGGATCAGATCTTCCGGATGTTGTCATGTTTTTACGCTGCCTTAATCATAGCTACATGTGATATATTGGCGGAAAGTCTACAGAGATAAGGTAATTAGTGGCTTTCCTGCGCACCCTCTATTACGCAAAATCAACGAGCAACATATCTATGAGGCTGCTACTAAACAAACAAACAAACAAACAAACAAACAAACAAACAAACAAACAAACGAACAAACAAGCAAGCAAGCAAGCAAGCAAACAGGAATAAGCAGACTTCACCGACTCCTGCAGGCGTCCATCACGCACGCTGCGACAGCAAACGGGCTCCCACTGCGGACATCGCCCTTTTACTCAACAACAGCGACTTCGCGATGCATACGACGTCGTCTGCGCCCGGTGCGTTATTGCTTGTTGTGGCCTAAGAAATCCGTGCACAGACGCCGCCACTCTCAGAGTCTGCGTGGCAAACAAAACACCGCACAGCTATCTAGAGGTTCGGGATAGCGCAGTGGCTAAGGCTTCCGGCTCCCAAATGGATATTGCTGCATGGGCGTGATTTAGATCCACAGTAGTGGATGTGGGCAAACCAGTTTTTCGTCGCCACATGGCGATGACGAAGCTGACGATGATAAATGACCTCATGAACACGACACGAGGAAATCGGTATCACCAGCATGCGTGTTCCCTCAATGCTTATGTGTTTTGCTTTCTTCGTATGCACCGATACCACGTTTACACTTCATTTTTTAATGTAAAACTCATTTTCTATTCCACTGACATCGTACTCATTCACTCTCTTTGCTTCCCCTTTCTTTCCCGTCCTGTCGTGTAGCACGCGCCTGACGTATCCGGACGAGCCTCTCTCGGCTTCTTTACGAATTAACTACCTTTGCTTTTACTCGTATAGGTATTTAACTGCAATGACGCACGAGTGGTACTGATCGAACTGCGACAGTCCTGAAAGTTGTCAACGAATGACGCGCATGAAATCGAATGGAAGTAAGAACAGGCCATTTAAAACAAATTGGGCGAGCTCGCTGAAACGTGCTCGACGAATAGGACAAACTCTCAAACACAGAAAAATCACATCAGTTCCAGCACACTGGAGGAGCTGCTACGAAGAAGCGCGCTCACTCCTCACGCACGCAGATCGCATGCAAATTTCACGCAACGGTACCATCCTCCTGGCACTCGTCAAGACACCACCGATAAATAAAGGCCTGCTTAACATTGCGCGCTCCGCATCTTGATCACTGTCAGGTATCTACAGCGCTGTGAGCTATTTCAAGTAAGCCATTTCAAACAAGTGCGTAGTGACCGTTACTTCAAGAACGATCACGCTGTCAAATTTAAAGGTAACAATAAAAATAGCTATGCAGCCAAAAGGTGCTCGCTGTGCCAAGACGAAATGGCCGATCACGTTTTGTGGACGTTTTTGTTGTGTTGAAATGCTTTCCTCATTGACTGCCAAGGACAACGGGACCGATTTTACGTATTATTGCGAAATACAATTTCAGAACATATTTCTTTACAAATTCGAAATATCTGCAAATGAAAAAACAAAAAAACGAAGAGTGTCCTCTTCGCCAGGAGGGCATTCTGCGGATTGTACTAAACTGCAGTGATTACATAGATTACACGGATTGCATATAGAGGGATCGCTCCATGCCTGCCCTCTCTTATTCGAACACGTTGGTGGAGCATTGGGTGGTTGTGATCTTTAGCGCACAGTGCCAATGCTGAATCGAAGGTGGTTGCTTATACAAGGAAGCTCGTAACGAACGACATTATACATGCTTTGCTTTGATAAGTAACCCTGGCGTGTGCGTGGATGGCGACGCACTTGAGACTGCAAATGCCGTCTAAATAAAAACTCGCTCAAGGGCGCAGTGTACGTGAATGCAATCCTTCGCACACGACAATAACAAAAGCAATAACAATAACAAAAGCTCCAGGATCCGTTTGCAAACATCCTTCCTTCTCCCCTTCGTTCACCACGAAGCTCTGTTACAGGAAAGCATGCGCTTCGGTAATCATAAGGACATCATTTGGCACATCAATATGAGTGCGGGGAAAGGAACAGTGCATACGTCTTGATTCCTGGAAAGCCCCCGGCAAATGCTGGGCAAACGATGGCGCTTCGCTAGTTTCCACGATTTCATTGTTCGTTAGTTGCGGAGAAAACAGCCGACAAAACAACACGCACGCCATTTCCTGCCGTCTATCAGGGGAACGTCTCGTGAGGAAATGTCGCGTTTCGCTTCAGGTAACATGTCGATGCCTGGGGCACACACTCTTGAACTACATGTAGGGACTGACAACGACAGGAATAAAGGCTGGCAAAAATAATAACAGAAAGCGGAGCGAATGATTGAACCCCCCCCCCCCAAACCACTGATACAGTACGTTAATCTTCAAGAAAAATAAAAAAAGTGTTTTATTCATGAAATGCGGTTGCAGGCCGTGGTGTATATATACACCAAAAGTCGAAGAATATTTAGTGGATCCAATACTCAGTGACAGGCAGGTGAATTTCAGGACGACGTTATGTTTGACTGATGTGTTTTATGAACAGTTTGCTTAAGTGTGGCGGGCTAAGGCTGACTTATAATGTTGGTCCTCAATTTTGCAAAAGTCTACTCATTTGTTCAAATACATTTGAGACAGGGGCAGAATCGAACGAAAGTTGTTGCAGTTACGAGATGCCGAATAAATTTAAGGACCTCAAACTGTTTCGAAATATTATTTGAGATCAATTATTTTTAGTAAAATTCAAGCGCCGATGTTTGCAACTACAGAACTCCGCTCTTTCGTGTGATTTCTTCCTGCGTCATCCTTGTGTATGTTCCGCACGGAAATGACAGGTATATGTGATCCAACTCATCCAAGAGAGAGAGAGAGAGAGAGAGAGAGAGAGAGAGAGAAAGAAACGAAAAAGTAAAGGTAGGGGGGTTAGCCAAGGACGTGCCCGATTGGGTGCCCTACGCTTGGGGAAGGGAAAAGGGGAAGAATATATAAGAAGGAGAGATAATAAAAATAAAAATTTGGAGGACGCTTAAGAGAAAGCTTTAGCTCGGACCCAACTCCGACTCGGCCTATTCTAATACATGTAAAATGCAAAAGCGTTTTTCTGAGATAACCCCCGGGCCGATTTTAAATGAAATGTGTTGCATTTGAGAGAGAAAGTCAAACTCTAGTGACTGTTGCAAGCGGAATTTCGATTTAGAGCCTGAATTTTGTTAAAAATATTTTCGAAAATTCGAAAGTCCGAAAAATATAGAAGCAGAAAATTTACAAATTAGTAGCTCTTTATTAAGAACCGATATCGCGCTTCTGTAAACGGCAATCATTAGATGATTAAAAACGGACAAATTGGATATGTAATTTTATATCTTACGTGAATTCGTTTCGTTGTGTACAAGGGTTCTGCAAAAGCTGTATTTCCTTATTACTCAATTTTTTAGATTCATGTGTAACATATCAATTTTGTCCTCTTTAGATGTACTATTAGATGCAATTCACAGAATTGTGATATCATTTTACTTTGCTGAGTTACATAGTTGTACACTTGATAGTTTCGCTTTCTTAAAATTTTCAATTTTTGCCGATTTTTAATAACAATTGACAGCGTAAATCAAAAATTCATAACCAGCAGACACTAGATTTTAAGTTTGTCTTTTAAATGCAACAAACCTCGTCAAATTTGGTGGGCTGGTTACCGAGAAAAAACGAGTTCTCCTTTTACATCTTTTTAGACAGGTGCACCCGAGCTTCCTCTTAAGCATCGCCTTTAAGAGAGGAACGCGATAGCTGTCAAAGATCCCCGAATGCTTCTCACGCTTCCCGGCAGCTGCAGCGTATGTAACCGTAATGCTTTCCGGGAAACGCTGGCCGCGAACGCTATGCACGAAGGCGAGCTTCGTGGTAGAAGCGCGGCCACCTGCGTGGGCCGCGATGCGGCGGAGGCGAGAGCCAGCGGGAGGTACTGCAAGGAACCGGGCGAGCCACTCCGTGGCCCCCAAGACACACACGGCGCCGGCGCGCACATGGCGGACACCGCGGCTGGTCTGTGTGTGCGAAGGGGTTTCTTGAGTTTTCGCGTTAGAAACTTATGTTTTCTCGTATAGTCACATTACAATCCGAGAGCTATCATGTCTGTAGGTTGTGTGTGAGTCGTAGTTTACGACTTTTTCACGTAGTGTAGCTTGAGAAATTCAATTAGTTCAGTCAATTTCTTGCGTGACATGGAGGGCTCGGGTATGAGTGGTCCGAAAATTATTTGGCCGAAACGCCGTCCGACGCCGGACTCCTTAACGCTAATGGTGTTTGTAATTTGCAGAGTCAGTCGCAGACGAATGTCCGCTGTCACACGCGCTCGTATAGTCCAGTAGCCTTCAAGAAGTGCAGAAGGGCTTGTGTGGCCTTTCGCATACAAGAATGCATGCGTAGGTCATGGTCGCAGGATATCTTCCTACTCTATTATCTACCAGGCTGAGTTTAACTTGTAGAGTACGTCGTTGCGCGTCAAAGGATGGACAATGCCACAGAAGGTGCCACAGAGTCTCACCGCGTCCGCACAAATAACACGCCTCACTGTTGGTCACTCCTATTAGGAACGAACAGGTGACGTCCGACTACATGCGACACAGTAAAATTGTGTCGCGACGGGAGAGTCCAGCTAGCAGGCGAAGTCGCAAGTCAGGGTCGAGAGTCTGCAAGCGTGAGTTGGTGAAACCCGGCGAATTCCATCGTAGAAGTGTGATGCGACAAGCAAATGACTGAAGTTGCTGCGCAGCATCCGTTCTTGAGAGGGGTATATATAGGCACAGCCTGATGTTTTTGATGATCTGCGCTGTCGTTGCCGACTGTCCCGCAACGGCTCGGCAAACAGTGAAAAAAAAATTGCTGGCTTTCCCGTAATCGAGAGTAGATGTAAGCATGAAATGGCAACCGGCAAAGCAGATTGGATGGAGATTATACTAGCCACAATCTTAAAACTGGTGTAGTTCACGTTCGCAACGGCACATCCCAGCACACCACACCGCACAACGCCATACTACGCACTGGTTCGTATGGACGCTGTGCAGCTAGAAGAAGAAAACCGGCTGAAGGCCGCACGACAGGCAGCGAAAGACGCCACGGAGCCAGAGCTCACTGACCCGCAAGAGGAAGAATGAATTGAATTCTGGGGGTTTTACGTGCCAAACCACGATTTGATTATGAGTCACGTCATAATGGGGAACTCCGGATTAATTTTGGCCACCAGGGGATCTCTAATGTGCCCCCAATGCACGGGACACGGGCGTTTTTGTACTTCTCCTACATTGAAATGCGGCCGCAGCGGCCGGGATTTGATTCCGCAACCTCGAGCTGATCAGCGCGACACCATAACCACGAAGCCACCGCAACGGGTAGAAGTGCCTGGAGGAGGCGGCGCAACCCGCGCCGCGGAACTCACGGACCGCTGGCGTTTGGCGCTCAGCGCCAGAAGATGACAAGGAAGTGTATAATGTCCAGTATCTGCCTTTTGAACGTCGCTATTGGGAATGCCAAATAAAGCTTTAGCGTACTAGAAATTGCAGCTTGAGTGACATTGTTAATAAACATTAGGAAAAACTCGGAAGCAATAGTTTTTGTAACTAGTTTGGGCAGTAACTAGCGTATGTAATGCGGTGCTGTACAAAGGGTTGGTGGCCTTGGGCTTGTACGTTCTGTAGTGCGAGCAGATTAGTCGCATGTGCGGGACAAGACTGGAAGACTATCGAATAAATCCGAGAAAAAGTACCGTATATAGCTGTAACATGGAGCGCACGGATGGTGCCCACGATTTTACAGCTACGAATTTAACTATATTCTAAATATAGATGAGTTTTTAGAGCGCAGCTGTTTGGCGCCCATTCCCGCGTTTCGCGTCGCCGTCGGCCTCGCCGAAACCAAGATCATCATCCGCGCTCCTGCTGCCATCTCTCGCGCGGCGCGAGTCTTGCTCTACCCTTGTCCTCCAAAGCCGGATCACGTGTTCTTGCCCCCTTCCTCCGCACAGCACCGTTGTGGTGACTCTCGCCTCTACCGTCCACTCCGCCCTGGCCACCCTTCTCCCGCTATCGCGGCACTGCCGTGGTGCCGGCGGCGGGCGCTCCCTGCCGCTTTGCCGCTTCGCGCGTGATCCACGGCTTGTCGCTCCTCCGTCCCTGCATCGCGTGGCTGTACGGCTCTCAGCCAGGTTGATGATTATGATTATGGTGACGATGATGTAACAATCTCATCTAAAATATTGCAAGCACACTTTGAGGCGTTGGGCCTGAGCGGGGGGAGGGGGAGGGATATAAGCCAAGCATCGCGACGTAATATGAAAGAACGTAAATTACAAGACAAAGTAAAATGATGATAAGTAGAATAATGGAATCAGCCTCGCAAAAGTAAAATAATAAATAAAGATCACCGCCCAATCACTTCGTACAGATGGTTAACCAGCGAACCTAGAACGTGCGGACCCGGTGTGTATCATTGGGTTAATCCCGACAGTTCATTAAACCACGGCTTGGTAGGCTGTCGGATTCTCGGTACACAGTTGCTGCTTGCGCTCGGCTGCACGAGCCTGTTCTTGTGCCCGGGCTGCAGCATCGGCAGGGCGTAGACGAGCTCCTTGCCGATTCGGCTCGCGGTGGTGCTGATCGAAAGCTGCCTGCTCCTCAGGAGCACGTATGACGCCTGGCCTATTCATTTCAGAGGCGGAAGGAAACTATGGCGCGCGCGTTCGCCTACGACGGAGAGCAACTACATCACTGCTGGCGCACGCAATCGCGCGCCTCTTTCTTCTATTTCTTAGCGCATGTGCATGGGGTTGCGCCGGAGGAGTTTTCGGCATACAGACGACAGACGGACGGTCGAATCAGCTAGCCATATACAACTTCGCTGTAAAAATTTAAATAAAATCAAGAAAAGGCAAAAAAGAACGTCACAAAAGGGACCTCACAGATTTTAAACCCCAGTTCATTGATTCTATTTTCTGTAATTTCAAGTTTACAGTTTTGCGAAAGAGAAATAAATCGCTGGAAGTATATGGTAGAGAGTACTTAAAATTAGGAAATATTGAGCTGTCGTTTTCGTGCTTCACAAATTGCCACCTTCACTCAAATTCGACGTGTCTTTCTCTTCTTCGCCTAACCCGACGCCTCGCCGAAAAAGGATCATTCCCTACGGATTCATTAGGTTCTCAATCATCACTTCATTTTCCATTCATGTATGCTTTCGAAGTTCTATTTTTTTTAATTCTAAATTATGCCTACATATTCCGAATTATAATTCAGAATATGTAGGTGTAGGTTACAATGATGTTGGTAAACTACCCTCCCGTTTTACATATTCTAATTTATTATTTTGGGTCACCCGAGTCTTGGCAAATGCCAAAGAAGAAAAGCTATGAGGGATTCCAAAATAAGGCTCTACGTGAACATCTTCAAATTTCTTCGTGTCCGCGCAAAGACGGCCCCGTGCTTCACTACAGCTTCCTGTCTCCATCTTGTATCCTGCCGAGTGCGTATGTGTCACAGGTCAGCTGCTTTTACGTCGTGGCTGGAGTCCCTCGCAGTTGGCAGGGCAAGCACGAAGCTTCCCGCACTGGCAGACAGCGTTCGCTCACACTTGCCAGTGTTTAACAAAGGCAAACATACACACACACGATGAGAAAAAGTGCCCGGCCAAACATCGAAAGCGCAAGCGGACGTGCTTAACTGCGTAACTGCCCGTAGTGGTTGGTTCTGCCGCTTCGCCCGCAGTTTCGAGGCCCTTGCCCGTAGCCTGACGTCACGACCAGGCCCGGAAGCCTGAGAAACATTTTCGCTTTCAGTATATATACGGACCGTCTCTCTGTTTCTGCTGATACAGGAGCCGGCATAGCGAAAATTGAAGAGTGAACGTCGTATTCTTGTTGCAAGCGCTGGTGCTACCTCTCCGACTGATTGAAGACGCCTTTAACAACTCAAAGCAATGCAAAGTTTAGGAAGCACATCGTAGTGCGGAGCTCACAGATGGTCTCCGCCCACCTGGCAGCACCCTTTGGGTGATGAAAGACATCTGAAAACTGTCGCTGTGCGTACACCACACACGTGCGTTCCTCTGCTGAACAAGATACGCTATGCTGGAGCACCGGCACGTGAACGCAAGATACCCCGCCCCCACTCCCAGATATTAAAAAATAACAGTAAATAAATAAATAAATAAACTAGTTGAAATCATGGAAAATGGTACACGAGATGAAGGCCGCAGCATACATGATGACATAACCACATGCGTAGGCGCAGGTAAAGTCAGCGGGCCTCTCGCGTCATAGACTGCTGAGACTGAAGCCTATATCTACGGAGAGAGATAGAGATTCTTATTTGAGGAGCGCACTCCGCCATGTTCATACGTCACAGCACTTACACGCCTTGCAGCACTGGCCAATAGAGTTAACCGATAAGTGCCCTGATGCAGCGCATCTCAGCTGATCTAACAGGTATATCTATCACTCATCTTTGACAAGCCTCCTCCCACGTTTTCTACTCACTCTTCATTTTTGATGCGTAAGCGTCAGATAGCCTAGTGACCGCAAAGCTCGCGTCTGTCGTCTGTAGCGGCGAAACGGGGCCTAAATTCCCACTGGCTGCGACGCCACCTCACGCGTGCGCCTCGACGGAGCAGAGCGGGCGAAAGCGAACACCTGCTGCAGTACTGGTGCGCCAGGTGTTGCGTGAGGAGAGAGGGCATCGCTGCGACGCCTCGTCATCCTCGCTCTCACTCTCCGAAGCCTGTGTTATCCACGCACGCTCTCGCCTGCGGTCTAACTGCGCTCCTGTGAGGCTAAATCAAAACGCGCCAAGCCTCTCAACGCGCTCGCTTGCGCGCGAGTTCGCAACTGGAAGGGCCGCTCAGCAGCGTTAAAATAGATATTAATGCTTTCGCATTCGCAACGCATAAGTGCTTAGGTGCCCGCAGAATTTTTTCACCCATCTCAGTTAACGGGCTTAAAAGTGTAACCGACGATGACAATACTCCGTAATGCGCAATTTGAAGGCCGCTGTATACGTGCTTTCATTTCGCAATATATTGGCTGGCGCGGACAACCTGTCTCGTGCGGCGCGTTGCAAAGGGAGCGAAGTGGAACGCGATGGCCTCGCTAATCGGGACATCGCGAGAGGCAGCGCATGGGTGACGCATGGGCACCACGTGGGTGCGATTCACAGCAGCCGCAGCAAAAAGACCTCCGCTCATGCAGCGCCTTCTACATATAGTATGGGTGGCGTCATCGGTGAACAGACGACGCACGCTACTCTGGCGCCATCTCGTAGCCATCGTCGCCGCAAAGCCCGTCTTGCGTGGCACTAGGTTTTTCTTCTCAGGCTTTCACCATACCCTCCTCTTCCGCTTTCCTCCTCCCGCTCTCTTCGCTACAGCCGTCTTTCATTTGCGCTTCGCGTTCGCTGTACTTGTTCGCTCGGTTACGAGGACGCCTAGGGACGACAACGACGCCGACGCTAGCCGCGGGAAAGGGCGCCTAAGAGCTGTGCTCTAAAAGCTCGGTACACGAACGTTTATGCATTCCGAACACATTGTAAGTGCACCGCCATGACCGGGGCTCGAACAGGCCACCTCGTGCTCAGCAGCCGGGCGCCATAGCCAAACTTCGCCACCGCGACTGAATATGTCGGAAAGTATTGCTATTTCAGTTAACATTTTTCCGAGCACGAGGTCCTGGGATCGAATCCCGGCCACGGCGGCCGCATTTCGATGGGGGTGAAATGCGAAAACACCCGTGTGCTTAGATTTAGGTCCACGTTGAAGAACCCCAGGTGGCCGAAATTTTCGGAGTCCTCCACTACGGCGTGCCTCATAGTCAGAAAGTGGTTTTGGCACGTAAAACCCCGTAATTGATTGAACATTTTTCCGCACTGCATTTTCTCGCAGTACGAAAAGACGGTATAATGGAAAGTCAAACATATTTTGCCGCACTTTTTGTGTGGCGATTTTCGAAAATTGGAACTACAGGCGCAATATTTTTAGCCAGTGCGAAATTGAAGTCAGACAGTACACATTATAATGTGCACCGTCTTGCTTCAATTTAGCACTTAGGATGTGTCCCCTAAAATGCCTACTTAAGAGTACTCAGTCAATTATGGTTAATTATTCTGCCCATCAGGGATCGTCACACAGATGCTGACGTCTGCAACTGCGAATGATGCATTGCCCTAAAATAACTTAATTTCTAACTGGAAGAAAGGGGGTTAACCGAGGGGCCCGATTTTTATTATTTATTTATTTATTTATTTATTTATTTATTTATTTATTTATTTATTTATTTATTTATTTCAGCAATTTCAGGGCCAGAGGCATTACAGAGAGGAGGGGCATACAAAATCGGCGGCAGTTTTCTTAAATTTGTTGATGTCGGTGATGACAGCCATGAAGGCAGGGTTCCAGTCATTTCCAGTTCGAGGAATAAATGAATTTATACAAAGTCTAGTTCGGCATTGCGGTATTCCTACCTTGAAGTTGTGGTCAGTGCGCGAAGATATATAAGATGGAGAGAGGAGTAACTTATCTTTGAGAATAGGGTTGGTATAATAACTTCTGTGAAAAAGACATAAGCGAAAATATTTACGGCGCAGCGAAAGAACGGGAAGACCAAGTGCAGATTTCATTGCAGATACGCTCGCTGTTCAGGAATAATTTAAAACAATAAAACGGGCGGCGCGGTGTTGAACAGACTCTAAAGCGATAATTAAGGTTATCTGATTAGGATCCAGAATTAGGATTAGGATATCATGAGAAGCCAACAAACACTGACACCAAGGACAACACAGGGGAAATTACTTGTGCTTAATAAACGAAATAAAGAAACGATAAATTAATGGAAATTAAAGTGGATGAAAAAACAACTTGCCGCAGGTGGGAACCGAACCCACAGCGGTAGCTCAACTGGTAGAGCATTGCACGCGAAATGCGAAGGTTGTGGGTTCGGTTCTCACCGGCGGCAAGTTGTTTTTTCATCCACTTTAATTTCAATTAATTTCTCGTTTCTTTATTTCGTTTATTAAGGACAAGTAATTTCCCCTATGTTGTCCTTGGTGTCAGTGTTTGTTGACTTCTAATTTCTAACTGTGTTTTAAGATCACCCAGAGTCTTCATTAAGGCACACGGTATTTTCTCAATCGGAGAACATGCGTGCGAGTTTATCCCTCAACGATTACTATATTACGATATTAGAGGATTACTGGGTTACGATATTAGGGTACACGACAGATCACACTGAGCCATACTGCGTTAATATTTTCACCTGTGCGCAGTTATTTCGGAGTACTTTTCACAGAAATTGAGTGTGAGAACTTCGTCCTTTTCCTTTCTATCCGCAAGAAGCAGCCAGCTCTTTCTCAAGGGGGGAGTTCTTTCTCGAATCAAATTACTCCCGAGGAATGGCTAACAGCATTTTTTCTGAAGTAGAGCATGACGGACTCGTGTCCTTTCTCGCCAGGGCCATTTTCTTCGCATTACTGCATATTACCGTTCCCTTTTACTAGAAGAAGACAAAGAAAGAAAGCAAGACATCGAAAGAAACCGACAAGCAACAAAGAGCGTATACATCGTCCCACTAATTCCGTGCAGTACAGCGAAGGGCAGGGCTCGTTTCAGCCGATCAGTAACGCGAGCCGGCTGCGTGCTTCAAGGAGGATGTAGCGTTCGCCCGTTGCACGCTACAAATCGTTCCGTGAAGCTTACTTTCAGTAGGCGTTGGGCGGTGGGCTATAACGGGCGGACAATGCATAAACCGTTCCATCTGGTTCACTTTTCCAGTTGGCTGACGCGGTCCATGGTTTTCATCGGACTGCACGCTATCTGTAAGACGGGTTATAAGTGAAGGGGACGGCGTTTCGCGGCCGTTTCGCGGTTTTCTGTTCGTCGATCAGGTCAACTGTTGGAAAGCATTTTCGTTCTGTGCTGTACACGGCCGACAGTCCACACAAATTTTCTTTCCCTCACTACGCTGTCGGTTCCGCTTGTCCGTTATCCTGCCATACCGCACACACACACACATATACAAAGCACACTTGCCAGCGTTGTGAAGCCGGAAGACCTCGACGCACTTGATTTCTTTTTCTTTCTTTACCGACGTTCTCCACTGGGACGCTCGTGCACACGCGTTACCTGGCGCAACATGTTAGCGTTCGCTCCGCCGTCGATGTTGGCCAATTGGCGACGCCTCTGTCCGGTCCACTTGAACCCCTGCGTTCGTGCGGCTTGTTCAGGGTGGTATCACGGCCGGCCGATAGATTAACTCGGCCGTGGCGGCGTATCGCCGTGCGCGCGAGACCCGAACGGCCTTCCGGTGTGTTACGTGTGCTAATTGCTGGCAATTCGAAGGTGTAGAAACTGGCGACTTGGTGTTGTGTCTGTGTGCCTGCGGATGCTTTGGTTTGGTCAGTGTTGGAAAGGGTGATTCGGAATGCGTGCGCGCGTACACCCGGTAACGTTAAGAAGGAGAAGAATATAGGAACAAGAAGAAGAGAAATAAGCAACTCATTCTTACCGGAAAGAAGGCGACCCTAATCCAACTTTATTGTTCGTTTACTTAATAGCACGTGAAAGCCTATCGTGTCGTTACTTCCGCTTTCAACAGTGCTCCATAATCTGCTTCCGGAATCTATGCCAGATGATCGGCGGTTAGCCTCGTTGTAAACTAAACATGCGATTCGACCCACCTTTCGCAAGTGGATTAGGGCGACAGATAACCTAGGTTAGGTGAAAGAAACCTAAGCAACCATGGCAGGGAAGGGTGCCACTCGTAGGAATCCTTCCGTGTACCGGCTTTTTCTTGCAAAAATGCCTTAGAGTAATTTCGCAACAGGATTACAAGGGATCTGAGCGGTGAAATAAACGAATAAATAAGTAAATAAATAAATGAAATATAAATAAATACCTGAAGAAAGAAAGAAAGAAAGAAAGAAAGAGAGAAAGAAAGAAAGAAAGAAAGAAAGAAAGAAAGAAAGAAAGAAAGAAAGAAAGAAATAAAGAAAGAAAGAAAGAAGGAAAGAAAGAAAGAAAGACGTGGACAGGGCTTCACTAACAACTGTTCATTGTCAGAGGGATACACGAATCAACCCAAACGCAAATGCCAAAGCCCCATCAGTAAATATCGGCAAAATAAAAAATAAACATATTTTAACAGCGTTTAACTCGCTTAACGGCTGGTTCTGCTGATCCATACACAGGCAAACGTATATTTAATTAAAGCTATTCTGTTTCTCCACAGGTTTCCTTAATCGCCTCGAAGTGAGCGGTGATCGAATGGATCGAATATTTTCTAACCGGACGCTCACAATTCGTGTCTGCTAACACTTATAATTCCCCGTTGAGGCCAGTTCATTCTGGCGTGCCCCAAGGTTCAGTGCTCGGCCCTCTCCTGCTTCTCATTTATAATAATGACTTGCCGCAATGCGTGACCTCTAACATTCACTTATTCGCCGACGATTGCGCAGTCTTCCGAGAAATTATTGACCAAAATGATGTTACAATCCTTCAAAACGATATCAACTGTATATCTAACTCGTGTAAAGTCTGGCTGATGGAACTCAACACAACGAAATGTAAGGTATTACGCATCTCCCGTACAACTTCTTGCCCCATTTCCTACTTGCTCGAGAATTCCTCTCTCGAATCCATAACATCCTAATGCTACTTAGGTGTCCACATAACTTTCTCTTTTTCTTGGTCTCTTCATATTAGCAAAATAATTAGCAATGCAAACCGCTCGTTAGGTTACCTCCGGCGCATTTTTTTATCTGCTCCTGTTTCTTTAAAACTCCTCCTTTACAAATCTTTAGTCCGAAGTAAACTCGAATATGCCTCTTCCATCTGGGACCCCAGCACTGCTATATTAACCTCTGCCCTCGAGCTTGTCCAAAATAACTCTGTCCGCTTCATTTGAATGCGCGCTCGCTCTGCACTAAACTAACAGATATCGTGGATTTTATCTCTAGTTTTTCCTTTTTGTTCGACGCCGTCATGGTCATGGAGACATGGTTCAAAATGACCGCGACGAACTTAGCTTGGCTCCTTATCACTGTTGTTTTTTAAATCATCCAAATCGTCGAGGGGGCGGTGTTATGTTGCTATTGAAAGATGCAATGAATTGCGAATTGCTTCCATCGTTCTGTAGTGTATGTGACGACTTTGAAATACTTATGGCACGTGCTGGCAAATACGTGTTCTCTGTTTGTTATAGGCCCCCAAATGGGAGCCTTCCTAGTTTTTTTGTATCTATGAGCAGTTTCTGCGTTTTGTTTCCGAGAATAACTTGTTCTTGATATCTGGTGGTGATTTTAACATAGATCTGTCTGTCAATTCCACATACCAAAAAAGAAAGATCACTATAATAACGTCAAGTGGTTTTGAAAATCTGATTGCTTCGCCAACCCGAATTACAGACAGCAGTGAAACTCTACTCGACTTATTCTTAACAAATATGCAAAACGAAAGCATAACCGCCGGTGTGCTGTTATACGACATAAGCGACCACCTTCCAATATTTATCATGATACCTAAACATAGTTTTCGAGACAAGAGGGATGTGAGATGCTTCACTTATCAGCCAATTACGGCAGCCAACCTTGAGGCTTTTAGAACTCAGATGTTAACCTCTGACCTGGAAGTTATCGGTCAAATCGCGAACGCTGAAGAGGTATATACAAAGTTCATAGATATAATTTCTGGTGTATACAAGTACCACTTTCCCGAAAAAAGAATTACCTTAGGCAAAAAAAATTCGTAAACCTTGGATAACGCCTGAACTGCTTGCAAAAATGCATCGCAAAAACGAATTGTATCATAAATTTATTCAAAATAAGGACCCAGATACACTGAAACAATTCAGAATTTATTGAAATAAACTGAATAAGGAAATAAAATTAAGTAGAATGCGACACATTCAGTCTGAATTTGAGTGCTCTGCATCAAAACCTGACTTCTTATGGAAAAGGTTAAATACTGTTCTTAATCGTAATAAAACGCATTCTCGTATAAAAAAACTGAACATAAATGGCAATGAGATATCTGGCATCCCTCTCGCCACTATGTTTAATGATCACTTTGTTAGCAATAATCAAAACAGTTCATCTAGGACATTGTTTAAGTTGAAGCCTGTTGCTAGCCCCTCCTCATTATTTCTTGAGCCTGTCTCTGAACATGAAGTTTTCTCTGCTTTCATGTCACTGCGAAATAGCTCCTCGTGTGATTTTGAAGACATGCAAATTATACCGATAAAGCCCGTGTTAGATATTGTCACACCGTACCTTACACATATTATTAATTTATGTTTGCCCAGTGCAACTTTTCCGAAAAGAATGCAAATCGCTAAAGTGAGTGTTTTTTTTTAAAAGGGAGACAGAAATGATATCCAAAATTATAGGCCTATATCCTATTGCCTATCTTTTCTAAGGGCCTGGAAAAAATCATACATCGCCAATTTAATAATTTTTTTCGAGAAGAACAATATAATATCACCTGCCCTATTCGGCTTCAGAAAGCTTAAATCCACCGAATATGCACAGTTGGAACAAAAGGAATTCATCTTATCCCAGTTCGAAGAAACAAGACTTACTAGTCTTGTTACTAGTAAGTCTTACTATTACTGTTACTGTTATTACTAGTAAGTCTTACTGTTACTTACTAGTGCTTGGCGTCTATGTGGATTTTAGCAAAGCGTTTGATAATATTCACCATTTAACATTGATTAAAAAACTTGATAGCTGTGGCATTCACAGTCATTCTTTAGCACTAATTAAATCTTAACCTAGCAAGCCGACAGCAATTTGTTCAGATAGATATGCATTGCTCAAGTATGAAGCTTATTTCAAAAGGAGTTCCGCAGGGAAGTGTTTTGGGGCCCCTTCTTTTGAACGCTTATACCAATGATGTAACGAATATCTACCTAAACGCGAGATATGTCCTGTATGCTGATGACGCCAGTATATTTGTTTCAGGAACAAACTGTACAGATATAGAGTATGAAACGAACATCATGCTCTCTAAGCTGAAGGACTGGTCAATAATGAACCATTTAGAAATAAGTAAAAAAACAACCAAAGCTGTGTTATTTAGGCCTAAAAATAAGCCAGTGAATTCAAATATTAACATTGTGTACGGGGAAAAACGATAGAAATGGTTACTAGTATGAGAACTCTCGGCGTAAGGTTTTCGAGTTTGGGACGAATACATTCACGCAGTCACAATCCAGTTATCTAGCGTCATCGGCATGACGTGGAAATGTAAATCACTATTGCCGTTTAAAGTTAAACTTCTCATTTATAACTCGCTTTTTTATTCGTACCTCTATTATTGCTTATTGGTGTGGGGTACAACTACTTTTGTTAATTTGCATAAACTACTTGTCTTGCAAAAGAAGTTTGTTCAGCTGCTCTTTAATGTCCCCTACAACTACCACACTATAAGCTTATTTCAGGAAGCCGACATAATTTCTGTGTTAAAGTTATACCAGTACAAGTTAACAACTGCATTTAGGCGGGAAGTAAAACTGAACTGCTCCTTTCTACGAGAACTCTGTAACCTTGAACTCAATGACAAATCTTATGTTACCCGTCATAAAGAGATATGGCGGGTGGTCACACCCAGGACAAATTATTTAAGGGAAAAGCTGTCATACACAATGCCAATGTTTCTAAATAAATATAATAATCTAGGCGTTGATGTCACGCAAATAACGGCCCAACAACTGAGAGACTTGTATGTGCGGGATTTTTAAATTACTGGTTAAGTGTACATCCTCTCGGCTAGTATGTATGTAAAGTGTGTGTATATATGTAGGTATGCATACGACTGTGTATGCATATACGGGTATACGAATGCATGTGTGTGTATATATATATATGTGTATACAGTAGAAGGCACCACGATACCGTTAGTGGAGAGTGCGAGAATACTGGGGCTCCACATATCCGAAAACGGTCATAACGGAGAAACCATTAGACTACTTGACAATAGTGTTCAACAAACAATCAGCCTAATAAAGCGGATATCCAACAGGCACTATGGCATCAAAGAGCATAATCTCATCCGATTAATAGAAACATTCGTAATCAGTCGTATTGTATATGTGGTCCCTTACCTCAAGCTCTACGCTGCGGAGAAAGCCAAAATATAGTGCGTTATTAGAAGGGCGTATAAGCAAGCCTTGGAAATTCCGGCAGATACGCCAAACAAGAAATCCTGGGCGCTCGGCGTGCACAACACACTAGACGAGCTTATTGAGGCCGAGAGAGTGGCGCAGTATGAAAGGCTTACACAGAGTTTGACGGGGAGACACAGCTTAAATGACATCGGAGTAACCTACGAAGCATAGCACGTAGTGCGGAGGAACATCCCAAGGAACATAAGGGGACATCTATCAATACCCCCAATCCCCAGAAACATGCACCCGGAGTTTCACCAAGATCGAAGAAACGCACGAGCGAGAGCTCTCCACAAAAGATTCCGTAGTGCCAGGGACGTGGTCTATGTGGACGCGGCGGAGTACGCAAATAGACAGAGTATGTCGATAGTTGGTACGATTCTAGAGGGTGACTGCAGAGTTAGTGGCACGGTAAAAACAGGGAAGGCGGAGGTGGCGGAGGAGGCTGCCTTAGAACTGGCGATAGCCTCCACGGAGGCTAACATCGTAGTAAGCGACTCCAAGACAGCCGTCAATAACAATGCAAAAGGAAGAATCTCGCCCAAAGTGCTGAGAATTTTAAACAACTTTCGTGAAGATCTCGATATTCACACCATATATGGGCACCCGCACACTCCTCCCTTCCCGGGAACGAAATAGCGCACAACCTGGCTCGAGAACTGACGGCCCGAGCAGGTGACACGCAACAAGTACTGAGAAAGGAGGGAGACCGGATGACCAGCTTTAACGAGATCACCAAACACTATAAATTGGGAAGGGCCCATTTCCCCCCGGCACACTCCTCGCTAAGTAGACGTCAAGCGACGGCATGGCGCCTCTTACAAACAGATACATATCCGGACCCGGTGGCATACCACCGCTACTACCCGGACCTTTACACGGATAGATGTAGATTCTATCAAGAAAGGGCGGACCTACAACATATGGTTTGGGCTTGTCCTCTGACACTCAGATAGAATAAAATAAACAAGATCAGGGAGCAATCGGAGACCGCGTCGCTCAGCTGTGCACCGGAAGACCAACTTAAGGCAATCCTGCAGGCCGTAGATGCCGCCAGGGCCCAATGGCTCGAGGCCGTCATCTAGATAGAGAGACCTAGGTCTCAAATCTGCTGTGAACAAATAAAGTTTATTCCTCCTCCTCTTTATTGTGCTCAGAACCGGTTTACACGAACCCTGCAGAGTAAGAAATGAAGAATGTCATACAAACGCCACTGAAAAGATACGCCGGCATTAACTCACGCACGATTCCAAGGAGTACGCATAAACAGCAGTTACAGAAATAAAGTTACAGAATTACAGCAGTTACAGAAATGTTTGTTTTAAAACGCCTTTCAAATAACTACTCGGTTCTTAGCGAATAAATAAATCGAGAGACTTCAGAACGTGCGTGTGGCTATATATATATATATATATATATATATATTATGTGGACTTTCATTCCCCTTAATTACTTTAGTAATGATACAGTAAACCATTCTAAACAAGAAAATGGGCTAATCAGTTCCACGTAACGAATTTCCGCTGATCAGCTTCATGAACGGTTACCAGTCAAGAGTAAGCTGGACAAATCCATGTAGCGAGTGTCCACAACACTCACTGTATAGTCTTAAACCTCTATTTTGTCGCACGGCGCGGTTACTATAGCACCGGACGTTTTCTCCAGTTATTCTGCAGCATGAAAGTGTACGCTATGTACGACCACGACGCACGACGGCAACAAGCGAGGAAAAAAGTAAGGTACTCTTTCGTCGCATTCGCGCGATGCGACGAAGCTATCAAGTTCCAGAGATAGCGACGTGCTACTCAGCGTCCCTATAATCTGCTTGCAAGTCGTCTTCTTCGCTTGAGCTGCACGTCGTCGGGCAGGCCGATTTCGCGAAGCCTAACGTCGGTGACAATGCGATTTCATTACATTTTCGCGCTGAGTTTTCTTCCATTCCGCTGTAATCTTGGCTCCTCCGCGCGCCCGTGTGAGCCAGGCACCGCAACGTGATACGAGTCCCAGATTACGGCGATTGAATGTGATGCCGAATCTCCGCCAGAAGTGTACATACCTGGTGCGTCCCTGCATCAGCGACAAGCCGCGCGACTCTGCCTGCATCAAAAAGGTGCAGAGACAAGCGGTATGCTCGGCACGGCAGTTCCTTCGCTTATTCTTCTCAGAACAATGGAACTGCCCGATAGTCGCGTAAGGCATGATAGTCGCGTTAGCTCGACGCATACGCATCACCGTAGCCACATTACGGTCATTCTGCCGCGTGGTAGAGTTGTGCAACGCAGGAGTTTGTAGAGTTGGGCCACACCTTGAGCGAGACTAACTTCAGTGAGGGCTCTTATTTCTACGCAAGGCTGTGTTGCAGCTATATGGTCACCGACACAGGTAGCTATCACGTGACGCCACGAACGCAGGCTTCTCACGGTGTGCGGCCACGATGGCATCAGTGTACCATATTATCACGCGTACATTGTTTTGCTTTTTGACGGTGACCGTTTTTCACCAGATTATCACTGTTATCGATTTGCCGCTCGGCGCAAGACGCGCCTGTCGGGCTGTCGCGGCGTAACGTTTCTTGTCTACGCAGCTTCTCGACTTGCTAGTACCCCAAGATGGCGGCCGCAATGGCGTCGGTGCAACCCACCTATACCACTTTTTTTTCTTATTCAGATTCGAGCAGATATTAAAGAAGAATACCGTCAGAAACCACACCAGGATCATTGTCGACGTTAACGCGATTATAGCATTGAAGCTGCGAGGGAGGACACACTTCAATGGTGGTCAACGGCGGCGCTTATCGCCATCTTTATGGCAAAGCATAGTTTTCATTGAGGACATCTGTTCTTCTATAGATGGCTTCAAAGTTAGACGCTCAGGTATTCTGTTGTTTAGGGGAACCCACCATCTTGGTGCAGCGCGCCGGCGCAGCTGCCGGAATAATCACGTCGTCCCCTTGCGGGTTGCTTTCCCATGTCACCCGAGGCGCTATTTTTTTTTTGTAATTTGAACCTGGCAGAGTGTAATCTCGGCGATGAACATGTTGCACGTTCGAGCTGGAACAGCTTTATAAAATATAACTGGCCTTGAACAATTACGTTCTTTAAATCTACAACATAAGTTTCGTGAAAAATATCTGGCGTGAGTTATCGGTGTCGCGGTTTCAACACGAGATTAAATAAAAAAAAGAACAGAAAATGGGAAGGAAGTGCTTTCGCCACAGCCTATTTATTGGTGGACTAGAAAAATGGTAACAATGGTAATCGAATCGAAATCAAATTACATGGCTTAAAGGTCCCGAAGCAAAACTCGGGCCACGAGGAACGCCGTAGTTGAGGGCGCCGGATTGATTACGACCACCCATTGTGTGTTGTTTGTTTAACTGAGCCAAAGATCTAAGTACGCGACTCTTTCCATATCTCGTTCTCATCGAGGTGCCTCCTGGAACCGGAATCCGAGACTTCTGCCAGCTTCTTCCTTAGCGGTAGAATGACATTGCCACTAAGATGCGGTGACGAGTAATGACAATCGACCTCCTCCTCGTCATTTAAAACGGAGCGGTAACAAGGTGGCCAACGCCTTGGTTGCGCTGTCACTTGGGCGCCGCCATTGTTAGACGCGAACGTACGTAGCGGCGCGCCCCCCTTACGCGTGCTCCGTTTACAACTCGCCGCACCGCTGTATGCGAGCCGAGCAGAGGTCAGTCGATGACGCAACAGGCGGTTACTATGAATAGGCTCGCGGCCGAGAAAAAATGACCGGTCTTCGAGCTCGGCCCGCACTCTTGCGTGTCGCGCCGACGGCAGACGGCGCAAGTATATGCACCATTGTGCGTAGCCACTGCTGTGCTCTTATCGGACGAAGCATTTCGCCGCAGTCGTTGTCGTCTGTTTGTGGGGCGCATCGTCGCCCACTGCGTGCTCCGCGTCGTCTGCCGCTTCGTGACCAGCGTCTGCAACGCGACGCTGTGGTGGTGACCCTCACAGTGTACCTCCAACCCCCGCCCTATTGTTTCTTTTTTCTTTTCCTTTTTGTTCGTCTTCTGTATGCGACGCCCCCACTTTGCCCGCTGGTCGCAAACTGGCCGCATCGAGCAAAGTTTCGACGGGCGAATCTGTCACGCAAGCTTCGCCTTCTAGGACGAGTGGAAAACAGTGAATTGTGTTTTGGTTTATCTTCCATCCGTAATAGGGCGAAGGGTGCAACAGAAGGTTCCCTAGGCTGGTGCACGCGGACGACATGGTGCTACTAGTGGGCAATGCAGGGGATTCACGGACACTTGTACATATGTATGTCAATTCAACGACAAATGTAGGCCTTAAGTTTAGCAGAGAGAAATCGGGAATTATGATCTTATTCTGAGACGAGTAATGACATGGCATCAATTCGACAGCAAGTCATACCCATAGTTAAGCAAAATAAATACCTAGGTGTGTACATAAACAAAGGAAAGACCTATACTCAAGCATCCACCAATATAATCTAAGAATGAAGGAGAAGCGGTATGCAGCAATTGTGAAACATATAGCATATTGGGGCTACACTAGATATGAGGTGGTGCGAGGAACTTGGAAAGGAGTAATGGTGCCAGGCGCTAGCGTTGGTAAATGCCATTCTGGGCCTAAAATCGGATATATTGTAGGGGTCGGAAGTTAAATATCGGTGGGCTGGTTGGGTTTGAGAGCCCACGCTAAAACCACGAATGAGGCAGTTCAGCGTGACGTGGGTTGCGCCTCTTTCGAAGTGGGAGAAGCGCAGATCAAAATTAGGTTTGAAGAATGACTATGCTTTTGAAGGCTCTTGCTAAGTGCATGCGTCGGAAGCAATTGCGGAGCCGAAAAGGTGCCATTGACGCCATGTTTTAAACATCACCTAAAGAGGCGTGCGTCCCTCTTCCCGCGCAGCCGATACAGGCCGGCTATAAGCGTGAGTGAGTTGACCGGGTATAATGACAACATCGCTGCATACAAAGCAATCCCACCGCGTCACGTACACGACTTTCTTATTGTTGTGTGGGTGCAATGAACGCCTGGCGGCCTCGTCGGAACTAATTGTTTCCGCGGCGGCGCAGCGAGCAGAATGGGGTTCTTTATCGCCTAACGAAACCGCTCCTCGAAGCGAGAAAGGCCGGAGAAAGAAAAAAAGAAATGAAAAAGAGAACGCGGCCAATTCCAAGAAAAATGCGGGTTATCATTGGTGCCTATACGCTGCAGCATGTAATAAGCTCGAGAGTCAGAATTCCTGCGACAACAAAAGGAGAGCGGCTGTACAGTACGCCGGTAGACTCGACATGATGAACCGGGCCCCAGATTACAGCGTGGTAAGTCTGGCTGCAGTGCGTGCGTGTGCGTGCGTGTGGTCGCCCATCCTTTCGCTTTTGCGTCTTACCTGCTCTTTTTTATGCCTTCTCTCATGGCAAAAGTGGCTTTTGTTGCATTGTGAAAGGGTAATTCACTAATGCAACACAAATCAATCTTTTCTTCAGCGTTCCTTCAATAAGCAACCGCGGTTGTTCAATGCCAAAAGGACGAAGCATATGCAAACTTAAGCGATGCCTTTGTTTTTCCCGCGCTCGCTGAACACGCCGTACTGTGGGAGCACGCAGGCGCTAGCGCCAATTTTCCCTCCACTATAGCCTCAGTACGAAACTCTATAATCCAACCCGGGACGTCGCAACGGGTCAACGTCTCGCATTTGAAATGCAAACGTCATCGCTTTCGCGCTGTAATCTTGCGAGTCTGCCGCCGACGGCTCTTCGACGTCACCGGTGGCCGTGTTTACCTCGACTCGACATTTCCGGATTACTGACGTATAGCTTCGTTTTTTTCCTTGCAGCCACGCGCAACGCCGTACCCGCACGATTCATTTATATCCATCTAATTACTATTCGGTCGGTAAACAGGCGTACCTATTCTTCCTGTACCGTGTAGGTTACTCTGTCGCTTATTTAACGTAATCGGGAAATTCCCAAAGGCGAGACACAACAAGGAAGGCAGCAGTAACAAAGGAAGGAAGAAAAAAAAACGCGAGCTCTGACGTATCTTAATTCCGGTGTGCGCGCGCTCAGACGAGCCTAATCCCGTCGCTTACGCAAGACCTATAAGCCGGCTGCGTCGTTACGACAATTGATCCGCGCAGGCGTGACCATTGCTTCTGTTGCTTGGTACCATCGGCCGTGGCAGGCCGATTACAACACACAGCCTGCCACGCCCGTGTGCACGCCACCAGGACGGGGAATTCCCCACGCACCGCACGGACGCACCGCAACGGAGCGTCCGGCGGCTTTTCTCCGCTTCCCAACGATTCGCGGCAGCTACGCCAGGCGCGTCTTGGCACGGGCGCCGAGAATTTCTTCTTTTTTTTTCCGCGCGCCATCCCACCGGAAAAAAAAATAATAAAGTGCGGTAATCTTGTACTGCGCAATAAATTCATCCATTCCGAGACTCTCGCTGCGTGACGCAATTGGGAAATTTCTGACTATCTAGAAAGCAAGAGTTCTGGTCCGTGCCGTTAATCGCAGATTCCAGTTCCCAAAACGAGGCCGCTTTGATTTCGTAAAATCTAGGAAACTCACGTTGTGCAATCTAAAGCTATGTCGGTACGTCATATGAAAATTATGCAGATCCCACGCGCTGTGGGAAATCAATGTTGCGCGAGGCATTTTGCAGGTAGATGGCTATTTAGCATCGTTTTGAATTGCGCAAAGCGGTACCAGGTGGCTTTACACGCACACACGCGCACACACACACACGCGCGCACACACACGCACGCACACACATGCACGCACACACACGTCAGCAAAATGTCAAATCACCAAATTTACTGCTCACCCACGTTTGCGATAACTTTACCATTGGCGTAATGTTGTTACCTGACCTCATGTATGACTCTTGAATCATTTAACAATGGAACAACATAGACACCAACCTCTTTAATCATTTAACAATTGAACAACATCGACACCAACTTTTCCAACGATATCGCGAACTTATCGATAAACAAACGTTAATCTATATACAGCATGTCCAGTATACTGTTCCACGTGCCTCGTATTTTCGTTACGCTATAATAAGCACCAAACCAACCCAACTCGCCAACAACAACCAACTCGCACAAAAAAACAAGATTTGGCGAAGCTGATGTTCTCGGTGCGGCGGGAACCGCAGCCACTCGGAAATGCTGGCGCGATTAGTGGGAATGCGCGCGCTAATACGACTGTCACGATTGTCATGACCGACACTCTATGACACCCGCCGTGGTTGCTCAGTGGCTGTGGTGTTAGGCTGCTGAGCACGAGGTCGCGGGATCGAATCCCGGCCGCGGCGGCCACATTTCGGTGGGTGCGAAAACACCCGTGTACTTAGATTTAGGTGCACGTTAAAGAACCCCAGGTGGTCGAAATTTCCGGAGTCCCCCACTACGGCGTGCCTCATAATCAGAAAGTGGTTTTAGCACGCAAAACCCCATAATTTAATTTTTAACACTCTATGGCACAATTGGTTGGGGTTCGTACTTAGGTTCGTTACAGCGCAATACAAGACATGGACAAAAGAAGGTACGAAACGACGACCCCGCGCCGTGTCGTCGTTTTGTACCTTCTTTTTTCCTTGTCTTGTGTTGCGCTGTAACGAACCTAAGTACGAATCCCAACTATATGACACAAATTCCGCAGAAGCGCACATTCCCGCGCTGCCGCGGGAGTCTCCGACGCGGTGCCGAAAAAAAAGAAAAAGAAAAAGAGCAGCTCTACTCGACACGTCTCTCTGCGCCAATCGAAGCCCTTCTTCTGCTGCCTATGTATATAGTGCACGATGTTTTAGGGCCAGAGGCGCAGGCCCGAGACGACGCCCACGCGTACTGCCCTTGTCATATCCTCTCACTCTCCGGGGGCAGTTATCCCATATTCTTTCGCCTTTGTTACTAAACTCGATAACGCAAGCAATAAATCTCGACTTAATTCCGCACGTATTACTTAATTAAGCTGACATTGGCGATACGGGGACGGTGTGGCTGAGCGCGCGTGCACATCTATTCCTCATTACGCTTCGAAATTTTGCGCCTATACATGCTTCCGGGCGTGTGCTATACCGCAGCTAGGAGTCGGCGCGGGCAGGTTAAACCAGAACTGATAGGGCATCGCACGACTACGAGTATAA
Organism: Dermacentor variabilis; assembly: GCF_050947875.1. Taxonomy (NCBI): domain Eukaryota; kingdom Metazoa; phylum Arthropoda; class Arachnida; order Ixodida; family Ixodidae; genus Dermacentor; species Dermacentor variabilis. The sequence goes on along the minus strand of NC_134573.1, from coordinate 169,912,985 downwards.
TTGGATGCGGCGCGCACAAGCACGCGCGCCCAACTCACTGCGCACACGAGAAACGGTATATATATATACCGTTTAACTTTTAACTTTTAACTTTTACAGTTATAACTGAGCGCATAGAACACGAATACACACCGACACACAGCAGTACAGCACCCCCAAGTACTTGGGCAAAAGCACAATGTAAGCGTAAGCTGACATTGAAAATGTACCCCTCGGTGATTTAATTGGAGTCGTATGGACGCGGCGCGCAGGCTTCAGATATAAGCGTCTGCTGTGGCTCAATGCGTAATCATAGCCCTACTCAATGGGCGCCGAGTCTGCAAGGGTTCTTCAGACAGGCGGAAGAAGCACGCCAGAAAAGCGTGCTGATCCCAGTTAATCGGCAAATTAAAGTGACTGCTCGCGGCAATGTTGTGTATAGGTCGGCCGCTGCGTGTATGTGGACCGCTCCGTTCGCTCACAGGGGGGGGGGGGGGGGGGCGTCACGCGCGCGTTACTACATACGAGCGTGGATGGCTCGCAGCTCGTGGCAACGTGACCAGTGGCCTGTGAGATGGCAGCGACTCACCGTTGCCTGTGTGATGTCGGAGGCCACGATAGATCACATTGAGTTTCCTACAAAAGTGATTAGAGGTAACTCCGGCTCTGCGATTGTCCAGCAGTATACAACGTGGGAACGATGGGTAATGCATGGATTTGTCTAAGCTTCGTGCTTGTGTTTTCAAACGTTATTGTGGCCTTACTTATTGCGCTTTGTACTTCTAATTTTCCAAGCAACCATGGCTCGGTGAAAGCGTGAAGGCATTAAGACCCTCCGCACATGCATAACCATAGAAAATTTATTGCATTTATAACGTGATGCTTTGGTGAAAGTGATCAATCTGCACATTGCAGAAGATGTTGGCAGAAAACTGCGTTATATAGACAAGCTGCAGAGCCCGATGTCACGACTATAAGGGCGAGCATCGAAGAAGAGAGAAAGAAAAAGGAAGACCTTAAAGAGAGGTGAAAATGCTAGCCTAGCGAAATGACTGAAACGATACTCGGCACGACATTAATCAGTAAACTGGGTGAATCTCTGAGTGTTTCTGTTTTTTTTATCAGAGTGTTATATCGCAGAATAGCAGTGCCAACTTATCTCCTGCCCCTTTTACCTGTAAAACGCATGATTTTGTTTACGAACGTGAAGCTAAGAGCATGCCGCATTGTAACTCGGCGGCCGATTGGCGGACGCCTGGGTCTAGCTTCTGCAATTCCTTGCTTCCACTATTTTAAAGAAGACGGACTGCCGCGCATTCTTTGTCGCAGGTCACATTATCGATTGCTCGCCGATACGCAACAGCCGCCGTCAGAACACGCTTTGTGCTTGCTGAGAGCGTAGCCGGCGGCATCAGTGTGGTAACTTCCGGACAAGTAACACTGCCCTTTGTCACACGCACAAGCGGATTTTCCCGCACCCGTACAACCAATAAGGGGTTGGCTGTTGTCCGTTGCACAAGGACAGCAGCCAACCCCTTATTGGTAATGGTCGCAATTTCGCACGAGATCTGGCACCCAATACGAAGCTTCTGCAAGCCGCGAAAGACCGCTTCGCAGGTAACTCGCACAGCAGCTGAGAGAAGAGTATAACTAGCATTGCCACAACCTCTGTCGTCCCGATCAAGAAGTTTACGTCGGCAAAATTATCAAAGGGAACGCCGTCAAGGTTGGAAAGAAAGCTATATATTCCTGATTCTCGATAGCGTTATCGCCGCTATTAAAACAAAGTAGTAATAAAGAAAAGCTTTTCGGAGTTTTTCTCTCTCCAAATCGGCACCAGAAAGGAGAGCCATCAGAAGGAGCTAGCATTCATCATCATCATCATCATCATCATCATCAGCCTAGTTACGCCCACTGCAGGGCAAAGGCCTCTCCCATACTTCTCCAACTACCCCGGTCATGTACTAATTGTGGCCATGTTGTCCCTGCAAACGTCTTAATGTCATCCGCCCACCTAACTTTCTGCCGCCCCCTGCTACGCATCCCTTCCCTTGGAATCCAGTCCGTAACCCTTAGTGACCATCGGTTATCTTCCCTCCTCATTACATGTCCGGCCCATGCCCATTTCTTTTTCTTGATTTCAACTAAGATGTCGTTTACCCGCGTTTGTTGCCTCACCCAATCTGCTCTTTTCTTATCCCTTAACGTCACACCCATCATTCTTCTTTCCATAGCTCGTTGCGTCGTCCTCAATTTCAGCAGAACCCTTTTCGTAAGTCTCCAGGTTTCTGCCCCATATGTGAGTACTGGTAACACACAGCTGTTATACACTTTCCTTTTGAGGGATAGTGGCAACCTGCTGTTCATGATTTGAGAATGCCTCCCAAACGCACCCCAGCCCATTCTTATTCTTCTGGTTATTTCAGTCTCATGATCCGGATCCGTGGTCACTACCTGCCCTAAGTAGATGTAGTCCCTTACTCCTTCCAGTGCTTCGCTACCTATCGTAAACTGCTGTTCTCTTCCGAGCCTGTTAAACATTACTTTAGTTTTCTGCAGATTAATTTTCAGACCCACCCTTCTGCTTTGCCTCTCCAGGTCAGTGAGCATGCATTGCAATTGGTCTCCTGAGTTACTAAGCAAGGCAATATCATCAGCGAATCGCAAGTTGCTAAGGTATTCTCCATCAACTTTTATCCCCAATTCTTCCCACTCCAGGCCTCTGAATACCTCCTGTAAACATGCTGTGAATAGCATTGGAGATATCGTATCTCCCTGTCTGACGCCTTTCTTTATAGGGATTTTGTTGCTTTCTTTGTGGAGGACTACGGTGGCTGTGGAGCCGCTATAGATATCTTCCAGTATCTTTACATATGGCTCATCTACACCCTGATTCCGTAATGCCTCCATGACTGCTGAGGTTTCGACTGAATCAAACGCTTTCTCGTAATCAATGAAAGCTATATATAAGGGTTGGTTATATTCTGCACATTTCTCTATCACTTGATTGATAGTGTGAATATGGTCTATTGTTGAGTAGCCTTTACGGAATCCTGCCTGGTCCTTTGGTTGACAGAAGTCTAAGGTGTTCCTGATTCTATTTGCGATTACCTTAGTAAATACTTTGTAGGCAACGGAAAGTAAGCTGATCGGTCTATAATTTTTCAAGTCTTTGGCGTCCCCTTTCTTATGGATTAGGATTATGTTAGCGTTCTTCCAAGATTCCGGTACGCTCGAGGTTATGAGGCATTGCGTATACAGGGTGGCCAGTTTCTCTAGAACAATCTGACCACCATCCTTCAACAAATCTGCTGTTACCTGATCCTCCCCGGCTGCCTTCCCCCTTTGCATAGCTCCTAAGGCTTTCTTTACTTCTTCTGGCGTTACCTGTGGGATTTCGAATTCCTCTAGGCTATTCTCTCTTCCACTATCGTCGTGGGTGCCACTGGTACTGTATAAATCTCGTTACTCCTCAGCCACTTGAACTATCTCATCCATATTAGTAACGATATTGCCGGCTTTGTCTCTTAACGCACACATCTGATTCTTGCCTATTCCTAGTTTCTTCTTCACTGTTTTTAGGCTTCCTCCGTTCCTGAGAGCCTGTTCAATTCTATCCATATTATAGTTCCTGATGTCCGCTGTCTTACGCTTGTTGATTAACTTAGAAAGTTCTGCCAGTTCTATTCTAGCTGTAGGGTTAGAGGCTTTCATACATTAGCGTTTCTTGATCAGATCTTTCGTCTCCTGCGATAGCTTACTGGTTTCCTGTCTAACGGAGTTACCACCGACTTCTATTGCGCACTCCTTAATGGTTCCCATGAGATAGTCGTTCATTGCTTCAACACTAAGGTCCTCTTCCTGAGTTAAAGCCGAATACCTGTTCTGTAGCTTGATCCGGAATTCCTCTAGTTTCCCTCTTACCGCTAATTCATTGATTGGCTTCTTGTGTACCAGTTTCTTCCGTTCCCTCCTCAAGTCTAGGCTAATTCGAGTTCTTACCATCCTATGGTCACTGCAGCGTACCTTGCCGAGTACGTCTACATCTTGTATGATGCCAGGGTTCGCGCAGAGTATGAAGTCGATTTCATTTCTAGTCTCACCATTCGGGCTCCTCCACGTCCACTTTCGACTAACCCGCTTGCGGAAAAAGGTGTTCATTATCCGCATATTATTCTGTTCTGCAAACTCTACTAATAATTCTCCTCTGCTATTCCTAGAGCCTATGCCATATTCCCCCACTGACTTGTCTCCAGCCTGCTTCTTCCCTACCCTGGCATTGAAGTCGCCCATCAGTATAGTGTATTTTGTTTTGACTTTACCCATCGCCGATTCCACGTCTTCATAAAAGCTTTCGACTTCCTGGTCATCATGACTGCATGTAGGGGCATAGACTTGTACCACCTTCAATTTGTACCTCTTATTAAGTTTCACAACAAGACCTGCCACCCTCTCGTTAATGCTATAGAATTCCTGTATGTTACCAGCTATTTCCTTATTAGTCAGGAATCCGACTCCTAGTTCTCGTCTCTCCGCTAAGCCCCGGTAACACAGTACATGCCCGCTTTTTAGCACTGTATATGCTTCTTTTGTCCTCCTAACCTCACTGAGCCCTATTATATCCCATTTACTACCCTCTAATTCCTCCAATAATACTGCTAGACTCGCCTCACTAGATAGCGTTCTAACGTTAAACGTTGCCAGGTTCAGATTCCAATGGCGGCCTGTCCGGAGCCAGGTATTCTTAGCACCCTCTGCAGCGTTACAGATCTGACCGCCGCCGTGGTCAGTTGCTTCGCGGCTGCTGGGGACTGAGGGCCGGGGTTTGATTGTTGTATTCATATAGGAGGTTGTGGCCAAGTACTGCACCAGGGTGGCCAATCCTGCTCTGGTGAGAGAGTGCGTTACCGGTTCTGGTCACCGGCATCAGGCCGCACTCCAGGCCTGTTTGTGCAATTTCTCAACACACGGTTTCTTTTTTCTTTTTTTTTTGTATTTCCCGGAGGAGAATTGCGCGGCACCGGGATTTGAATCACGGTCCCCTTGCACTGGAGACGGATACTCTACCGTCCCCGCAGGAGTTAAATTAAAATTTGAATTATGGTGTTTTGCGTGACAAAAACCACTTTCTGATTATGCACGCCGTAGTGGAGGACTCCGAAAATTTCGACCACCTGGGGTTCTTTAACGTGCACCTAATTCTAAGTACACGGGTGTTTTCGCATTTCGCCCCCATCGAAATGCGGCCGCCGTGGCCGGGGTCCGATCCCGCGACCTCGTGCTCAGCAGTCTAACACCATGACCACTGAGCAACCACGGCGGGTCCCGCAGGAGTTGTACGCCTCATTTAACCTACAGTGGTGCCCAATTTGATCAGTCAAGGTGGGCCAATCTGAGCTCTGTTATACCGCATGGATGGCACTCGGCTAGAGAACCTGGTATTTATGACCTGCACATGTGTGGCCACACATAATTGAGGATATAGAATTTTTTTTTTTTTTACGAGGGTTTCCGTACTGTGATAAAAGGAAGGAAAATACCTTTAAAAAAAAAAGCAACATAACATGTGATTTGAACTCGTGATCCTTCAATGTTGCCCGGAAAGGTAGCTCAGTCGGTTGGTTCGTCAAGCCAGCGGTTACTTTCAAGCGCTATAGCTCCTGCTCCGAGCCTCATACTTATGTGGAAAGGGGCTGGTGTAAGGCATAATTTCTTGGAAAAATGGCCGCCAGAGGAGCAGCGTGAACTCGAGCGGCTTTAGAGACTAGGAAAACTGCCTTAAGGCATTTAGAATTGAGGGGTAGTTTCGTTAACAAACTATAACACGGCAATCAGCACTTGAATATAATTATAACCCTAATAATAATTGTAAATATTCATCTCATCTATAGTATCTAAAGCGCGCGTTGTTTCTTGCCTCTGCGTGTAGTAGTTAAGAGAGCCAGTTTAAGGGCGGAGAAGAGGGAAGGAAAAGAAAGCAAACTTGCAGCGCCGTGGTTTTAAGGCGCAACCGTGGTAGAGAAACGGAAAGGCGATATAAGCATGCGTGGCCATGATACGCACACGACAAACTGCCTTACAATATTTAGACTTGAGGGGAAGCTTCGTTAACAAACTATAACACGGCAATGAGCACTCGAATACGACGAGAGAAATAATTGAGACGTGGAAAATTCCCTTGAAATAAATCTGGTTTGCGAGACAAATGCTTGTATGTATTGAATATCTTAAAAGATGAGGGGGGAAATATGCGCTCACCGAGAGGGCATCGTCCGCACGAGACCACCGCCAGGCTCCTTACGGGGATGTGGAGAGCTTCGCGGCCGGAACGAAGCCCCCCCTCTCCGCCGGCCAGGCGTGGAAAACGCGCTTTCCGATCGCTCAAGGTTGCGTAGGAATGGTATAGTTCTAGCGTCTAGGAAAAGTTTTAACAGGTGCGAGGACGGCACGCATAGCGTGGGAAGCTAGCCGCCGGAATAGCTATCTTCGAGAGCTATTCTATATTATATTATATTATACTTCGAGAGCTATGACTGATGCTTTTCTATATATATGTATTCATCTCATCTATGCGATCGCATGCGCGTGCTGTTTCTTTGTCTCTGCGTGTAGTAGTTAAGAGAGTCAGTTTAAGGGCGGAGAAGAGGGAAGGAAAGGAAAGCAAACTTGCAGCGCCGTGGTTTTAAAGCGCAACCGTGGTAGAGAAACGGAAAGGCGATATAAGCATGCGTGGCCATGATACGCACACGACAAACTGCCTTAAGGTATTTAGAATTGAGGGGTAGTTTCGTTAACAAACTAGCATTCAGTCGCCGCTGAAATGGCATAGGGATGAAGGTAAGAAGCAACGATGGCACAATTACAGCGGCGACTGGATGCGTCAGTGCGAGGTTGAAAGTATCATCGCTATGTCGTCGCTCTTACGCAACTGCTAGCAGAGTCACACGAAATAACTCCCGCGAGACCAACCCCGCGAGTACGACAATGGTTGTCGACGTGTTCATTGAGTGCTCAGTTCTTCGAGTAACATTGTCCTCGAACTTAACATATTCAGGCCACATTACTAAAGTATAACGTATACGTTAGCCCTGGCATCAGAATATCACTGAAGGTCCGATACTATATCAATACATCAAATTTGCTTAAACTCTACAAAACATTTATTCAAAGCCACATTGCTTACTGTATAACAACATGGGGGAATACTCACCGGACGCATTCAACACCGCTACAACATTTACAGAACCGAGCTATAAGAATCTTCACATTTAGCTCATTCCGTAGTAATGCTTCTGCGCTGCTTTATGAACCATTAACCTCGTAAAATATATTCATTTTGGCACCTTGTTCACAGCACTTAACGACCTTCTTCCTATACACATTTTCTGTAAATCATCTCTCATTAACACAAATCACACTAGATCCGCTACCCATAAGTGTTGCCACTATTTTACGTATATTTACGAGTTGCCTAATCACTGATATAATTCATACTTATTTTGCAGTCCTTTGTTACTATTTGTTGTTGCAACTACACGTACTTCCGGTGTTATTCAGCGCTCAAAATTTGCATTTCTTTCCTTGCTGCTTTTAAAATGCACTATATACTCCATTCTTTTACGTACAGGAGGTCCCCATACAGCTATACGCTCCGAGACCTCCCTCTGCATATTCCATTACGAATGCACACCCCCACTGACTGACCTGAATAAACTGAAACTTAAACATCAAAAATTCATTTTCTCCTACGTCGCCATGAGCATTCCGTCCAAGCCAGAGCTTTTGGATGCACGTTACCATTGTAAAATGGCCAAGTCACCCGCATTAGTGATTTGCCATTCTCTTAATGCTTTCACACGTGGGTGGCTCTAACGCATCAAACAGACAGAACCGAAGTGTTAAAAAAAATCTGAGGTATAGCTTAGCAATTTGCACTTTGTCCATCTCAATGTATTGGATGCCGCACGTCGGAAATTTCTACGCTGTTTTTCAACGTCCGTTCATGATTAATGCGTTGGCAGGCAACTTTAATTTAGGATGCTAATCAGGCTGTTGAAACTGACATCACAGGTTCTTCGTACCGGTGTTTTCCTCCCTATACCACGTAATCCGCAAGGTTGCAGTTGATTCGTAAACGACCATCTAGACACGTACAGACCCATTCGAAGTAGTTCCACTCGACTAATTATGCATTGTGTGTACTTATAATGACAGTTCCTGACAAAATGCCCGAAGAAGACTGGCAAGTGGTTATGATGATCCGGTCTCTGATGAATACTTTTTCGAATACTCTTGAATAACCTGCATACTCCGTCAGCGCGAAGTGCAGTGCAAGTGCTGGGATGCTCTCAATTGAGTGCTTGCAAGTCTTGAGTAAGCATCATGGCTCACCCGCAGCATTATGTCCGTACTGAAGTAAAAAAGGCCGCCGTTTACTTTGACGATATGTAGGCCACGTACTCGAACCTAGTGCTAACGACCACTGGCCCCTTGGCCTTCCTAAGTGACTTCAACGTGCATCACCAGCTACGGGGAAACACCAAGATTAGCTTCAGGCAGCAGAATGACGGCAGCCCAATGTGTCGGCGGGGCACTTGCTTCGACTCGACTGATTTCAAGGCGCTTTGCTGGGTACACACACTGTTCACTCTCTCACGCTCTCCCCTTTCTTGGCCCCCTTTTCCTTCTCGCAGTGAAGGTTAGAATAACCGGACGCTGTACTGGTTCAACTTTCTGCCATTCTTCTCTTCTCCTTGCTCTCTCTCTCTCTCTCTCTCTACATATACTGCAGCCCTAATTTAGAGCTCTAATTATCAAGTCAAAGTGCACGGCGAAGAGCAAATCGTCGCAGCAATTTAATAAATGTTGCAACACGAATAACGCAGTAACAGTACCGCCATTCCGAGGTGACCTGAGGGGCCCATTCAGCGCTAAGACGGGTCGCGGAGAGCGGGCCTTTCCGCAGCACTGTGACGAGCTACTGCTTACCACAGAGTTCCAGGAGCACCTTCGAATGCCGGCTGTTGCGTTTCGCCTGCGACACGTGGTTTTGCCGGCGCGACTGCGGCGGGGCGGCAGACATTTTGGCCCGATCGTCGTCGCCACAACACTCATCGCCAGGTGTTTCCAGGCGCGACTGCGGCGATGCGACCGCCTAGGGATCATCCTCGCATTCCAGTCATTGTGCCCGAAACAGGCGATGCCAAAGCAGGGATCTCATTCCAGTCATTGTGCCCGAAACAGGCGATGCCAAAGCAGGGATCTCGTTCCAGTCATTATGCCCGAAACAGGCGATGCCAAAGCAGGGACCATCCTCTCATTACAGTCATTGTGTCCGACCGGCAGCGCCACGACAGGGTGCTACGAGATCGTGCTCGACATGGTGCTACGGCATCGCTACGACAGTGTGCGTCACCATTAGCCCATTGTACATTCACGTGCTCGTCTTTTGAGGGGTTCCTTCTTGCCCTCAACTGCGAGAGTATAAAAACAGCTGCCCCCGGACGCCAAAAGGGGGGGCTCCGATTTCTTCTGTTGAGTGAAGTGCTCTCCCGTCTCTCTACTTCGGTCAACCTGACCGCCAACTCTTTGCGATGTTAAAATAAACAAGTTGTTTCGTTGTTACCAGTCGACTCATGCTTTGCCGGGACCTTCGGATGCTTCCAGTTGTACCCCAGGCCGCTAGGCCAACGCTACCCTTGGGGCTTGCGACCCAGGTACAACCACGGGCGTCAGCGCCGAGTTCCCAACAGATCGTACCAGCAGTCGGATCCCAAACACGGCACAGTCAAACTAACAGCAGAGGGCGGAGCGTACACGCACCGGGCCCGAAGCTTCTGGAATCCGTACCTCTCTCAGCTGCTGGCTTCACGCGCGGTTGCCCGCCACCGCTAGTGCGTGTGTCAAAAACAGGGCAGCGGTAGATGCGCAAAAAAAAAAAGAAAGAATTTCAGGGAAAGAAACGGCGTAGAGAAACTTTCATCCGATGCAGAGACAACCCGCCATTTCTGTAGGTTTGTGCTGCATGCGACGTGTCCACTTAATTGCGCGCACCCTTGTGAAAGGCCGAGCCACAGTATATGTAGGCAGTTGCAGCAGGATAAGAGGAGCCTAGGTGCACGATATTTCGTTACTAAAAACTGTATATGGAGCAAACAGACAATGAGGCCAGAAAAAGCAAGGGGGAAGTCAAGTGTGGTGTGTGTGTTTTCTTAATTGAAATGTGAAAATAATAAGGTAAGGGAAAGCCTTAGAGTTGTGACGGGTATTATGCATAATAGGCACAAACATCGCAGGAGATGGCGCATTGCATAGGTAAAGGCAACTGCACGAATCGTATTTATTTTTATAGGATTTAAGCAACCTCCTCCCGAAAGCTTCGTTTCACAAATATTCCACACATGTACGTTTGATCTGCATAATTTTCCCCTTCTATAAGCGTTACTGAAGATAAACCAAGCGGCACAGCCTGGAACCAGTGCGCTTAAAAATACAAGTTCCGAAATTCCGCTTCAGACTCCACGCATGTCTATCCTTAAAAAGAAAAAAAACATTAAATTATGGGGTTTTACATGGCAAAACCACTTTCTGATTATGAGGCACGCCGTAGTGGGGGACTCCGGAAATTTTGACCACCTGGGGTCCTTTAACGTGCACCTAAATCTAAGTACACGGGTGTTTTCGCATTTCACCCCCATCGAAATGCGGCCGCCGTGGCTGGGATTCGATCCCGCGACCTCGTGCTCAGCAGCCCAACACCATAGCCACTGAGCAACCACGGCGAGTGTATGTCTATCCTGCGCATCTTCTTCAGAACTATCGGGGGACTAATTGACGGGCGCTCCAGCAGGAAACGACAAAACGAAACTTCTCGACACATACCACCTAATGAAGAACAACGCGAAATGGCTAATCCTTGCTAAAGGTAGGTGCTGATTGGGATTAGTGGGGGACGAATTCACGAAGCTGCTCGTTCGCAAGTGTTTTTGTTTTTCGCCACTGCCCAGGCGCATTCAACTAATGCAGTAGAGCGAACAAGAAGATATTATATTGACACGTGTACTTGTCTTTATCGGGCGACACGTTTCGTCGCCTAACAAATGTAATCGCACAGCGCGGGACGCGCCTGCATGTATCGGAAGTTTCTGGAATGTTATCGATGCTTCTATCCGCTGTCTGCTATCGCCGAACCTTTTGTTATCTGACTTCATCGCGCGACACAAATGGTGTAGAACATTGTGGAAGACACGCGGGTCCCAGCGATTAGTCTGGAACACTCGACGACTGCTGTATAAAAGCCGACGCGCTTGACCCGCTGATGAGATTTTCGACGATCGCCGAGTGTATTCGCCGCTATCGTTCTTTGAGTGTAGCCTGCTTTTGAGGGCACAAGCTCGCCCAATAAAAAGCTAGTTTCTTTAATCAAAGTTTTGCTGCCTTCTTCACCGTCACTACCACGTGACATATTTTGAATTTGCGTCCTGTGAGCTAAACTTAGAATGCTAAGGCTTCGTTATGATAGACCACTAGCCTATAGGTCAATAGTCTCTTGAACACGCACTGTGAGAGAAAGTTTGATAATATGTGTGGAGGTTAGCCATGCAAAAATTATTGGCACACTACTACAGGTTTACTATACAGAGTCTTTCGGCGAGTACCTTCGAATTTTTTTAAGGTGGCCTGTGGCAGATAGAACAATTATAGTTAGTGAGGTGGTCTACTGGAATAGGCGGACATTCCTTGCACAAAAAATTGAAACGCAAGTCGCGTAACTGGCAAGAATTCACTAATTAAGTTCTTAATTAATTGCCGTACGGCCAATATTGCAATTTACAAATTATAGCTGTGGAGTTCGCAAGGCGGGTCCACTTGGAACTGATTCTCAGGATGACAAGCAGTTTCGAGATATTAATTCCCGAAGTTTGCGGAAAAATGCCCTGTCGTTTCACTTACTTTCGTATTTCAATGCATAAAACGACGTTTTGTTAAGAAACTAAGACGGGTCGCGGAGAGCGGGCCTTTGGAACGCCAATGCATTTCTCCACAATGTTCGGGAATTAATATCTTGAAACTTGCGTCATCCTGAGAATTCGTTCCAAGTGGATCTGCATAGCGAACTACACGGCTAGAATTTGTAAATTGCAATATGGGCTGTGAGGTCATTAGCTTAACACTTAATTAGTAAATGTCTGTTAATTAGTATATTATGCATTTAATATTTTTTAGCGCTAGTAATGTCCGCCTGTTGGAGTAGACCGGCTCACGAACTAGAATTGTGCTACCTGAAAAAAGCGAAATAACGCATACGCATGCATGCAGTCATGCAAAAAAATATCGGAAAGGGGCTGCAATGAATACCATGAAATGAACGAAGTCGAAAGTGAAGCTTGATGACACCGTCAATGAACAAAATTTTATTTATCTCGTTCTATTTTTGGCTGCGCTATATACAGAAAGCGATAACACTTCTGTGCATGGCGCGCTGCTGAGTATACACGAGGTCGCTGGATTGAATCCCAGCCGCGGCAGCCGCGTTTCGACGGGGGCAAAATGCAAGAACGCCCATGTACCCAGGTGGTCAAAATTAATCCATCGGTCGCTCTACTACGGCACGCCTCATAATCCGATTGTGGTTTTGATAGACTAATCCCCAGAGTATTACTTGTTTATTTGCATTTTCTCGCCCCCTCTTTTTTATATTTTAATCTCGTGAACGCCGTAGTGAACTTAGATGGGACACAAAAATTAAAAATAATACGTAGTCTATAACTAAAACCGCATCTTGCCTTAACTCTTTCCCTACCACGCCCATTGGGCATCGTTATCCCGTTATCGATGGTTTCAAACGCTGCTTTTGAGACCTACCGCGCCACTCCTGGACATACTGCGTCACCGGACGTGAAGGAGGAGACCTATACTTTTCTTTTCTAAGCAGTCGTTTTTTTTTTCCACCAGGCAGTGATTTTTGAATGCGCTTCGAAGTTTCGCGATCGTCAAAGTGGAAAGCAAAAATGGCCGCCTCCGGGAGCAGCGCGCGCGCTTCGAAAGATCGCAGCCCTCCGTGATGCGTCTGCGGCTGATTCGTCGATGGATGGAGCAGCGGCGAGTCTCAGGGTGCTGCCTCTCCGTAGGGCTTTGACTCTGAGAGCGACTACGACGCGAACCAGCCCGGAACATCGGTGGGAGCAGCCCGGCAGGCCCAACTATATAGTGCTCTTGCAGTTAAATTTTTGTAGCGCAATGCCTCTGCAATGAATTTTTTTTTATTTTTCCGGAAATAAGACATTAAACGGCAACACATTTTGTATATCGCATAATTTTTGTTACATTTTTTTTCTTAGTAGATACAAGCGCGTCTTTACAAACTTTGTTCAATTTAATCCCACAATGTTGATTCTGGCAATGTATGTCTTTTTGTGACATACATCTAGTTAATAAAAAATTTTATGCGTGAGAAGTGTATTCATTTTGCTTTTCGTTTATGTATTACATAAAATATGGAGTGCAGTAGTTCCTTCAGAAAAATTTTTCTGGCGTAACCAACAAAAAAACAAACAAACTATTTTCCCCACGGTAGGAAAAGAGTTAACTGACTGAAACTGATTAAATCACGTAAATCTAGGCTATATACATATTGAGGACGGCAGCGGCCCCGAAACTTCACGTTCTCAATAAAAAGCAAATAAACTGTCCCATCCTCAAATGTATGTAAGACACGTGCTTAGATACCGGCTATACCGTGCCCGTATTTAAGCGCGAACCTTGAATTTTTGTTTTGTATTCTTAGGAAGGGCCACGTAGGGGAGACATCAGATGTCAGATTGCTGTGTTTTCTTCTACCTCAGCGAAATCCCGTTTTAGTTGCACATTACCAATGCCCGCACATCGAATACCTAAAATCAGGGCGCCGGTACAAAAAAAATCTTTTACGAGAAGGGAGCACTGGTGAGCCCGGATGATTCCAGACAGATAACGAGGGAGTAACGCACCAAAGTAAACAGCGTTGCTGCCTTTCCGAGATGTCCTTGATAGCAGGAGTCCACCTTCGATTGAGCGCCTTCGCTTGCATATCGCCTGCAGTTAGTTCTGGAACCGTGCAGAGTTAGTGTAGTGAACCGTGTCGTGCATAAATATGAGCACTACGCGACCTTACACGTTGCATTGGATTAAAACAGAGACATCTGTAGGCACCCAATTAAGTAATATAGAATTCAAGCAACCATGCTTCACGAACGTCTCGCTTCGCATAAATTCCAGCAGACCTGTTAGATCCTCATGTACACATCGTGTGTCCTTTTGCATAAAATTTAAACTCAAACGTTGCTAAAAAGTTTCGCCTAACGTTTATTCCAACAAGATCATTGGCTATGCCATTTTTTTTTCTTTTGCGTTTTGCTTGTCTGCACAATCTGCAGACGCGATTGGTACTTCTGACCTGAAAGTAGCCGAACGAGTGTAGTATTCACGCAATTTGGCCTTGACAGTGACGGTGAGTGGAGAAATGTAAGTTTGGAGAAACGTGCACACTTTAACCAGCGTTGACTGGTCGGTAGATTACATAACCGGATTCGGGATTGTCCTTGAGAGTTAAGCTTGAAGTGCCACGCCGTTCAACGTCAAGCCAGGTGAGTAGAAAGTACAGTGTTTTTTTTTTCCTCTTTTTTTTATCGTTTGCCCTCGACGGCTGTCGTCGTCAGTCTGCGACCTTGGTTTGCTCTGCAACGTATTTGAGACGTTCCATGTCGCCCAATCAGGATTCGGCATAGCACGGAGGAATTATCGCGAGGTGTCGGATCGTCATCTCCTGCAAAACAATGGCTCGCACCAGCAACGCCGCTTAGTAGTCAAGAAGTTGGTTACGCATAAATGGCGAAAATAAAATATTTGACAGAAGCATGAGTTATGCGCGTCATAGGAAATGCCTAATCACGATGCTACGTTACCGTATACACACACTGGTACGGAAGAGGAGGAAAAAAGAATGTTCATCGCGAATAATAGAAAATGGGCACCGCCCTGCTATTCTCAAGCGTGGAAAGACACGGATATTAACGGCCACACATTCTCGTTTAGTTTCGCCTAGCGCCACCACAAATCTTTGACAGCGCGTTTAATAACCGACACTTGAAAAAATCGAGCATGAGAGTTCCTGCGTCGCGTCGCGCACTTCTGAGGAAAGCACAGCAAAGGCACTGATATGCGATCGTGTATGACGGCGGCTTCCGATCGACAATCATTGGCCCCAGGTCAGCAATTAAGACATCGAATGAAGGCACAGAAATCAATGAGAAAGGGTGAAAAACAAAAGGACAAGGAGTTCGCTCACCGCTTTTTGTGCAGCTACTGAGGTAACGAGACTGTCCGCGTTCGCGGAACGCACGAAGCTGATAGCTCATTGTCCGGCACTCAATACGTGCTTCACTGAGCAACGGGCTCACTACGGTCGTAACCGGGCTTCGAGAGGCGCTTACCAAAATCTGATGAAGCCACGAAATCTCGTTTCTTCTTTCCTCTCTTCTTTCTTTTTTCTCCTTGTAGGAGCAGTTAAAAGGGTACATCACCGCAAACAACGAAAAGCCGAAAGGCACCAACTTTGGCCCCGACGGAAGTGGTCACGTGCTGCGGTTTGCGACAGTCATAGGAGGGTTGGAGGCCGCGCAGCGGCGCTTCCTGCAAGGCGCTCCTATCACTGTCGCAAACCGCGGCACGTGACCACCCTGCAAGGCGATGCTGGAGGCATGACAAGTAGGAAGGAAAACGAGGCCAACGCACTCGCTCCGTGGAGCTTGTTCGCTTTTCGCGAGCCGCAAAGCAGTGAAGTAAGCCGGTATGGGTTTCAGGGGAGCAAGAGTGTTGAAGAGATCCATCGTACGGCCTTGTGCCACCTTTCTTCCTTTCCCCCCTTTCTCCCTTTCCTGCTCTCCCGGCGTAGACCATAACAGGCTGTGAGGTTCGGGTCGTCCACTTTCGGCCATTGACTTCAATTCCATGCTTGTCTGCATACGTCCATTCATTCGTTTCACTTGCGCTCTGCTGTTGAGCTGGAGGTCGCTGGTTCGAGTCCCAGACGCGGCGACCTGAAATGGAGGCGAAATGACAAAACGCTCGTGTACGTAGCTTTACATGCACGTCAAATAACCCCAGGTACGTCAAAATTAATGTGGAGCACCTCCCCTGCGGCGTACCTGACAACTCCGGTGTTGCTTTAAGACGTCGAACGCTGGGAATCAATCAATTCACCTCACTCGCGATAGCCAATTGCGCGTGGTGTCGGTACTGGTTCGCGAAGCCTCTTGTCTGAGGCCTCCTGTGTATCATACGTGTTCAATAAGGAGAAAGTAAGGAAGCAGAAGGGTGCGCCGAAACATCGGACGCAACAGCCGTCATTCGCCGATACACGCTACAGTAGGTGATGGCCCAACAACGCCTGCCGGCAAACGCAGGGGCTTCACAAGTGCGCCGACATAGTATGTCTGCACGCTGCTAGCGCAAGTTCTCCAACGGGCTTTTTGAAGCGCAGCCTAGCAGGAAAGATCGTGTACACACGTGATCAAAGGTTATGCTAACCGTAGGTTTCTGCGAAGAAAAGAAAATTATGCTCCGACGCACATTTTTGGAATCTACGTGAAGCGAAGCTTTCGTGAAACGGTTGATGAAATGCTGTAATTTTACCAACTTCGTTACAGCGTCTCTGACGTAAACGAAACTGGTACGCACGCATGCGCTCTCGTGCACCTGTGTCACGCAATGTGACAACTCTTGTGTTAACTTGTACGTATTTTTTCATTTATTTTTATGTATTTTAAATGTGGTGCCCGCTTCTCGGCCAATCTTCCGTTGTGGGTCATAGTATAAAAATTATTGTCATCATCAACACACCGCGGTCATCTCAAAAAGGTGGCTGGCGTCGGCACGATAGAAGCGCATGTGCGATTTTGGCCTAATGGTTAGGGAAGTCGGGATAAAAAAGCTTCGAAAGGTTTGCTTTCTTGAAGAAACTCTGCTCTTCATGACGTGTATGCATTGCAATGAGGACATTTAAGTATGATTAGCTTTATCACTGAGTAATTTCGCACGAAACAAGCCCAGTGTGCCTGGACACTTGCAAGGGTAGTAAAGATGGCAGTGCTCTCCTACGTGCGAGCTAATGGGCAAGGCAGCAGCAGCACCCAGCCCGCAACCACGGTGTATAGAGCATCTGGGATGTTTCGTAAAGAATGCTTGGCATTATAAACTAATTGAAGCGCGGTTTTAAACCCCGCCTGTTGGTGCATATTACGTGCCTCGATCCTTTACAACAGCGCGAAGAACGGGACTAGACTAGACAAACACGAGCTAGATGGACTAGATTGACTGTTCTCGTGTTTGTCTAGTCTAGTACCGTCCTTAACTTCAAGTTAACTCACGGGGTTTTACGTGCCAAAACTGCGATTTGATTATGAAGCACGCCGTAGTGGGGGACTCCGGATTAATTCTGACCACCTGGGGTTCTTCAACGTGCACCTAAATCCAAGTACGAGGGTATTTTTGCATTTCGCCCCCATCGAAATGCGGCCGCTGGGGCCGGGATTTGATCCCGGGACCTCGTGCTTAGCAGCGCAACACCAAAGACACTAAGCGGCGGGTATACTATCGTTCTTCGTGCAGCTCCTAAGAAGACTTGAAACTGAAGATTGCAGTTCATATTTGAAATGATAAACATTGCAGTGTATCTGTTATCATCTCGTTATCAGTCCGAGTAACCGAACCCCCATTCGCTTTCTTTTTCTGTTTCTTCTTTTTCTTGCAGGACCCCTTGTCTGTATACTTTTGATGGCAGGTGTACGCCAGAGATAAAGTCAGCAAGCTTATTAAAAACTTTCTATCACAAATTTCTTAAACAGCAGTTTTACGCCAAGAACCATTATAATTCTTTTCTTTTTTAACACTTATCGTGACGTCAGCGGGACGTCGACGCAGGCCTAAGATCGTACCCAGCAGCGACCTGAAATATAATGTTTTGCGCCTGTTTCTGAATAGGTACCTGCAGTGGAGATTCAGCGTGTACCCTTGTCTTTTTTTTTTTTTTTTTGCCTCTTACATTCGCTTTACTGGCCCACGGCTGCGCCTCCAGAACTTTTCCGTGTGTCCTCCCTTCACGACGCCACTTATGTATCTGCGCTCAGGATCTACTGTGTGCGTCCCCTGCATGCATAAAAAAGGAAAAAAATCAAACTCCGATCTTTCGTAAGATAAAGGCCTCTGTACTGCAGCCAGGTACGCTCTGGCAGTGGGGGTTTGCGATCGATAGATCCTTATCGGGACATCACCGTAGGTTGCCGCGGCCGCCTTGTCGCTTTCTGGTATATCTGCAAGTACATCCGCGTTCGCGCAGCGCACATTTCCGGAGATATGCGGCGCTTTTTTTTTTTCCACGCGAAGGTCAAGACAGTCCGCGGAAGAAATTCTTTGTTTTCACGATCGCCGCATACGTGGCGAGTACCAGCGGAGTCGTCATCGAGGCGGGAAGTGCGCATTGTGCGACAGGTGGCGCGGCGACGCACGTAGTAAATACGTTCATCTGAGTTCAACGTAACCTGCACAGAGAAAGTTAGTCACGTACTCCCAAGGCTGGGAAGGAATAATGAACTACAAAGGCCCGCAAGAGAACGAAATCAGCACGTAGTATTTTGGTTATATTTGCCTTACTTAGCACCAAATAAAATTGATTGATTGATTGATTGATTGATTGATTGATTGATTGATTGATTGATTGATTGATTGATTGATTGATTGATTGATTGATTGATTGATTGATTGATTGATGGGGCTTAACGTCACGAACTCAGAGGCTGTAGAGACGTCGTATTGAATGGCACTACAATAGTTTTTACCACATAGGGTTCTCTAGCGAGCAGCCAATGGTCAGAACACGAGCGTTCGTGCTATATATAAAACAATATGCTCTTAGACTAAAAGTCACAAGTTGTGATGGAAATACATTATTAGTTTCGCTCCATGAGGCTGGATGGATGGGTGGGTGCTACGAGCGTCCCCTTTGGTACTGGTCGGTGGGTTGCCCCACGAAGCCCTCGTTATATTATTGCCTAATGTCATACCTATGCTAAAAAGAAAAGAAAAGCAAAACAAAAAAAACGATAAATTCCCATAACCAAATTTTCTGACCCCCTATTGTGAACTTTGCTTTTGCACGCATGCGTTGTTTGTCGTTTCCCTACTACCAATCTTCCCATCGCCACTTACAAATCTCTACTGCGGACTTGTTTACTTTCCCCCTGCTCTCGCTGAACCAAGGGCTTCAAGGAGGCCAGAGGTGCCTAAATCGACCGCTGGGCAGATATCTTCACATTCTAATAAAGCATGCTCCATCGTTTCCCTAGCTTTACGGCAGCAAGCACATGCTTCTTCTTCCTTCTTCTATCTCGCTTCATAAGTGCGTGTTCTAAAGCTTCCTGATCTCGCTTCGAAAAGCAACAAGCTTCCCTTTGAGTTATCATAAATTGTTTCTTTCCTGATTTCATTTTTTCCTCCTAAGTAGTTACTCATGACAGGTTTCTTTTCTATTGCCGCCAGCCATGAGATTATCTCAGCCTCCATGGCTTTCCGCCTGACGTTATTTTTTGCCATGTTGCTCACCATACAGGTTGCATACTTGCTGGTAAGCTTCCTAGTTCTTTTCCTCCACTGTGAATAAGTGTTTTTCCTGTACAAATACCTGAAAACTCTCCCAGCCCATTTACTTCCTCCCATATTCCTCAGTTGTTCTTCATAGTTAATTTTACTGTGAGCTTCTCTCACTTCTAAGCTTGTCTAGCCCATATCACACGGCACAGCTTCATTTGTAGTCTTTCCGTTAGCGTCCAATGCAAGGTGTCCCGCTGACCTTTGGTTGCCATCGAGTACCGATTGTACCCCTAATTCCAAGCAAACAACCGCATTCCCTAATGTAAGTCCTGGAACCATTACACCTTTTCACATACCCCGGAGCACCTCATACCTATTGTATCACCACAGTGATCTGTGCTTCATTGTGGCTGCCATTTCCCTTCCCTTTCACTGTTATTGTTTTTTCCTGCGTTTCCATATATCTGTTGCCTTCGTTTATCCATATACCAAGGTATTTATATTCTCTTACACAAGATATTCCCTGGCCCTGAATTGACGCTGTCTGTTCAGTGTTTTTATTGAATACCACAATACCTGATTTTTTAATGCTAAATTTGAGACCGAAATTGTCGCCTACCTGTCCACAGATATTAACTAGACGTCGCGTATCAATTTGCTAGTTGGCTAGCAACACAATGTCGTCCGCATTAAATAAACGTGGAAGCTGCTACTCTACTATTGTACCCGACTGTTTGTGGGAGAGATTAAACCTGATATTGCTTTCCTCTAGCGCCATTTCCATCCTTACCATGTACTTCAATGTATAGAGATAGAAATTTATTTACAGAAAGGGCAGAGAGGTCGGCCTGCGCTATAACTTGCTCTGGCCTGCTGCTACACACTGGGGAAAAGGGACGGGGAGGGAAAGGCCTGAAGAATGATGATGATGATGATGGTATAAGGAAGAGATGCGTATACACGAATTCATAGAGTTGTAGCGTCTCTAAAGCCGTGCGTCCAGCCTAGGATAAAAGCTATAGCGGCACTTGTTATCAGGGCTGCGCTGTTTGCATTAGGCCAAGGACCTAAAAGAAACTCGTCTGATAGCGGCCTCTTATGGATCTTTGCAATGGAAGAGACCAGCTGCTGTCGTTCTTGCGCGTACGCGGGACACACGCGAAATATATGATCAAATGTTTCTGGCACCTCACAGTATTCACAGTTTGGGCTAGTATTACTGCCACCTATAATATGTCTGTAACGGTTGGTGAATGCGTCACCAAGGCGAATCCGGGGCACCGTGCTCGTTTGGCTTCTTTTGAGCTTGTGAGGCATACGAAATTTCATTTCTTGGCCCCATTTGTGTACTCGCTTGTGTCGTCGATCTGGCTGGGTCAAGTGTTCTAACGTACGGTTGCGTATTACGCGACAAAGTAGGGCGTTTGTGTCGGTTCGCGAGAACGGAACGCGTACTTCAGAAGCATTATCTAAAGCAGTTTTCGCTTCAGCCTCTGCCTGTTCGTTGCCTATCACGCCACAGTGTGAAGGTATCCACTGAAAGGTGACATTGTGGCCATTTCTAGTTGCGTGGTCGAGATTGTCTGTAATTTCTATAGCCATGGAATAATACGGGCCTAGTCTGAGGACACAGTCAATCGTTTGAAGAGCTGGCTTGCAATCGCAGAATATCGTCGATGCGTGAGGAGGCACTTCGGAGAGAAATCGAAGTGCCTCCCGGACAGCAACAAGTTCTGCGGCAGTTGGTGTTGATCCATGGTCTAGTTTAAACCTCCGAGCGATGATCATATGTGGATTGACGAAGGCTGCAGTGGAGACACATGGTGTGACAGAGCCATCGGTATACACATGTACAGTATCTCCGTACTCTGCAGAAATGTGCAGCAGTATAAGTTGCTTGAGGCCAGTAGATGCAACGGATGACTCTTTAGTAAATAAAGGGATCTGCAATGTGACGAAAGGTTTAGGCAGAACTCACGGGAGTATTCTCGGAATACGGGCGGGAGAAAATGTTGACGGCAGAACGCTGATGACGCGATATAGTCCTTGAAAAGCTGGAACCTGGGTGGGTGGCAAGGAGCGATGACAGAGGATGGCGCCTGTGTCAGGTAAACACGTGAAGGTACATTCGAAGAGGCTCGCAGAGAAAGTATACGCCACTAGGACAAGCACGAGCTTCCGCTGTTGTTCCATTGATTGACGTGCATCGTGGGAGGCCCAAAAATGTGCGCAATGCTTGAGCTTGAATGCTCTCCAGCGCACGCACACAGCTAAGTCCCATGCTTGAGAGCGCCGGCATGCTGTACCGTAAGTACCCTACGAATAGTGCTTGGTACAGTTGGAGTAGCGGCGACTCCGAGAGGCCCCATCTTGTTCCTTCAACGACACGAAAGAGGTGAACAAAACTCTTCAGCTTTGAATTCCGTCCGGCGACGTGTCTTGACCGAGATAATCCCCGGACTATGACTAAGCCCAGCAATGTGTGGTGTGTAACCGCAGGTATCGCTAGTCCGTTAACGATTATCGGATATCTGGTCATTCGTTTTCGCGTGAATGTAATCACGGAACATTTTTCTGTTGAGAGCTGGAGGCCTTGACGGCGCAGATACTTAGCTGTGATTATCACTGCACGTTGAAGCCTAGCACGCATTTGGAGATGGGTGGCTCCAGATGCCCATATGCATATGTCGTCCGCTTATGTGCTAATCTTCACCGTGTCAGGAAGTTCAGATACAAGGCCAATCAATGCAACATTGAAAAGAGTTGGACTGAGAACTCTCCCTTGTGGAACACCTCGATGGATATTATACTGTCCAGTGTCGCCATCACTTGTCGACATATACACTGTGCGGCCACTGAGGTAGCTAACAATTCATGCATATAGCCGGCCACCGACGTCTAAATCTTCCAGTGCATCAAGGATTGCACAATGGAGTACATTGTCGGATGCACCCTTAATGTCCAGAAAAACAGCTCCAACTAACCCCACCAACGTATAAGCTGTCACCAAAGTATAGCACCCTCATCGGAATTCGGCTGCCATGGTCGAGAATTGAACCACAGACCTCGTGCATCCAGCGGACGAGCGTTACATCCATTAAGTCACCGCGGCAGGTATACATATTATGAATAAATACTACACAGCGTATGCATAGACAAGTGTTGGGTAAAAGCAGGTGCTTGGACAGCATGAATAAGGCAACATTGACGAACGCTGCGAGTCTAGCAGCCAATTGTTGAAGTTTTGAGAACTTCTGCCGCCCTAAAAACGGCTCAAATACACGAGAAAATGCCCCGACATCCGCGAGCGATAAGAATATGGACATCCGAGGGGTTCCATAATCCGTTAGTAACAACCATAGGAGGCAAACAGATAGAAAAGCCAGATTTATAAAGCACAAGGGGAAACTTCATTGTTATGTTTAACAGAAATCTAGAAACAGTAAGGAACAGAGAAATGAAAGTGGATGAAAAGACAACTTGCCGCAGGTAGGAGTCCAACTCGATCGCATGACGCGTGGAGGGCGTTACCAATTAACCTATACTGAGGCGGCCTTTCCTCCCGCACACTTTATAAGGCATTTGTGCATGTGTTTCACATTTCGCCCCTTGGGAGTAAGGTCCCTCTATAATTTTCAAGGTAGCGACATCTGCTGCGCGCGCCACCTAGGAAGTTCCTGTAGCAGACGGCGCCCACGCTAAACTGCAGCGCCGCGGCATTCGTGAGGTGAAAAAATATCTGCACGCGCGCGGAAATAAAACCTACTGGTGCCTGACTGTGGTGAAAAACGAAAGAAGGCCCCGAACTGCTAAATCTAGTCCTTTAATTTCATATGAGCGCTCAAAGAAAAACGCTCAAGACAGCGGAATGAGGGCTTGATCGCCTCGATTGCGCATGTTTAAATTTCGTTCGTTTGCGCTTAATCACCGCGCGAGCCTTCGTGATTCCTTGCACTTAATCCCGTTTGCTCTGTTAATTATTTTGCTTGTAAGTGTGCTGCGTGCACATAGCGGTTACTTTGAACGAAGAATTCGTGTAAAAAAGAAGGCTGACAGTCGCTTGGACCGAAAAATTTTCGACATAACGTCGCTGAAACGTGCGACCCTCACGGTAGCTAAACATCTTGTGTATGTGTGTATGTGCGGAAACGAGTGCCCCAACAGTCTTCTTGACGCTGAGTGTGTCTGTCGTGTAGCGATTACACGACGTCTGTTGTGTCTTGCGGTTCAATGCTACGAGGCAGTGCAACTGTCGTGACATTCTGAAGCGGTGTTACCGTGTCAGCGAGTCTCCTCGAGCGTGGTCGGGCTGCCAGAGCGATCTAATCTCGCGGCACACCAACATCGAGCGTACTGTGTGCGCGTGTGTGAATGCGGTTGACTGTTCTCGTGAACCGTGCGACGTCACCACGTAAACTTGAATCATGACGCGCATTGTTGTGTTTATGCCTTTTCGCCTTCGTGCACGTGCCGCTAAAGCCCCGTAAGAATTACAGGGCCCTTATAGGAAATGCACGCGGATTGGCCTAGCTATTACTGCACTGTGTTTTGCTGGCAATCCGTGTGTCGGTTCTGGCGTTTTTCTTATGTTAATTTGCAGTTGTGTGTTTTTCATCAGTAAAATGGCTTCGCCGATTATTGAAACATCTTCGAGTGTAAGGGAAACTTGGAAGGAACGAGCTCGCAGCTGTATGTAATGTACTTTGATATATTGTATTGCACTTTATTATTTGATGGCCGATAGCAGTGGCTATGCAGAATTTGTTTTCAAAAGCAGAGTAATGCAGGCACTTAGGAATATATTTATTCACATATGCAATGCACCAAATACGATTAGGATATGCAGAGTTGGATTACTTTTTGGACATATTGTGAAGCGCAGTTAATAACGCGGGCACAAACACAACAAAGTATAAAAGCAGAATTCGCTGCTGAAATTTGCTGAAATTGCGCACGTAACGCAATGCGGATATTTGCCAGCGAGTTAATGCGCTTCTGCCACACTATTTACTTGCATGCTAGGTCATGCTGCACTTGCTAAGTCAACGGGCTCATAATGCACTAAAATCAATAATCTCCACAAACTCGGACGTCAACATTCATGCGCGCGAATGAAATACTATTGCAGCTCTGCACACACACGTGTATCGTTTCTCTCGCACCTTCGTATCGCTCAACGTTACTTTCCTAGCATAGTCGTGCAGTTACCGACGGTTCAGTCTTTCCGTCCAATTCTATGCGACCACATTTATCTTCTGGTTAGGTTTTGTTTGCCGCGCGGGATGCAAAATAACTTCTTACCGTCCTCCGTCTGATCCCGGCACCCACCCGCACAGCAACAAGGCATTTCGGTCCTTCGCATCCTAGGTCATACTGAGCTGTTCGGCGGGCTCATAACGAATTAAATAAATATTCACCACAAACTTCGGCCATCAACATTGATGCACGCGAGTGAAATACTATCACAGCTCGACACACGCACGTGTACACTTTCTATCGCACCTTCGTATCGCTCTACGTTACTTGCCTCGCATAGTCGTGCAATTAGCGACGGTTCAAAGTCCTTCCGTTAAATTCTGTGCAATCATACTTTTCTTCTGGTTACGTTCTGGTTGCCGCACGGGATGCAAAATAACTTCTTGCCATCCTTAATCCGCTTTCGGCACCCAACCACACAGCAACAAGGCATTTCGGCCCTCCCGGAACGAAATTATCGCAGCACTGTGCATAGCACAACAGGCGAAACACGCGCACTTCGCGGGTGGAGCAAAGGGGTGGAGCAAGGTCACATGTCACCGTTCAGCCTATCACTGGCGTCGTCGGCTGGATCAAAGCTTGTCGATACTTTGAAATTATTGAGGGATTTTACTCGGATGTGTTAGCCAGCGCCCCTGACGGATACGGCGGCTGACGTGGAACGCCCTCTCGTCAAGTGCGACGCCATTGCGCGCGCTCGTCACGCTTTTGGAGAATTAGTTTTTGGCCGCGCTATTTTCGGTGAATCGGCGACTTCACGCGCATTGAGGATATTCGTTGGACTGTTCCGAAAGCTCACGCCAGTTCGTCTCGGACGACAGCTAGCTTGCGTGTAAAATGTAGGCTCGTGTTCGCTTTGTACCTGCAACAACGTTGATGGTGACGTCGTGTGCCATTTTTCTGCGCCCACAGCGGACGTGGCTACACCGTTGAGTGAGCGAAAGTTGGGTTAGACATTTTCGTCGTGTCCTTTAGTGAAACGCGGTAGCGTGCGCGTCACATTGTTACTTTGTTGCAGTTCTTGTAGGTGTGCGACAAGTAAAAATGCGAGGTAACTAAGTAGATATATGCTGTTCTGCTGCTGAGCACTTGGTCACGGGTTCGATGCCCGGCCGCGGCGTCCGCATTCTAATGAGGGCGGAACGCACAAACACTCGAACACTTGTATTTAAATGTGGGTACATGCTAAAAAATACGCTAGCTAAAATTAATCCGGAACCCCCTCCCTACGGCATCTGCCATAGCCTCAGTGTTGCTTTGGGACGCCGAACCGCATGACTCACTCACTCACTCACTCACTCACTCACTCACTCACTGGCGTCCATGTTTTACTGCTGATTGTGCACTGTCATGCAGCGTTTCTATGTTTCATTGTTCCCCCACGGATGTTTCTTTGATGTCTATTCGTAAAGCATCGCTGAAAGCGCGCGTGTGTGCGTGCGCTCCTGTTGGTACTCAGGAAACACGTTTATGCATGATGTCAAACGACTTTCGTTGCAGACTAGATAAAACAGCTGAGGCTTGCCACCGGCGATCATATTATGGGCTAGCTGCAATAATGACGTCAGGATAGTTCATTTTTTTCTTTTAAAATAAATTTGATACTGGGGTATTACGTGCCAAAACCACGATCTGATTATGAGGCACGCCGATGTGGGGGTACTCCGGATTTACTTTGACCACCTGGAAGTTCTTTAAGCTGCACCTAAATCTAAGTACACGAGCGTAGTTCGCACTTCGCCCCCATCAGAACGCAGCCGCCAGGCCGGTGATCGAATCCACGAGCTTAGCATCGCAACGTCATAGGCCCTGATCTACCGCGTCTCATAGTTTCCGTTTCTATCTCTCTCCCTTTTCTTTTCGCGATATTCACAAGCAGCCTGTCCATGCACGGTCTTGCACTTGTGCCACTCGAATGCGCAAACAAGGCGTGGTTCCAGGGAACGCTACACACGGCATTTCTTCTTTCTATCTTTATATTTTTAGCACACCCCAAAAATTGTGCACTCCGGCATTTGCCCAGTGAAAGGCGCAATTAGCCCGGTAGTCGTAAGCACGATATAAAGACCACGTTTATTACCTGTCCTCGGTCACTAAAACGCTGCCCAATTTGCACACCAAGTTTGTTTTTGCTCGCTTAATTGACGCACAGTTTCTTCGCGTCGACTCTCTGAAACTAGCTCGCGCCTGGGCGATTAAGCGCGCCCGCGAAAAGAATTCGGTAGCAAAAAAAAAAAAAAAAAGAAGACATAGATCTAGAATTTCGGTCCCTCACTTTACGTCATACGTGACCCTCCGCGCAGTTCGCAGCGCGTGTGTGACGCAACAGAAAAGGGAGAAACTTTTCTGCGCGCTGTTAAACGAGCCTCGCTAACGAAAATATCAAGAGGCAGCGCCGGCTTTGTTGTACGCATACGGCAGACCGCTGTTCGGCCGCGGAATAATGAAAGCTGGCGCACTGCCAAGGCGGCAGGCAACAATAAACACGGCTCCTTGTTTCCTCGCAGCCCTTTGTCGCTTGATCGTACCGCAGCCGGAGACAAGGACGAGGCCGTCGAAGCTGAGCTTTGCGTGTTTGTAAGCATGGCATCCAAAGAGAGAGAGAGAGAGAGAGAGATATAGGACTTTTTTTTTTCTTTATTCTTGTCTACCTCCCCGCCCCTGTTCCTCACTGGCGGGAACGTATTGCTTGACTTCGGCAACCCCAGGGTCAGAGAAACCACCGCAGGAACAACTCTTCCTCGCTGCCCGCGGTCGCATTTTTTTCGTTTTTGCGGAATGATAATGCGTGCGGCCACTCAACTTTGCTGCCTGCCCTCCGCAGTGTCATTAGCCGCTACTTCAAGAAGCCACGTGCTCTGTGATGACGTCAGAAAGAAAGAGGCGCAAACCAGAGTGCACGACGCGATCACGTCATTGGGACCTCTCGACCAATGCGGAGCGACAGACGCGGTGATACAGGAGGCGTGCTCCGTGATTGTTACCACTCGCGCAAACTCCGCGCCCAAATTTCAGCCTGCGTATCTCTTGTCGTTCACTCGGCGTTCCTGGCTGATTGATACCCCGAGGCGTCGTTTCCGTCCAAGGGAACGCGAAAAGAAAGTGTCGGAAGCCGGTTTCAGGGACTCCTGCGCAGAGTTGCTTTCTCCGCTTCTTCGGCGTATAAGTAATGCTGACGTTTAATGACCGGTCGTTCGCTTAAGCTGGCGTCGCCTCGGGCTCACCTCGACTGCGAGCGTGTATATTTCTTTTCTTTTCTTTTCTTTCCTTTTTTTTTTTTTTTGCTGCGTGGCGCAAACGGCGGGATTGAGGATGCGACGGAATGCTAGGGAAGCTTCACACGGTGGCTATTTTTGGAACTTTCAGAGGCTTAAGTTGACAAGCGCGGACCACTGCGATCGCGGCGATTGGCTGACCTTATATATCGTGTCATGAACGCACGTGTCGACTCGGCTGGTCAAAAACCTACAGATCCCAATCGAAGCACCTAGCCTGTTAGTTATGCCCTAAATGCGCTGCGGTTTAGACTCGAATTTACCAATCGTTAAAAGAACATCGAGGTAACTCCGGCACGTGTGTACAATTGATACTACCGATATGACGCCGCAAATGAGCGACGTTCCACACAGATGAAGAGAGATTCGTTTCAGGTCAACAGGGCGAAAGATGCTGACCTCACAAAATGGGCACCGGCTTCACGTATATTGAGCGAATTAGAGCGGTGATAAAAAAAATAGAGAGAGAGAGAAGGAGGGGGTTGGCAAACTCGTGTGACGTGTCCTTGAGCGCGAAATTATGGACATACAAACATACATTCACATGAATAAACAAACACAAGATCAGTCTGACCATATGTTAAAAAAATGCGCACCTAGAGTGAGAGAGAGAGAGGAAAGACGGGGAGGTTAACCACAGGCAAGTTTCAGGTTTGCTAGCCTGCACTGGGGTGGGGGGTATAGAGAATGTAAAGACGGTAAAGAGCGAGAGGAGAAAAAGAAGGAACGAATAAAAAAGAAAAGAAGAAAAGGGAAACAGGTAACAGAAATGGCGTTCCAGTCACAGTCGTCGACACAGGACGTCCGATCTCAAGAAGCGCAGTAGCGTTTGCACGGCCTTCTGAACCGATGTCAAGTCGCGTCGATGTTTCAGAATTCTTTCTTCCGAGCGAGGCTGGTCGTCTAGCTGGTTCAGCACGACGGAAAGCGATTGTCTCTGCACACTGCACTGCGTGCACTGGCAAGAACATGACAAATCGTTTCCGCGTCGCCGCAATCGCCACATGTTGCGGTGTCGGCCATCCCTATGCGGAACGCGTAAGCATTGGTAAACGCGA
This sequence comes from Dermacentor variabilis, assembly GCF_050947875.1. Lineage (NCBI taxonomy): Eukaryota > Metazoa > Arthropoda > Arachnida > Ixodida > Ixodidae > Dermacentor > Dermacentor variabilis. The sequence continues at coordinate 169,883,794 of NC_134573.1, read as the reverse complement.
CGCCCAGCACAAGAGGGTCGGGTCTCTTCGGGGAAGTGTTGGTGGAATTCGGAGGCTTAAGGTTGAATCCAGGGTGTATAAACGGGCGTGCATAAAAGGTGGTTAATTCCACTCTGATGTAGTGCACTGGCGCGCAATTAGGCGGAGCATCCTTGCAGCATCTGTCCTATATAGACAGCGGTATCGATAGGCGGTTGCCTATTCCATGAGGTGAACGAGCAGCTTGATCGGCACCTTCATTGCCGGTGATATCACAGTGATTTGGTAGCCACTGAAAAATTATTTCATGTCTCTTCTCAGTCAGGCGGTGTATGGCTTCTGTGATTTCTGATAGCAACTGTTCACGCGGACCGCGCCGTAAGGCTGACAACAAACGCTGCAGTGCCGTCTTCGAGTCGCAGAAAATCGACCACTCGTGTGGTCGTTTGTCATCGATGAAGTGTAGTGCGACTCGAAGAGCTGCGAGTCATGCTGCCGTTGACGTTGTCAAGCGAGATGTTTTCAACTTGATAGAGGTGGCTTTTTGCTGCAATGACGACGGCTGTGGTAGAGCTCTCATTTAAAAGGAGTAAGGTGAGCTGTTTAAGAGCCGGCGATGACATATCTGCTTTCTTCCGGACGCCAGCTATTGTCACGTTGATCTTTGGTTGAATGAGGTGTCAAAGAGGAGTCAAAGGTCTTGCGGCAGGTGTGGAGCACGATGGCATAGCCTCACGATGTGCGGATACCATTCCGAAGAACGAGGCACGCGGTCTCTTCGCAGGTAGAGTGGCTGCTAGGTGGTGGCAAGGAGTGCGGTCAAGGTGCCTTACGAGCACTCTTAGTGCTTCAATTGTGATGTGGCTCTTGATGAGGTGGCCTCTGGCGACTGCAATAGTTTCCGCCGTTTGACGCACTTGGAGGAAGACCTAGATAAATCCTGAGCGCCTCAGCCTGAACGCTTTGAATAGTACGTAGGCTTGCTTTACTTGCATTAGTCAGTACTGGCAAGCTGTACGGCAAAAAGTCGAGAAAAAGCACCCTATATAGTTACAGCATAGCGTTTGTGGACATTCCCCAGGTCTTTCCAGCGAAGAACTTCAGAAGCTGACAGATGCCTCTCAACTGCTTCATGTACAACACATGGAGGCTCCCTGAGATATCTCTGTCAATTATGACAGCCAAGAATTTGTAAGACCGTACAAACGGCATCATCTGCCCATTGGTTAATACGCTGTAGTGCGTCGTGGGCTTACGCGTAAATGCCACAAGTGCACACTTATCAGATGAACTCTCCAGAGGTGTAGTCTGTAGAGGTGTAGTCTGAGTTGGCAGCTTTTTGGAGCCTTGCGCGCAGCTGTAAGCGCGTCACTCCGGACACCCAAACGCATATATCGTCCGCGTACACTGAGAATTTAACTGTGTTTGGAAGGTGATCAAGGAGGCCAATCAGCGTGCAGCTTAAACAACGTAGGACCCAGCACGCCGCCGACGCCCCAGGACGTGTAGTGCATAGGAGTGTGATCAAGGGTGAATACACGCGTGAGCATAATCACACACCAGCACCTCTAGTATACGTCACGAGTTGACGTAATCGCGACGCGTGCACGTGACGTAATCTATATTCTTGAGGACACTTAGTGCCTGTCTGGAACGGTGTACGGTGCTTGGCGGATGGAGCTGCTGGTTGTGCGCCCTGACAGGTGTCGGGCCAGATCGAGCCGTTAGAACAAGGAAATGCACACTCGATGCGGCAAAGTGTGTACACGCGTGCGATGACACACGTGCGTTCGGTCAAGACGTACGGATAACCCTTCGCAGTTGACAATGGCGATTCGCGCAAGACATCCCGTTTTGCATTCAAGTCAGTGCTTAAGCTACGAGTAAATTAACCCGAAGAAACACTTGTCGACAAGACAAGGAACGACAAGGAATAAGCGGGCAGGGCGACGTCTCGGGAGGA